>NW_011495018.1:2267242-2268994 GCF_000754665.1 Bison bison bison | reverse complement strand
TCAGGGAGAGGCCCTGGGGGGGGGGGGGCATTCCCCGCAAACCTCCATCGCCTATCAACCACTACAAAACAACTGATCGCGTTCCTCCAGCCCCAGCGCCTCTCGCCAGCTCTGACGACCTTTGTCACGCCAAGCCCTGCTTGAGCATCCTGGCCCCGGCCCGTCTCCAGCGGCCTCAACAGCCGGCCCACACGCGCACACACTTCAATCTAACTGTCGGTTGCTTTCACGTCTCTCTTTAGAAGCTATTAGCCACAGCGAGATTCCTAGGCTGCACCCCACCCCAACACTGGGTGAACTTCCAGCCTCTGCAGGCTCTTCAAATGCCACGGCTGACAAGGAGAGCTCATGGGTGGCCATAACTCCCCAGGAAAAGCTGTTTTGGTGTCTCTGTGGCTACGGTTGCTATTTCTGTCGGCATGGAGGGCGGGGCGAGGCGGGGGGAGCCCAAGCCTCGCTCCCGTCTCAGGCAGGAGAGGCCCGTCACGCCCCTCCAGGATGAGGGTGAATGCGGGCCAGGCAGCTAGTCAGGAGGTCTTTTCTGACACGAAAGCCCGTGCAGAGTTTAGAGAGGCCACAACCAGATACGGTGCAGGTGGGGAACAGGCCCTCTGCTCCACAAACTCCTTCCAAGCTCAGGAATGAATCCCCGCACGTGCAACGCATCCAGGCAGGGTCCCCAGCTCCCTGCACCACGGCGATCCTGACTCCTCCCAGCCCCCCAGGGAAGCACAGCCACTTAGGGATCGATCCCAGGAGACGTCTAGCAAAGCCCGGCGAGCTGCGTGGCAGCAGCTGCTGCCTCAGTTTCTGACTTGTCTGAGCAGCCCCTGCCAGGGGCCTCTCTGAGCGGAGCTGCCGAGCCCGGGGCTGCCCCGACCCCGCCGGCACCGGCAGGCACCCCATCCGGGCATCCAGGGCAGGGGGCCCCGCGCGGCGTACCTTGGTCGTTGGCTTGTGACGTCTCTGAGACGTTGACCGCTAGCTGGCTGCTGAATGAGTTGACGCCCATCATGCCCGTGTGCGCGGGGGTGTTGCCCAGGGTGGGGATCTGGTTGTGGTTGCGAGGGACACTGTACAACGCCTCGGCGATGTCAGCCGCCCGCTTCAGGATGATCTCCTGGGGCAGGAGGGGCCTGTCACGGCCAGGCCAGGCCGCCCCCGCCCCCACCCCGGGAGCACAGCCCCAGCCCCTCCGCCGGGCCTTGCTGGGCAACCAATGGAAGCGTCCCACTGTCCCTCGGTCCAGACTGGAACAAAAGGGAACGTTTTAACGGGAAAGAACCTCCCTTGGGAGAACGGCTGAATACCCCGTCCATCCCGTTTCTGCTCTCAGAGCCCAAAGGCCCCCGGCACGCACCGGGCCAGGCAGCATGAAAGGCCCTGGATTCAGAGTCAGAGAAACAAGTCCATGCCCAGAGGGACTGGCCCCAGTCTGCCCCCAGAGTCCACTGGACAGACTGCAAGGTGGGCTTCCCTGGAACAAGCCCTCCTGCCTCTGGTTCCCAGCACTGACTGGTCATTTCCTGTCTGAGCGCTCGGCGTGAGGATCCGAATGGGCAGAGGCCCCCCAGCCCCATCAGACGCTTGAGAGGACGCGTGTGCCCAGGAAGCCCATACCAGACCCAAGCCAGCTGGGCTTCCAAGGTCAAGGTCATCCCGGGGCGGCTGGCAGTGGGGGAAGCTCCGTGGCCTACCTGGTTGTTGTGGGGCATCCCGTATAAGGCTTCCACGAGGTCGGCCGCCCTCTTG
>NW_011495018.1:2259027-2262142 GCF_000754665.1 Bison bison bison | reverse complement strand
ACTTTTATGTCACCCATTACCCGCTTACTGCATGCTTACAAATAAACGTGAGAGTCTCCTTTTCTGACACTCTGGAAGGCAAGCCCCGCCCCGAGCCCCAGTTCTGTCCTGAGGAACAGGCTTTCCCTTTTTCTTTTGCACATAAAAGCGAGGATTATTTTTAATCTATAATTAGACTGGGAGAAAGTAAAAGGGTCACTCAATATATTGTAGAAATGGGCACGCAGTCAGGAAGTTGGCAGTCTCGGGGCCATATACAGCCATCACCGCGGTCGCGATCACTGTCTACCTCACGTGAGGCCTTCCACACCGGCCGGGGATTTATGGGAACCTGGCAATTATGACATATGTCCAGCTATTGCTAGCTTCAGATTTATCCCTGTGGTCCTTTTTTGTCTAGCATATTGCCTGAGCACAAACCAGGCAGGAGGAGCACTTACTCTTGCAAAGCTGTAATAATCTGTGAATGGCTGACTACAGACGGATGCGGGCACTATCATTCCACCCAGCCCCACGATATTGCCGGCCACAAATAGTAATTAATCTTTTTATCCCTCAAATTGTAATTTTGACTATGAACTGTGCGCGGCCATAAATCAGCGGCCCGCACGCTGTGTACAGTGCATGAATCACGGCCGGGCTCGGTCGGACCGCAGCCTCTGTGCTTAACAAGCTTTATAAGGAGCCATTGGGCTTTATTATGGCTCTGCCCGACTCCAACAAAAACTGAGCCCGGGGGCCGGGACGCGAGTTAAGATGAAAATACTTATTAGAGTACATTACTTCTTGATGTAGATATCGTTTTCCGGGGAGCAACGCCACGGTGCACGGCGCGACATAAATCAGGGGCCTTTTCTGAGACTAATAAGACCCGCCGCCATCTATTCATTACTCAGCCCGCAATTCGGGCCATCACTCATTAGTCAGCGGGTAATTTGATGATTAACACCACCCAACTCAGCGGGTCCGCGCAGCGCCGGGAACACAAAGGCGGCGGCTCCGAGGAGCAGGGTTAGAGGCCGCCTTTGAAGGCGCTTTCCGGAATAATTGGTCACCGTTATCCTCGAGTGCTCGGGCGCTGGTGTCAACACCCTCGGCGGCCTCGTCAGCGCGGGCCCGCGCGGGCCGCCGCCCGGAAGTTGAGGACCGCGGTGTGGTCTGACATTCCATCACACACGCCGCGGAGACAAAGGTCCGCGCAGGAATGTGAAGTAAGACATTTTCTTGTTAATAAAGCATTGATCCGACATATTGATTTTACATGACATGGCTTTTGCTGCGATTCTGCCCTCCTTTTTCTTTGCAAATAGTAAAGCTCTTCGAAATGCCTCGGCGTGTGTGACACGGCAAAAATTCCTAACTCTCTGTGATGTAAATTCTATATGTGTAAAACCACTTCATAATCAAACCATTAATCATCAGAAGCTGTCAGGGGAGACTTGGGGGACAATTTGTCATGTCCCTGCCTGGGCCGGGACCAGGGTGTCAGGAAAAGTGCAGGCCGGGCGGACAGGCCTCACCCAGCCAGCGGGCCCCGAAAGGATTCCAGGTCTCCCGACCAGGGGACAGGAAAGATGGCCCAGTGTCCTCTCGGAGGCTAGGGCCCTCCTCCCCCCAGCTCACCGCCATGCCTGCTGGACTTAATGAATCGGCCCGGTGAAAAGTGATCCAAACAGAGAGATGGGCGGCCGCTATTGATTTCATGCAAATGCCCTGACAGGTGATAGACGCTCTAATGCAAGCTTTCAGAAGCTTTATGACTTGTAATAACCATACCCGCTCATTCTGGGAGAGACATCCTTGATGCTTCAGCCGGATTGATATCCTCCTTCTAGAACCAGAAAAGATGCCCAAGCAGTAGAAACGAGAGGGCCTCGCTCGCCTCCCACTGCAGCCTGAGGAGCATCCATGTCTGGAGTGCCCCGCCGAGAGCAAGGTTGGACGTCGGGAGAGGACGTGCATCTCGGTACAACTGCAGGTCTAGCCAGGCCAGACCCAGTGAGGGGTTGGGGGGGCTGCGGTTGCAGCTGGAAATCCCGGCGGGGGCTTCGCTAGGGAAGCCCGAAGGCCTCACACGGAAGACTTAGGAGAAGAGGCCCTGTTTTCTCAGTTCAGGGCGGGGGCACCTTGATCACTGAGGGTGGGATGACCCACCCCTGTGCCTCTGGGAGCAGCTGCCGTCGGTGGAATGGACCGGCGGACTTCTGAGGGTGGAACCCCCCAGAACCCCCCACCCCACACAGGGGCAAGAAGGGGAGTCGCCCAGGCTTCCCCAGCACAGTCCACAACTGGAGGAGAAAACAGAAGCCCCTCTGCACATCCGATACACGGTCCGTGTGTGGAGTTTACGAGGAGGGCCCGGCCGAGCCAGGCCACGGCTCTGCACGTCCAGTCACAGAGCAGCGAGCCAGGCCAATCAATACCACTTTCCTGTTTTAGAACCGGGTAATTATGAGGGGGAGAGATTGCCTGACCTTTCACCTGCACTGCATTACTTTGCTGATATTAAGATAAATTGCCTGATTTTGGGTAAACATATGCTGCGATTCAAGCTGTCAGCACTGGTTTGCTCAGGGGTAATTTGTATTGATCTCCCAGCTCCTGCCCAATTTTGCTTACTGACCTCGTGGATAATTAGAGAAGGAGCCTTGGGTGAGCTTGAGTTGGGATGAAGAAGAAATATGAAGAAGAATAAAGCAAATTTGTTTTATGTTAATATTTGCAGGTCCTCCTCCAGCCCTCACATCTGTCAGCATCAGGAGAGCCGTAAATTAATGGACTTGGTTCCTGAGCAGTTTATTCCCAGGAATTATTTAGCTGCGTGCTTAGTCTCTGAACATGTGTCACTGGGTTAAATTAATTTAAACTCTGCCTTAAACACAACAAAAACAAATGTTATTTTCTGCTGAAGGGGAAAAAAAACCAGGACGTTTCTCAAAATGTATTACCAGCGTCCACCTTTCCGCGGGGATTTCCACGCCCATCTGCGTCGGAGAGGACGAGGTTTACAATAAACCACGCCCCCTGACCGCCCCCACCCCCGCAAGAAACAAAGTAATTAGTGCCCATTATTTGTTCTGAATTCAAATCTTGCAAAGATGGGCTGCTACATGTA
>NW_011495018.1:2253020-2253881 GCF_000754665.1 Bison bison bison | reverse complement strand
GCTTCTGTTGAGGAACGTTCTCCGTTAGTGGTCGCACAACCTCGCGACCCTCCTAAGAACAGCTTAACTGTATGCTCAGCTGGGTGGGTTTTAGGCTGTGTGAGCTACATTTGGATAAAGAACAGAATCTGAAGCGACTAGGCTAGCACACCCCCGCCGGCCAGGCCCGTACCCAGGGAAGGCCTCGCATGGTCCGAATGCTGTCAGAGGGGAGTCTGACACTTGTGTAAAAGAGCAGAGGCCGCAACTGGGGTGAGCAGGCCCCCAGCTGGGTGGGGGAGCTGGGGAAGAGACCCCCTCCCCCCACTCAGGAAGGCTCCACTGCCGCCCTCAGTCGCCACAGAGGCGTTTTTAACTCCGGCTTTTCAAGGTGAATAACGAAGAAAAGCAAGGCGCTAAGTCAGAGCCTTTAAAGACAGTGCCAAAGTCAGTGTGAATACTGACAGGGCCAAGAAGAGTCCTGAGCACAGGATTCCCGGTTACGCCTCTCAAGTCAGTCAGCCCTGTTTCCTCCCGAGGGGCCCCCAAACTCCCAAACGTGTGGGGCTCAGAAGGCCTCTGGGACCTCACCCACCCCCGGGCCCTGCCACCCTGCCCAGACTCACTCCCCCCAGCTCCCCCACCCTGGGCTCAAGTTCTGCCCTGTGCCTGGGGACCCCCGACCCACCTGGAGACCACGGAGACCCCCGACCCGCCTGGAGACCACTGACCCGCCTGGAGACCCCCCTACCCGCTGCCGAGGTGCAGCCCGCCTGCCCGCCCAGGGCACCCATGTCTGCACAGGCTTCGCCCTCTGTCCCCACAGCCACCCTTCTTCCCGGAGACCCGAACCCCTTCCAGGACTTCCTGGCCATCGCTTCT
>NW_011495018.1:2248835-2252905 GCF_000754665.1 Bison bison bison | reverse complement strand
GGAGACGCAGGTGGTCTCTGGCCTTCCCTGGTCACCTGTGGAGAACCTGGCCCAGGTGGGCCTCAGGGAGACGCTGACCACGGGAAGCCACAGGCCAACCCCCAGCCGTGTGGGACACGAGGCCTCCGCACCACCCCCCCAACACCCAGCTCCCCTGAAAGAACACTGCCGCCCATGGGTGTTTCCTGAGTGCACAGGCTGGAGGGGCCAGCGGTCGGGCAGCGGGGTGGGTGGCGTCCACCACCCCGGGCCTGTCTCCAGGAGACCTCATGGGCAGCGTGCGTGAGGCTGTGGCCCCAGCACCTCGCACCCTGTAGCTCACACTAACGGGTCAGCTTTCAAAACCACCTCTGTGTTCACCAGCGACGAGCACACGAGGCAAACCGCTTCCGACCCGGGGACCTTGCAGCCTGATGCCATGAGGGTCACAAGTGCCCTGGCTGTGTGGTCATCCCCAAGGGCTCACGGGTGTCCTGTGCTGGGAACGTTAGGGAAGGGCGCTGGGCTGGTCTTCAGAAGCTGGCCAAGGTGACAGTCGGGCCTAGAGAAGCCGGCTGGGCCCAGGGGCCAGGCACACAGATTCTGAGACTGGGTGGGACAGCCCCACCACGCCCAGGGCTGAGACCCGGAAGGGCCCAGGGGAGTCTGAGGCAAGGGGCATCTCCCGGGAGGATGAAAGGGCTGAAAAGATGGGAAGAAACCTGGCCGAACTCCCCCACCTCCAAGTGCTCAGAGGCCCCGGCTGTGGTCCTCGGGGGTCAGCAGGCGCTCGGAGTGGGAGAGCGTCAGCCCCTGGAAGGCTGGCCCACTGACAGGGCTCACCGTGTCGGGAGGTGGGGTCTCCGCGTGTGGAGGCGCAGGTCAGGGCCCTCAGGGGAGCTGGGAAGGGCGGCGTCTGGGGGGCCGATGAGGGACCCGCCGCCAGGCTGTACCTTTAAGGAGTGTCCCCCAAAGGTGATCTACATCCACCAGTCCCGAGACGGGCAGCAGCCCACGGTCTTCACGGGAGACTGTGTCTCACACTCAACACCCTCGGTAGAGAGTCTTCTGGAGCACACGCACCCACCACGAGCACCCAGGGCCCGCGTGCAACCCAGTGACTACAGGCTCTTTAAGAGCATTTGAAAACGTCTGTGTATTTGTTTCTGGGGGTGGAGCGCACAGCTCACACGCCTGATGAGGACGTCCAGGTGTTGCTGCTTTATTGAAAAGTCATCCTGAGAAAGAATGATTCAGCTTGCACTTTCTATGGAATACACTGAATAAAAAAAGGCCCAACCGATTCAAATGATATTTTTTTTTAAATGTCCTTTTTGTCAGGTTGAGATTTTGGCTCAACTTAGAGCCGAAAAGTGAAAGTGAAAGTTGCTCAATCGCGTCTGACTCTTTGCGACCCCATGGAATTCTCCAGGACAGAATACTGGAGTGAGTAGCCTTTCTCTTCTCCAAGGGATCTTCCCAACCCAGGGATCAAACACGGGTCTCCTACATTGCAGGCAGATTCTTTACCAGCTGAGCCATAAGGGAAGCCCCAAGACCTTCCCAAAACAAAGGTTTCAAATGAAAACCTGGGCGGCCCTGGACCCCAGGGCACCCGCTCGCAGGGATGTGGAGGGAGGAGGCCCCTGTGAGGACTGTCCTTGTTCCTTCTCTCCTGGGACCACAGGCTGGCCCTGCTTCTTCTGCTCCTGGTCAGCAGAAGGCCCGCAGCTTCCTTGGCGGGCTCTCCGCTGAGACAGCTGTTCGTCCCACAGCTTCCCGGCCTCCCCTGGATGCGGTGGGAGCTCCTCCCCGCAGATGACACAGCTCTGATCTGTGCGCCCTCTTCACTGCCTTAGCCTGCTCTCCCCGCTCCCGGGCACTCCCCCAGGCTCTGAGAGTGGCCCCAGAGGCAGGTGGGTGCCCTGACAGGCCAGAGACACCGAGTCAAGTCCCAAACTTGCCCCGTTCCTGTGGGGCAGGGGGCTGGCGGCCCACGGCCCCTCCCCCGCCGAGGGAACCCATGACCCCTGTGTCCTCCGGGGAAGACGAATGGTTGTCTCCTCTCGGCTCCGTGTTGTCAGGTTCGGTGCTGAGAGTCAATACCTTCACCTTGACGTGGAAACTTCCTGATTTATCAGCCAGCTCCCCTCCCGGGCGAGCGCAGCCCCGCCACGCACAGCCATCGGGCTCCGGGAAGAGCAGCCTGTGGTCACAGCACTTGGAAAACAAGCAAAGCCCCTCTGATGACAGACAAATGTGTCTTGTTAGCAACTGCCCAAAAGCGCTTGACTTGTACTAATAACAAAAAGGCCATGCTGGTCACCGTGGGTCCAAAGACGAAGCACCCTGTCACCAGCCTGGTTGGGAAATTAGCAAATAATGTTCTTTTCCTTGATAAATGGGTGACAGCTTCCTCTCACCAATCATTTCTAACATTTTGATGCATGCCTATGATCCCACTGGAGGAGCAGAAAAGTTTACTGGCCCTCAATTTTCAGATGATGAATGGAGCGCCTCTAAATGTGCGATTTCTGGATGAGGTATAGTTCATTTTAAGCAATTCTAGTAAATGGGTGTCACTGATTAGGACAAATCGTCTACTTGTGCAACAGCACACACGGTGTGCCTCATTCTCCGGCCTCCTCTGAGACGGCAGGCAAGGGGACGGCAGGGACCCGGGAGGCCTCGCCACCCGGCTCCTGAGAGGGCCGCGGGGCTGGGCAAGCATCCCCCGAGCCGTGCCTCGTGCTGGAGGACTCACTGGTCGCTGTCTGGTCCGGGGCTGGGCCGCACCATGCAGACGACCCCAGGGGGCCCGCCCCTCCCTCTGTGGCCCCGAGGAGCCCCACCAATGGCCCCAGAGACGACCAGGTGGTCTGCTCGCCATCCCCGCCAACAGGGACAAGTTCGTCCTCTGCCCCCGGCTCGCAGCCAAGGACGCGCAAAGGTGGGTGGGGCGGGCGAGACATCCTGCTGGAGTCGTGCGTTGTCTGGGGGGCTATCTCAGCTCTTGGGCCCTGCAGGGGTCTCCCCAAGCTGCTTTTCCACTTGACCGTCCTCACGTTAAAAGCAAATCTATCTGTCCTCCAGGGCGGCAGAGGTTGCCACTGACGCCATCCGACTGGCCAGCGGGGACCAGCGATGGCCCTGGGTCCGCAGGGTCCTCGCTACATCCAGGAACGCCCAGGGAGCTGCTGAGAGCCGCTGGGCCTCACTGGCTGGGACGGGGAGCCCAGGAATCACAGACACGGGCTGAAAGTGTCCTGAACCCAAAATGCAAATACCTCCCCCGCATCCACCTCCGTGGGCAAAAACTGATCACCAAAGTAATCAGGTGGCTTACATTTAAGGGGAAGGAAGGCGTGAGCAAGCAGTTTAGCAAAGTAAAAATAGTATGATAGGTGGAAGACAATTAGGAATCGTCCGCTCGGTGGATACAAGTAATCTGTTTGAGAGGCACTGGGCTGGGAAACAGCAGGTTGGTGTGGCCGTGCTCGAAGGGTATCGACTCCGCTGCATGTCATCAGCTGTTGACAGAATCACGTCTGGATGCACACACAAGAACTTCAAAACACTCCGGAAACACCCGCGCCCTTCGAGAGGCGGTCCCAAGTGTGGGTTAGGTAGCGGGAGACTGCCAAAGGATGTGGTGGCCCCCGGGGCAAGCCGACAGCTACCCCTGGTGCCAGACAGCTCCTGAGACAGAGCGAGCGCCCCCCGCCCCCGACATGTAGCCAGTTTTAAGCCGACTCCCTGGGAAAGCCCCTGATGCTGGAAAGACTGAAGGTGAAAGGAGACGAATCAGATGGCTGGATGGCATCGCCAACTCAAGGGACATGGGTTTCAGCAAACTCTAGGAGGTATTCAAGGACAGAGGGGCCTGGCGTGCTGCCGTTCATGGGGTTACAGAGAGTCAGACACGACTGAGCATCTGAACAACAACAACAAACGATTTTTTAAAAAAAGAAAAGAAATGCCATATCGGGAAGAGTGAGAACTGTTGGCAACTGCTGGCTGAGCCTCGTGTCTGAGCCGCACATCTCAGTGCGGAAAGCGGGCGTCTTTCTGTCCTCGTCTCGTCCACACTT
>NW_011495018.1:2246978-2248735 GCF_000754665.1 Bison bison bison | reverse complement strand
GCCCGCCCCCTGCCACTCCGGCCCTGGCACGGCCTCTGCCACCATCCTGCTCAGTAACTGAACTGGCTGTGCCCGTGGCAGGCTGCATGCTCATGCCTGGCCATTTGTGATAATTCCTTTAATTGAGCAAAAGAAATCTCTAAACTGAGGGGGGGTGGTCAGCCACACATTTGGGCCCGAGAGAGCTACAGGAAGAGCCCCTGGCTGCCACGCCCACGAGTCAGGCCACCACCAACCAGCTCCTGCCCTTCGATGTCACATGGAGCCCTCTGCCACACAGACACGCTGGGAAAAGGGACATTTGTGATTGTGCAAAAGCACCTCACCACGCTCGCAAAACGCTGTCTGTAAAAGCAGTTTTCCCTCGAACATAATTTCAATTAGAAGCATACAAATTCCAATTTGTCTTAATCGAATAACACCGCAATGCTTACATTCTAATTAAAAAATAATTTCTTTTATTGCTCTGAACAACTCGATGTCTTTCTACTGGTTGAAATTATAAATGTGAGACTGTTCACTCTGCCCATGGAGTTCCTCAGGTAGGATATTCCGGGACTGTTTTAATTATTATTAAACGAGCAAACGATACACTATTAGACAAATATTAAAACAAGCATTGCACTCAGTTATTAATTTGCACTGTTCACTTTTAAATGCAGCAAATATCTCATTAATTTAATTTTAGGTGCCCACCCGTTTATATTGCATTTTACAGTCTGGAAGGCAATTTACTATTAACTGGCAATTACATACAGAGTGATTGTTAATTCTGCTCCTAAGTGCTAGCCGCTTGAAAATTGTTCTCTCTCTCTAATTTTTGACCTTCTTGCAACAGGGGTGAGGCGCGCTGGGAATACAAAGGACTGGTGCGGAGGAGCCGGACATGTCACTGTGACTCATTCTTTTAATTCACCGTGCTAACCCACTGCACAGCCACCGCCTCCCAAGGTAATTCTGCCTTTACCGAGGCTGAAAGCAGCCGGCAAAGGGGCCTGGCTGGGTGGGCTCGGCCCACCCCACCGCACACCCACTCTGGGGCGACGCATCGGGTCTGGTTCAGAAGAACCTGGGGTTTCTCAGCTGCTGTAAACAGCTCGTTTAGACCTTGGCCTCTGGCCGCCTGGCCACCTCACCCAGGAGGGCTCAGAGAGATGCGTCCCTGCGAGCCTGCCGATGACGGGAGCCAGACGCCCAGGGGATGGGGCTGCCCGCAGGGTGTCCGGCCTCCAGGAGGGCTGGCGCAGCCTGCAGAGAGGAGCGAGTCCCTGTGATTGCGCCTCTGTCCCCATCAATTCCAGGGCAGCACAAATCAGACAGAAGCTTCCAGGTCAGACAGGTTATGACCCCACCTTCCCTCCGCTCCAGGAGAGCTCGGGGCCCCCTAGCCCTGACGCGCATTTGAAATGTATATTCCCGTTGATGATGCTCGGGAGGCGTAGATGAGCCCCCCGCAGGAGGGGGCCCGGTTGGCTGAATGGCTTCATTGAAGCATCCATTCATGGGAGAACCCTTTGTGGAGGAAACCCCAGAGCTTTGGACCACCAGGACCCTGAACGTGGGGTCTGAGAAGCCCCCTCACCATGGTGTGGACGCAGCATAGACCGCAGAAGTGGACGATGGGCACTGGGACACGGGTGTCCCTGGAATGGACTCGGGATGCCTGCTTCCCTGAGGGCAGGGGCCCTCTGGCCAAGGAAGATTTTCTGCCCCGCTGGGGGCAGCTGGCTATGGAGAGCCGCCCCAGCTTCACCCAC
>NW_011495018.1:2242189-2246785 GCF_000754665.1 Bison bison bison | reverse complement strand
GGTAGCCCCCGGAGCACTTAAGAGGAACCAGGCCTTCCTGCCGTCACGTCTCTTCTGAGTCAGCACGCCGACCACAGCCTGCGGGTCTCTGCACCCAGAGCCCACAGGTCAAGAACTGGGTATCTGGAGACCCGTGGGGGCATGGCCGGGAGGCCAGAGGGGCTGACTCGGGGGGAGGGTCCCTGTCCATCTGGGGCAGACCCGGGTGGTCCCACCGCCTACAGATGCCTCCACCCCCAAGTGCCTGGCCCAACCTGGCACCCACGTGGCCCGTAGCCGCTCAGGGCCTGCCAGCGAATGCACGTCCCCTCCTCCGAGGGACCCGGATGCCTCAGCAGCTGTTCCTGGGAGCTCAGGTCACACAGGCACCCAGGGGGCGGTGGAAGCGGGGGTCAAGCGTCCCCCAGGGCTCCCAGGCAGGATGCGGGGTTCGGGTGGCCCCCAGGCCCCCCAGGCGATACCAGGCTGGGTGGAGCAGGGCTCCCTCTGCCCACATCCTGAGCTCATGGCCAGACACCCAGCGGGGTACCCACAGGTCAGCAATGGCCATGCAGAGGCGGCTGAGAACTTTGGGGAGACAGCCCATCGGGGACCCTGCCCATCCCCAGCCCTGGCAGCCTCAGAGGTCCTTCCACCCAGAAGAGCCCCCACCATGGCCACGGGTATGAGGCTCACAGGAGGCCCCGGCTGCCCGCCCCGCTTCCTGAGTCTTTATTATTTTGCAGGCTGGGGGCCGCAGTGGGGGGGGCCCGCTGTCCGTCATCTCCTGGTCACACCAGGGGGCCCGAGCCCCCGCCCTGGAGGTAGACGCCCATCAGCGTCCCCAGGGTCTTGGGCCCCAGGCGGCATGCGCTGGCCCCAAGGGCGGAAATGGCTCCTCCCTGCCCTGCTGACTCGCTCAGCGCTGCTCAGCGCCCAACTGGAGGCCGCCTCGCCCCATCAAGGGTGCAGGCATCTCTGCAGCCCAGGCTGTCGAGGGTCTGGGCACCTCTGGACATGGCAGCCCTGCTCTCGGCCAGGACCTGAGCCAGGTGTAGCCCTGGGGTGACACTGAGCCGGCCCGAAGAACTTACACTTCACATCTGCTTCCTAAAGGGGGAGGGGGTGAGTCATCTCCACTCCTCACCCCGCCCCCGAGTGGAAGGCATGTAGTCAGACCCTGAGGCCCAGCCCAGGCTCCCGCAGGGACCTCACAGCCACCCTGACCAGGTGAGCATGTGGAGGCCACCCTGTCTGAGAACAAGCCCTCACCCCCTGGGGGCTCAGCACGTGGAGCCCTCTCAGACATCCCAGCCTCTGTGGGCGGCAGGACCAGAGGCCTCAATGCGGACGAGCCCTGTGGTCACCGTGGTCTTTCCCAACAGCAGCCTCGGACGGATCATGTCCTCCAAGCCACCTGTGTGCAAAGCACTGCGGAGCATGGCTTCTGGATGGCGGTCCAGGACCTCAGAGGGGACCCTTCCTAGTGATGTCCGCGTGCCCAGCCCCGCACAGAATTCAGACCCTCCATCAGCAGCAGGGCAGTGTGTGGTGTGAGGCCCCAGGCCGGGCAGAGACCTGCTTCTGTTATCCACAGGTATGGGTGACCTTGGGGACACAGCCTGACCTCTGGGACCTCACGGGGCAGCCACCCCTTGGACGCTGGGAACGTGGTTACCGACAGCCCACCGCATCCTTTTACAGGCAGGACCACAGAGGGGGTGAGGGGACGGATCCCGCGGCCCCAGGGATCTGCACCTGTTCACGGCGTCACACCAACTGGTCAAGGATGCAGAGACTTCCCCGATGACACCACCCTCTGGCTCACCCGCCAGCCCTCCCTGCAGAACCGTGCGGGGCCCCCGGGGGCCATGGAGAGGCCCTCCTGGATCAGGGAAAGCTGGAAAGGTGGACTCACCGGTGTAGACAAACCGCCCTGGAGCACCTTTACAGAACTGCTTGGACTTGTAGGACAAGGTGACTTCGACGACTCCAGGAATGTGCCTCGGTGGGGTCTGGACACGGATGGCGTGGGGCGTGATCAGCTACAAGAACCACAGTGCAGAGGCCCTCAGCAGCGCTGGGCGCGAGAGGCGGACACTCGCCAGTTGGACATAATTACCAAAAACGAGCAAAATTGGACCATCGTCTTGGAATGCTCCCTCCGAGCTGTCACCCAGACTCAGGACCTACAGTTGCGCTTTCAGGAAAATGTCTGCAAATGATCCCGGCTGTAGTTTGCAGGAAAGGCCACAGGGCATCATTCATATGAAAATTGCCACCATATGTCTCCTTAAACCTGCTCCTAGTAATTCTAGCACTAATTGTTCCAGGGCACTCGGGACCTCCGACGGCAGGTTTGAAACCCCAGGGCTGGGGAGGGGGCCAGAGTTCTGCACCCGCCCACCGGAGAAGCCCCTGCCTTGGGCGCACTGTCAGCTTTGAGGGGATCGGGCGGCGGGTGGCGCCGTCGACCGAACGTCAGAGGTCCACAGACAAAGCCACGCGGAAAGCGGGCCGATCTCGTGGGCTTACCTCACTCCACACCAACATTGTCCCAAACACGACTTGAAGCCCGTCGAAGAAGTTGTCTCCAATGATGATCACGGTCGCGCCCCCCGTGGTCCAGCCTTCACTGGGACTGATGGCCTTGATGCACGGAGTGGCTGCTCACAAAAGACAGAGAACCGGACCTGAGCGCCCACCCCACCGCCGCCACGCTGCCCACCCCCAGCCATACTGGGCACCGTGGGAGACGGGCGGGCAGCCGCTCCTCCGGGCGGCACGCAAAGGGCAATCGTAGATCAGCGTGTTGATGCGTTTAAAGCAAACCCTTAAATGTTTTATACAGCAAAGGCCAAGCCACTGAATACTAGTGAGTAAGAAAAAAAAAAAGAAAGCGGCTTGATATAGCAAATTATGTGTCAGGGCAAATATGACGATTACAAATGATTAAGCATCGCGTGCATGTGGCACGTCGATTTATCTGCTTTGCGGGCAGATCTGAGCAGAGTCAATCAAAGGCTGTTGGGGAGATGGAGGAGCGAATGCCTTGCATTTCGATTCCTCATAAGCAGCTAATTGGGTTGGGTTTTTTCATCCATGAACTTTGCCTTTTGGTTCAAAACTTCATTTTCCTCTGTCACTTCACAATTACTACTTTTCACTTTTCATCAGGAAAAAAAAAATCAAAAGCACGATATTAATACTTTTGTCAAAGGTACACATTTTACATCTAATATTGTTTGTCGACAGGGATCCCCAGCCGCTGGCCTGACCTCCCTTTGTCTCCGGAGCGCTCACATTTGCATGAGTTATTACAATGCTGCTGCTCGGGGCCTGCTGGGGGGGGAGGGTGTAGACAGACCGCAAGGGCGCAAGGGCGGGCACAGAGGAAAGACCAGGAGGCCCATGCTCCCAGCAGCCCTGCCTCGAGCCTGCAGAGGCGAGGCTGAAGGCCACAGCCTCGAGGAGGCAGCTTTGTTCCGGCCTCTGATCGGCTCTTTTCCTGCACGGGGCTGCAGACCGTCTCCGCCACCTGAGAGGGCCTGTCGTGGGCAGAGACCCAGCGCGGAGGGAGCTGACTGCTGGGGAGACGGGGGCTGCGGCCCTCTGACCTGCAGGCCTCCTCTGACGGGCTGGGCACCATGGGTGGGACTCTGGGCCTCTCTGTGCCTATATCTTTGGTACAAAGAAGAGGCCTGCGTGATGGGCGGCCGTGTAGCCCCTAGGCTCTGCCGTGTCTCCCGGCTGATGCGGTCTGGACACAATTACAGCCCAGACAAGAGGCAGCGCGGGCCTTGGTCCTCCGTGGAGAGGAGGCGCCCCAGTGAACCCTGGGCGCCCCCGTGTCACCCACATCCTCCTGGCGTCGGGGTGGGGCGGGTGCTGAGGGGAGCAGGATGTGGAGGAGCTCGACCCCTGGCCTGAGGGCCCTCCCCGTTCGGTGATCTTCCACCACTTGCAACCACCTCGGTGGAGATTCGTCCAAAAGACAGTAACTAAAGCTTCGTACACATGCGGCAGATTGACCGTGCGGCCCCCACCCGCCGCCTGCGGGGACGAGCCTCCCAAGGACACCCGGGCCTCTCTAGGCTGTCCATCCCACGTGAGCACGCCCCCACCCACCGCCACCCCGACTGGCTCAGCTCCTGATAAACCGTCGTTTTAGACTCTGGGTCAGCCCTGGCCGCACGTCTTCATAAGCAGGACTTCCCGGAAGCCCAGCGTGGCTCCCTGCCGGGTCAGAGGCAGCGGCAGACACGGGAGTTAATCACGGCAGGTATTGTTGTTGAGCCGGGCCGACACCACCTCCCTTTGTTTGCTCTAATGTTGGACTAGCGGGGGCTCTATTTGCTCATCCCCGCGAGGCTCCCTCAGCAGCAGACGCACAGAGCACACACGGGGAGCCTGCCCTTAACTAGCGCTGTTGACTTCATGCTAATAAGTTCATACAAATTTTCATTTCTGAGGCTTCCGAATGACATTTGCTTTTCTTAATTGCATGGAGAGCATTTGAAAAGGATCAGCTCTCTAAAGACTGACAAGTCCCCTCCAAGGGGGTGACCTTCATCAGCACAGCCAATTATGGCAAATAATTCACAAAAAAAAAAAAAA
>NW_011495018.1:2232884-2242005 GCF_000754665.1 Bison bison bison | reverse complement strand
TCCTCCGCAGCGATAGCCATCTTCCTCCTGCCTGTATTTGCATACATTTCAATGCACACAGAGAGAGGGAACATGTGTTCAATGGGAACCATAGCAAAATGAATTACACAGACAGCGTCAGAGATCTCATGATAGACGCGCACAATACACCCGAGCAGATGATGGGAGCTGGCACCGCGGCCAGAGTTGGGCGAGGAGGAGCAGGGACGCGGCGGGAAGGGACGCGGCGGGAAGGGGCCGCCCCCCACCGCCCCCACCATCTTCCTTGTGCTGGGACGCAGCCCTGAAGATACCGCCTGGTCAGCCCATTCTTCCGTGGGCCCAGGCTCCCGCCGGGGGCCTCCTGCCCTGCTCATCAGACCTGTGCCGGGACCTGCTTTAACTCCAGGAGCCCCCCTCTCAGCCTGCGGGGTAGAAGGGCACCCCGGCTTTCCCCCACCAACCTTGGACGCCCGCAGGGACGGGCTGGTCTAGGAACCAGGGTGCCCGATGGCTGGGGCCGGCATGGGCATCTCAGAAAGTGAATGTGGATGCCACCTGAACCCAGAGATGTTGACTGAACCGTTGGGGTCCCCCGGCCTTTCTGTGAGAGGCGGGGGGGGCTCATCCAGGATTCTGTTAGTAAACAGCTTCCTGTCCTGGTTCCTGGTAATCAGCGCGCTCTCCCAAGTAACCCCACAGCGCTTGTCACCTTCCCTGCGTTCACAATATCGAGGCCCTCCAACAGGCCTAATCTTGCCTCATGAAGACTCCTTTGTTCTGCCTGCTAAAATGTCTTGTAATTGTGCTCGAGATGTCCAGATGGCTGGCTGATACTCCAGCTGATGGGATTATACCTTTTACCTCTCCTAGGGCCATCTGTTCCCTTAACTCGCTAAAGCCCCCGCAGCCTGGCTTCCGTCGTCCTCGCTGCATAAACCTAACCGCATTACGGCACTTGGCATGCAAATCGCTCCTGCTGGAGGCCGGGTGCTGGGCCGGGCCCACGCAAGGTTTAAACAGGGTTGGAGTCGTTTACGAAGGGACAAGTGACAAGGAAGAAAAAAAAATAGCAAGCCCGGGTTCTTCTGGGCCGCCCTGGAAGGCAGCACGGCTGTTTTCCGTCGCTTGTGTTCAATACTGTAAATAATCTGCCTTGCTTTTTTGTGAGCTCAGAGGACGCGGTGGCAGACATCCACAGCAGCAGGGGGAATTAGTTCACTTGGAAATCATCAGCGAGTGTGTACACACTGCTGGTGAATATTAGATGATTGGATAATGAGGTGTTAGCCAGGAGAGGCTGCAGAGAAGCCCAGATCTATGCTTTCTGGGGGCACCTCTTCCTTAAAGAATGCAGGCCGTGTTCAAAGCCAAGATGGCACCCAGTGGCAGGTGCTAACCAGGAAGAAGGAAGGAAAGGGAATGACACAGACTGGCCCGGAAACGAACTTCCTAAGTGTCAGCCCCGGAAGGGAGTGGAGGCAGTGTCTCTCCTGGTCCCAGAGAGACCCTGTTGTGTTGTGTGGGGCACCTGGGAACGGGGCAGCAGTTACAGAGCAGACAGAGACCTCCCCCACTGATGCCAAACGCCTTCTTAAAGACCTACACAGATCAGTTCTCAGAGTCACCTATTTGCATCTTTCACTTATGAGTCATTTTGGGGGGTGGAGTAACATATTCCAATCTCTTGCAAGAAAGTGACTTAGTTTAAATGTCGATTAAAAAAAAAAACAAAACTGAATAACCTAAAAAAAAAAACCTAAAAAAAAAATCTCAAACCAGACTCCTTCTCCAAATAGCTCTTGGTAAGCTGGGTTTTATCTCCAAGGTACCCAAGAGTGGCCTTTATTTTCCTAAATGCTATATTTTCTGCTTACAGTCAAATGCTTTTTCATGCTACTTACAAAAATAAATACTCGTACTTTGCTCAGATCATAATAGCTCATTAGAGGAGGCTGATTTTGGACCCAGACTACAACCGAACACCAGAGGGCCGTGGGGCCATCCTGAACCTATCATGTTGCCAGCGCTGGCCCTCTGGGGAAGCAGGGACCGAGGACTGGGATCCAACCTTCTTAATTGTGAACCTCATTAGTGATGGTTACTAAGCAAAACACACACCTACCTTCGCTGCAGAGAAACGAGATAAACAGTACGTCACAGATTCTAACGACTCTGGTGCCCAGGGCGACCTTTAATTATTATATTTTTGTTCTCTTACACCTTGGTCATTAATGTAGAAAAACAAATTAGTTTATTTTTGTGGACTGCAGCAGATTCATAAGTTGTCTTCCCGTTCTGACGTCTGAGTCATGCTTCTTTCTGATGACCCGCACGGGCCTCGTCCGTTTTCCTGTGAACAGTCCGGCTGCCCCACGTGCAGCTCCTGAACCCGATACCTCAGTCTAGAGAGTTTGTCCTAAAATCACTTAGTCTACGGGCTCTTTGAAGAATTTAATCATGCTGTTGTGTTTGTAATTCACTTAAAAAAAAAAACTCACATTACTTTCCCAGCAATTCCTATTGGTCAGAACCTCATGCTTTTCATGGACTGTCTTATAAGGGGACCAACCTTACGTTAGGGGGAGGTGACACGTGGAGATACCCGCCTGTCCACACAGAGCAGGTGACAGAGCGGCTTGGAAAGGTCCGTGTCTGTGAGTTTCTGAATCCTGACTTACCAGCCTATCACCCTTACTAAATTTCTTCTCATTTAACAAAAAAAACAAGAAGTCCATCACTTGGAAGCGTTTGGTACACATTTTATGCTGTTTTTTTTTTTTTCTTGTTCCCTCCACTTATGCCCCCACGCGTGGACACACACACACACGTGCACGCGTGCAGGCTGTCTCTCCATGGAGGGCCAGGAGGTCCCCGAAGCCCACCGGACCAGGATGTGAGCACCCTAGCAGGTGCCCAAAGCCTCGGGGATGAGCTGGATGGAGGCTTACAAGAAGCCAAAAAAAACCCACATAAATTAAAACTGCAAGAAATGCTCTAAGCAAAAGAAACCACTCTTAGACACAGACCAACCAATAAAGTGAGGGCCACGGGGGTGAGCAGGTTGGGAAAGCCGAGCCCCCCGACCCCACCAGCGAGGGAGGGAAGGGGAGGGGGCCGCCCCGAGGACGTGGGTCTGACCAGGGAGGGGCAATCGGACATGGATCCACAAGGACAGAAAGGATGGCGCGAGGGAAGGAAGCATCGCAAATAAAAAAAGACGCTCAGCGTGTGCCTACCATTGTCCAGATAAGAAGGGGCCGTACCTTCTGACGGGTCCAGGCGGCGCGCCCGCCGCCCGTGCTTGGAGTTGTTGTGCACAAACATGTTGTCGGACACGGCCAGCACGTGGCCGTCCACGTTGACCGTGGTGGACACGACAACCTGTGGAGACAAGCGCCGGTGAGACCCGAGGCAGACGGGAGCAGGCCCGCCAGGCGGCGCGCCCTGAACCCCGCGGCCGCTCCCGGAAGCCTCCTCGAAGCCACGTGTGCGCACACACAGCCTTTTTTGGCTAATGGGGTGGGTGGGTTGTTTTGTTGTGGCTCAAGATTGCTTCTCTTCCAAACCCGCTACACTAATTACAGTTTAATCTCCTATTATGCTAACAAGTGAATTCAATTCAGAGGAAAAATTCTTCTTTGCCATTAGCTGCAGAAACACCCCTCCAGCCACCGTCTTAAAGCTACCGTTTTGATTGATCTGTTCACATATTGATTAGATAGTTTATCTAATTAAAATGGGTTCACTGGAGACTGTCCTTCCTTGAGTAGTTGTGAGGATTCAGAATTGCCCCCGCTCCCCTCCCCCCAAAAAAAGGCTTCATAAATCAGAAGCTGTTTCTACTGCCCACATTCTATCATCGAGTGAGCCCAGGTCAATGTCACAGTTACAGCCAGGATCTGGTAATGAACGTTTTTTGCATCTGAAAAGACCGAGCTGAATAGGAATAAAGTGGTTTCTGAGCAGGGAAAGTATCCTTTCTCAAGTTCACGGTGAGGAAGGCGAGGACCACTCTGTCTGGGGAACGAGCTATCCGCTGGAGGGATGACTCGGCCCTGATCCAGGTTCAGACCCTCCCGTCTCAGTACTTCACAGGGGTAAAGAAGGAAGTCACGCCAGCAGGGACAGCTTTGCTCCCAGGGACACCTTCCCCGGGGAGCTTGTGACAAGCACCCCAGAATCGGTACCCGTGCCTAACTAACAACTCAGGAAACAGGAAATGACATCGGCCCTGAGATCCGCCTTGAACAGAGGGGCTCTGCATAATGCATTATCTCCGGGAGACCTGGGGTAGCTGAGACTTGAGCCCAGACGTGAGCCAGAGCCTGGATCTGGGGTGCAGGGAGCCCCGGTTCTTGTTCGGACAGCAGGGAGGGCCAGCTCCCCCTGAAGAACCACAGCCTCATGGAGAACAGCTGGGCAGGTAAGGGGGCACCAGGAGGTGGGCACACGTAAAAGCCTGCCACACGAGGTGGCTTAAAAGCCTTAGCTGTGGCAGGCCTCCGTGAACACGGAGCCATACACGCAAGATGCAGGGGAGAGTTGGGGCGCGGAGATGGGACAGGGCAGGGCAGCCAGGGGCTCGTGGGGATTCTTCACGCTTTCTGTGAAACTTTTCTGTAAACCTAAAACCGCTTAAAAACAAGTCTGCTAGTTTAAGAAAATGACAGATACAACTGATTATAAGGAAAAGGTTTTCAAAAAGGCAAAGCTACAAATTTATATGTAAAGGTATTCTACATATTTGTATGTCAAGGTATCTGTGAGTAACTGATGTCTTATAGAAGTCTCAGGCCCCATAAGAAGACGGCAAGGTGTGACGAGTACCCACCGGACCCACCACCCCTCAAAGGAAGGGACCACCTTCCTGGATGACCCTCTCTCGCTGTGGGCGCTGCCAAGATCATGCAAGTCTCCACAGCACAGGCCCCTCTGAGCCTCAAAATAATACCAGCACCACTGCCGGTCCAGCGTCCCCAGATCCAGGGTGAGACATCCCTGCCGCCCTGGCAGGGGTGGCCCTGACCCCGCTCTGGGGCCACTACTGTCCTGGCAGCATTGATGCCAGGGTCACACAGGTGCCCTCCTGGAAGCCTATCTGCCAGTCCCCACCCTGGGCACAGAGGGGCCTCGACCAACATGCCCCCACATGGGATGCAGAGACACAGAAGCAACCCCAAGCCACAGACCTGACCCTCTCCATTCCTCGACCATGATAAGTTCAAGAAACAAGAAAAGGTAAAAATAAACACACAAAAGGACACCATTTCTGCTCCGTTGTCTCTATATAGGTCAGTCGCCAAGGGAAAAGCGTCGCTGAGCAGAGAGCGTGGCGGGCTGTGCTCCGTTTCGCGGCCGGCCAGCCCGCCACGCACCTACAGAAAGGTGCTGAGACTGACATGGGCTGGAAATGCGTGCAAGCCCTGACCTGCTGCTCAGCTCAGCTAAGCCTCCCGAGAGGCAGGGCGAGCGGCTCCAGACACTGGAGGAAGCCCTTCTACGAACTGTGAGCCACGTGCGCCCGATGCTGCCTGTGGCCACTGCTGAGCCTCGTGTGACCTCCGGTCCGCCCGATGGACCAGCGTGGAGCCCCGCGCCCGAGGACGGGAAGCAGGCCCACTGCCTGCAGGAGACACGTGACTCCTGCACCCGACTGTGTGCTGGCCGCCAGCTCCACCCCCTCTGCCTGCTGGGCTGGATGTCAAGACAGGGGTCCTGTGTTTCACCCGAAGACTGAAGCATCACTTACATTTCTAGAAAAGCCTTGAATGATTTGATGGTAAACTAGTCTAAATGCCAAAGAAGCAGCATTTGGCACACCCAGCCTAGCAATGGGGGCCCATGTTCTTCTCTGGCAGGTAAGGACCAGTTCTGTGTCCTGGCCCAGATATTTTTATGATGAAAGTCAGTAAAATAATCCATCCTGTGTGCTGAGAACCCTTCCCCTGAAGCCACCTCCCAGTCATTCACAAAGGCAAGAACAACATGACTGGATTGTAGTTTATCCAACTGAAAACCAACTGAACCCCAAACTGTCTCGCCATCTCGCTCCTTGAAAGCAAATCCTGGGATCTGAGGCCAAGCAGAGGATGAGTCAGCCTGGGTGCAGGGACGCAGTCCAGCTCGTAGGCAGGGAATCAGGGGATTCCTGGGGGAAGGGAAGCTGAGCAGGGGACCAGTCCGCAACTGGGGGAGGCCTGCCTGGAACAAGTCCAGCCCCACCAGGAGGCGGCCCCTCCGTCCTGGGAGGGGACCCCACATATTACCCAGCGGTCCTCCCCCATGACAGACCAAGCCATCCCTAAGGAAGGTCTTCAGTGTGGCCCCCAAAGTCTAACCAACCAAGTGAGGGAAGAGTGAGGGAACAGACTAAGTGAGATGCTAGCCTTCGGAGGACTTGACTTAGAAAGATCCTTCAACTTTCTCTGTAACACATCCACAGCACTCACCATGGCTGAATATAAGACAGACTTCAACCTAACCTACAGCTCTGATTCCTCTGACTTCGGGGTACTCTGCTGCCTAATGTGCAGAGCTGGGCCGTGTGCCCACCGCAAGAGGCACACACACACTCCCTCGTCAGAGCAGAAACTCACATCGTGTTTCCAGAGCAGACCTCACTCTGTTGTATGTCTCAGCGGGCTGCATGGCTCTGGCCAGCGCGAGGTGCCACATCATTTCAAAGCATTCGATTTAAAGGTTCCGTCAAATGAACCCACCCTGGTTTGCACCCAGGCCCCTGAGAACTAAACACTGACCCCCCAAACTACTGCACAGCAGAGAATTCGACTTTCATATTCCAAGAGCAGACCGCGGTCCAGAATCGCGTACCTGGAATCTTCGCATGTCCCGGGGGTTGCCTGCATTCTTCAAACAGTTCTGATTGCACTTGAGGAAAAACTTTAGAAAGAATCTACAAAGATACAAAAAATGGATATTTGTTAGGGTTATCAGACAAAAGACACAAAGTTTTTGAAAGGTACTCTTGCCTGGGGAGCCGGGGAAACGACCCCACGCCATCTGCTGGCTGCCCTGTAGGGGGCGACAGAGAGAGAGAGAGAGAGCGCGCGCGCGCGCGCCAGGGGCAGCCAGGCAGGCACCCCCAGGTCCAGCTCCCGGTGTCTCCACATGTGGAAGGAGTGACTTACATCTGTCTTGACGGCTAGGGCTCTTCCAAGCTCTAAAATAACAACTGTGACTTAGACTGGCCATTTCTCACCTGGATCTTTGCACAACCATTAGCCCCTGGGGACCTGTCCACCCTCGAGAGGGCTGCTAACTTCAGCAAATAAAAACGCAGGGTACCTAGTTAAAACTGGATTTCAGATAAGCAAGTAATGTTCTGGACAGGCCTGTCCCAAAGCATGCATGCATACTCAGTTGCTCAGTCACGTCCAACTCTTTGCAACCCCATGGACTGTAGCCCGCCAGGCCCCTCTGTCCATGGGATTCTCCAGGCAAGAATACTGGAGTGGGTTGCCATTTCCTCCTCTAGGGGATCTTCCCAACCCAGGGATCGAACCTGCATCTCCTGTGTCTCCTGCCTTGGCAGGCAGATTCTTTACCACTGAGCCACTTGAGAATTCCAAAGCCTATATCTATCCTTAAAAAAAAAAAAAAAATTGTGTATCTGAAATTCAAATTTAACGGGTCGTGAATTCCACCTGGCAGCCCAACCCTAGGGGCCACCACTGCGTGGGTTGCCACACTTTTAAAGGAGAGTTTTTCAAGTTACAATAAGTACACGTCTTAAGAGAAAATTGAGGATATTGCTTTCAGGGTGGCGATGTCTGTGAAAGGCCTACGTGGGGTTTTGAGGGACTGATCAAGGCCCACGTGCGGCAGGGAAACGCTCACTGCCCTGGCTGGAGCGAGGCAGGACACGGAAGGCGTCCTGTTCCCACCCAGGCCTGGTCTTGCTGGGAAGTGTGACGTTTCAGGGGTCTCCAAAGTGCGCTGAGACGCCGTCCTCCCCACGCCCACATGTTCCAGGACAAACTCAGATGCCCTGACTGGTGACAGAGGCTCACGGACCCTGGGAGGCCTGGCTGCACCCCCAGCCACGGGAGAACGGGGGTCTCAGCGCCCCCACCACCGCTGCCTCCTCTCAAGGCCACGGGAGTCCTGAGCCCAACAAAGCTGGGGCCTCTGGGCTGACACGCATCCACAGGGCCATCAACACTCATCTTCTCCATTTTCCTCCCAAATCTCAACATTCCACTGGATGATGACCCAGTTTTTATGAAGCTTCACGTGATCGCCTTGACTTCAACCTGAAAGCCAAGGTTCCTTGCAGTAGCTTATCATCTCAGAAAATAAAAAAGATCCAGAAGATGGAGATTCGCATCTCCCAGAGTATCCGAGACGACTTTCCACCAGAGCAGAGGAACACCCAACTGACTGGCGGGGGAAAAAGAATAGTGGCCACTTAATTAAATTTGCTTACATCCCGCGCAGCCTCGCTATTTTAGGCCGGAATTTACATCTTTTATTAACTCGCCTCACCTATACACTCAGCTCGCCGCGCCTCTGAACACCATCTGCCATCACGTACAGTAAGCCACCCGGCCGTCCACCCACCAATTTCTCCTAACAACCACTGTGCAATTAAGCTCCACGCGCTCCGCAGCGAGGTAAATTAGGCGCACCTGCGGCCACCCCGCGCCCAACCGCATCAGGAAGGGCCTAACAAGGTGAGGGCGTCACCGAGCTATCGTCCTGTCAGGCAATTAGGCTTCCACTTTGGGGACAGCCACTCCAGTGCAATTACTCCACACATTACCACCCAGCTCATCTGCGGGCCAGAGCCGCTCGGCCGCGTGGAGCCGGCCAGGGGAAGCCCTTCATTCGGGGCCTGATCTCCCCCTCCAGAGCAGGTGTCTTCCAAGCCCTTGCTGTCTCTTTAGCCCACTGGCCCTTTCACCTCCAGGGGGGCAGAGTGGGCATCAAGCCCGCACGGCCACGCCGTGTGCGGACACCATGGGCCTTGACTGCTGGCGGCTACAGAGAAGGACAAAGTGGGGTGCTGGGCCCCAGAACTATCCCAGACATCCTGGGGCTCCACTGTAGAACGGGAGCACAGTTGCACACACACACACACGCTTACACATTCTGGCCATGTGGGGCTCTTTTCCAAGTT
>NW_011495018.1:2230327-2232784 GCF_000754665.1 Bison bison bison | reverse complement strand
GAAGAGCAGCGAAAGCACCCGGGAGAGACCTGCAGGCCTGAGTGTGGGGCCTACAGAGCTGGGCTCCTCCCTGGCATCGGCCCCGGTTACTCAGACCAAACAAGGCCCAGCACGCATGGGGACACACAGAGGAGGAAGAGGAGGCCTGCGCCCAGTTTCTGCCCTCCTTCCTGTTCCTCAAGGATTCGACCAGGCCTCCCCTCGGAGGGCGGTCCAGTCCAGCGCACCTGGCTGCTGACCCGCCCACCGAACCATCCCAAGTACTCACCCAGCCTGGATCTCCACCTGCAGGGCCTTCCTGCCGTCTGGGGAGGCTGAGAAGGGACGCACACACGAGGTCGAATGGTAATTCTCATCCTTTACTCAATTACCCTTTAATTGGCTTTTTCCTAAGGAATATCTGACAAGCACTTTACATATCTCACTTCTAGAGTCTGGTACACAAAGGATTTAATACTCTTGTTATGAAAGGAAAAATCTTTCCTATGTCAGAAAATCTTTGGCTTTAACACCAATAAACTCTTTATTACTGCTAACCATGGATTTGCCGCTGGACGGCGAAGAGGCGATAAAAATTCTAACCTGTCATTAGTACATTATGCTTAATTGTGTACAGTGCGTTCCTGGTTGCATCTGTTGGCCCATCATCAAAATGACCATTATGTACACTAATTCCCTGACCCTGTCTTTATTTCCCTAAAGAGTCATCATCTTTCACAGTAGGTACCAGAGTAAATCAAGCTTGAAATATGGGCTTTATTTACTTGTTTCTCCCAGGCAGGAGGGGAAGCGGCGGCTCAGGGCGCATCGCTACACGTCAGTCGCAACTCCCCGGCAATATTCTGCTTGCAAACTGCGCGCAAAATCCTGGGCAAGTTCTCAGCGGCAGCGACAAGGGGGAAGGTGCGGCGCGTGACTTTGGACATCGGGTTTCCTCTTTTAGAGCCAGCGGGGATTAGGCGAGGGGCCCCGCGGGTGAGCCCCCCTGGCGCTTAGCAGCGCTGAGAACGGCACGCGCCTCTCCATTCAAGAGCATCAGCCTGTGAGGGTGGGCCCGGGGTCCTCCACCTGGGGGCGGCGAGGGCAGGGCCGCGGGTCCGGCCCCTGAGAGCGCTAGTCTGAGCCCGAGGCCGCCCGGCCTTCTGCAGGGACGGTCCCGACGCCGCTCGGGCAGGGCTGCGCCCTCGGCGGAAGGTTCAGCGTGGTCTCTGGGCATCATTGCCGCGTCCTCGCGTACGGCGCCACCGGAAGTGCTCGCGGCAGGACCCGGGTGCTCGGGTACGGGGACCCACCGTTTACACGGGCGCCCACCCCGGGTATCCCACGCTAAGGGGCGAGCCCCCTCCGCAGTGACTAATCTCAGAGTCTGCTCCCTTTCTGTGTGTTTAAGCTATGAATTAGTTCATTTATATTTACTTTTATGAAGCTGATTAACCAGAGCTTCTCTATCTGATGAAAATCATTTTAATTGTAGTGTTAGGCTCCTGTGTAATATCTATTACATTATGAACTGTTTAAATTCTACATGGGTATTGTGTAAATTAGCCCTTTGTGAGCGCGCAGGCAATTAGGGCCAAACACTCTCCTTTAAGCGGCTACAGAACTTTGTGGTGTTGTTCAGGACAATCAGAAACAAAGGAGGCTGTTTAATTGTAATTTAATGGAATATCAAGGAGTCCGTGGCATTAGACGTTGGCAACAGAGCAGGAGAGAAAAATTAACTGCAATTATGTTTGATTAAAGCTATCCTTCTCAATAATCAGCGGTCCTGACAGGCCATGGGGCTCTAGTGGGTTCCAGGATGGCAAAAGGTGTTGAGCAATATTAGGACCAATAAAGGGGATATTAGCATAGCTAATTACAGCCCTGCAAAACCTGTAAAGGGGGCCTCTGTGTATTGTAATGTGTGAAGTAATTGGCCAAGGCCGTTATCAATTACATAAGGAATGAATTTGGTTTGTCAGAGAAAAGCTGATGAGATGTCTCTCATCTGACAGCAGCGCCTTCCTCCCGCTTCCAGGAGCTCAGAACTTGCCCACTTCTACCAAAAGCTGCAACCTCCCAGTGGCCAAGTCGCTGAGAAGGCGGTCTCACCGGCAAACGTGGGGTAATTAATACGGCTCATCCCCGCCGCCTTCCGCCTTACCTAACCGAAGCCACTAATCATGGAATAATGATTTCTTTCCCTCTAGTCAAAGGAGAAATAGATTGTCTCCTTAGAAAGGCAATGGGCTTGGCACGCGCACCCTGGTGACTGAGGAGGAAAAGGAGACTTCGAACTGTCTCGAGGCTCGTCTTTTGCACGTGGGTGTCACGTGTCTCAAACAACCTATTCACAGCCTCTCAAGAAACCCTACATGCAATGATGCTTATTTGTTTAATTTTTTAGTTGTCAACTCTTAGACTGTCCCCAGGCCTGGTCTTGCTGGTGCTTGGAACTGGGGGGGGGACCTCGAG
>NW_011495018.1:2229750-2230227 GCF_000754665.1 Bison bison bison | reverse complement strand
CAGGACAGAGCTCCCCCTCCCACAGCCCCTCCCTCGCGGGATCCCTGCCTCAGTCCCAGCTCGCAGGCCTCCGCTTCTGGCCCTCCATCATGGCAATGTGGGAAATCTGAGCCCAGCACTGAAAAGGGCTGGTACCTGGGGGCTGGGGGCTGGGGGGGCAGGGGGGGGGGGGGAGGCGGAGGGCGGGTGCTCAATTTTCCATCTTAAGGCTGAGCTCTTAACAAGCAGCAAACTGATACTGACGGATCGGCCTCCGGGTTACTGGTCAAGAGTCCCAAAGCATTTGTGTGTGAATCATGGCTGACAGCTTCTGGGGTTCCCCGATAGCAGGGACCCCCGTCCCAGATCCACCCCGTTTTCAGTTACTGAATCCAGAACACAAAACCAGGAGACTCTTCATATCTAGTAACCTTGATCAGGAAAATGAGTTGAGAAAACCACCCAGAAGATGGAGTGGGGAAGGACAGCCCAGCTGGC
>NW_011495018.1:2221982-2225131 GCF_000754665.1 Bison bison bison | reverse complement strand
CCACATGTTACACATGCGTGTGCACACACCCCCTGGGCGAGTGTTACACACACACACACACACACCCGGGCAAGTGTTACACACACACCCTGGGCATTACACACACACACCCCCTGGGCGAGTGTTACACACACACACACCCCCGGGCGAGTGTTCCACACACACACACCCTGGGCGAGTGTTCCACACATACTTGCATGCACACACACACACCCCGCATGAGTTTTCATTTTCCCTCCCAACTGAAGCACGTTCTGGAGCTCTTCTCTGTCTTCTGGACCCAAATCCTCAAGGATCCAGGTCACCCAGCTGGAGGGCTGGGACCACAGCTCTTTATGTCCGTGGGTCCAACTCGCACGTGAGAGTCGCTTTCCCAGTTTGAAAAGCGGTATCCTGCGGATGGGGGGAGGATTATGCCGAAAAGAGACCTTGAAAGGCTGAAAGGATGGTTTCATCTGTTACATTTCCTCCAAAAACGCTCCTGCTGAACTGCTCGGAACAAATAACAACATTGTTCGCGGGGCCGGGGAGGCCAGTCCCACTGGTGAATGGCCATTGTGTTTGTCCAGCTACTGATACCTGGGCTTTTGTGGAGGAAAGAAGCCCGGGGGGCGTGACATCGACGCAGCACAAGCGTCCCTCTGTGCAGACACCCCGAGAGGGTCCTCGCCGCGGTGGGAACCCAACACCAGATCCCTCGGAGAAGGGCTCCCTTTAAATCCAACCCCAATGCATTGTTTACGAAAACAAGGCTATTAGGTATATTAATAATTTGATAAATAGGGATTTGCCCTTAATTATTCATGAAGAACATTTGGCAACAGTAAAATCATATTCACAGAACAGGTTTATAAACCAGCTAATTATAAATTAAGTATGCAAGAGAAAATTGCTAACCTTGAAATTAAAATATTTTATGATTCTGCAATTACAAAAAAAAAGGTAAGAGAGTTGTCAAAACCCCAGCATGCACGGCGTGTACACGGGACCCTACAGATGGCCGGGCACAGGCCAGGGAGTGATGCAGAGAGCGCGGCCGGGAAACCACCACCCACCTCCCGCTGCAGCCCCAGGAGTGCAGGCGGCCTCCAGTCAGCACCACTCCGCTCGCGCTGCTCAGTGGCAACTTTCCAGGAGGGTCAGCGAACAGGACCAGCACCCGCCCCACAAGGCCGCTCAGCACCTTCTGGAAGGTCCTGCCTGTTCTGCAGAGAACAGGCCTGGCACGTGGACAGCCCAGTGTGTTCCCATCACCGCACTCGGGGCCCACCGGGAAGTCCCCCACTTCACTCCCCTCCTACTGGGGCGGGGGTCCTACTGAGCTGGGGGTCCAGGGGGACCACATCCACGCTGATGTCAGAGAGGCCGCAGTGCCGCCGGTCCCCACTAGAGGGCTCCCCACGGCGGCGGCCCGGGAGCAGGCAGAAGCCCTGGTGCGGCCAGCAGGGAGCTCCCACCTGCAGACTGACCTGGGACCCACCCTCCTCCCAGCTAGGTCGTCCCTCCTCACTCTCTGGCTACCCCCAGCGGAGTTCCTGGTCAGAGAGTTCCGCCCACACCCACCCACAGCCTCTGCAGCCCCCAGGGAGCTGACCACCAGCAGCACACCCCAGTGAGTTCCCCAATCCTGCCCCTGTCTTCATATGATAAGACGGCAAGCCCTTCCTTCCCCCATTCAAGGACTAGATCTCCTCACCCTTAATCTGAGCAGACGTTCAAAGAATTAAGAAAAGCGACCGAGACGAATTAACTGAAGAATATCCTGTTTAAAAAAAAACGATAAAAGTAGGCCGTACTCTTAACGCTGTTCCCGCCCCCCACCCCAGCCTTGTCCGGCATGCTCACGACGCCTCCGATGCCACGTGCCTTCCTCACCCTCCTGAAACAGAAAACGAGCAAAACCCACTGAAGTGCCTTTGCTGCTGCTTGCTCGCGGAGAGTCTTGACTTTCCCGAGAGTCAGGAGCCCCGTTAATTGCTCCTGTAGCAGAGACCACAGCGCAGGGCACACCTCCGCCCCAGCACCACCCCAGCATGCGAGACCCAGCTGTGGGTCAGGCGGCCAACCAATCAGGAGGGCTCTGGGAACTCAGATAATGAAAATTTTTTCATGTATAAAATCCTTAATCAAAATGCTAGTGGCGTCATCTTGCAGTGCAGACACTGCAACTTAAAATTAATATACAACAGAACCTTTAGCAAAAGAGAACATCCCCTGGCCGTGCCCTACAAGCGCTCCCGAACTGGGACCTGGAGGGCCCCGGAGGGCCCCTCGGGGCTCCTGGGTGGCACTGACCCCGCCTCGTGCCAACCATGCGGAGATAAGAGACACAATCCCGGGCCTCAGGCCCCTGCATCCCCGAGGCCCAGAGGGACTCCCAAAACTTAAGGACAGATCAGCAAATTTGCTGTCCCGTGGCCAGGCCATGATGCCCAGAGGTGTGCCATGCCTGATCTGGGGCCTGGCTGGAAGCCACCTTCAACCTATTAGCTTAACTCCATCCGCTGGTCGCTAAGGACTATTTTTATCATTTGAAATAGACTATTTACCGTTTGATAGGATGAGTTTCTTTCTTTACCTCTGGGATGCGCCACAGATGCTAAGCAACTTCCCCTAACAATATTTAAATTGCTTACAAAGCCTCTCTAAATATTTGCTATGTATTTAGCATGCCTAAGATTTGCCCGTTATCCCAAAGTCTTTTTGTTGTAAATTGCAATTTTACAACTTCATGCTCGTGATATATTTTGACAAAGCTCTGCTGACACCCTCTATTGGCCTCCAAAGGCAAAATAGCTGATACTCCACGAGCCACCAGAGAACTCTCAATTTGTTGTGAGACCGCTGCTTCTCTGCCGCCCTCAATCTGCATGGAGAAAGATTAAACATTCAATTTGTTACTTGATAGTCCACAAGGTTCGTCACTTACCATACAAATGGAAAACATTACTGTCATTCCTCAACTTGCTTGCCTGAGTATTTTATTATTTGTAATATTTACTTCAGGGAAATTATGATTCATGTCATATTTATCTTCATGAAAAATGAGCATCTAAATGGAAATCACCTTTTGAATGTACCAGGATATAGTGTAATACTAATATGCTTCATGAACTATAAAATTTAGTCACAGTATATGGATATATTAT
>NW_011495018.1:2205096-2216839 GCF_000754665.1 Bison bison bison | reverse complement strand
GGAGCCCACCGGAGGCGGTGGGCGGCTCAGCCCGTTAGCTGCGCTGACCTCGCCCGCTCCTTTGTCTCTGCATCCTCTCCTGCTGCACCCCTTCTCAGGCATTCCCTTTTGTTGTCTTAGAGAATGAGAAAAATGCCCTCTCCTCCTGGAGCCCCCGGAGCCCGAGCTCCTGAGAGCCGGGGACACGCCCAGCCTGTGGCCACCTCTCGCCCTGCATGAACTTGGCAGGAGGAGAGCCGACCATTAAGTACTGAGCAGAGGCTCCGACAGACAGCCGCGCCGGCCCACGCCGCTACCCCAGGCCTCCTCTTCCTGCCTGTCCTTCACAGAGAGGGGGAGCGCCTCATAGCCAAGTTTTGACACGGCCACATATGGCCTCCTCCATCAATCTGACTAATCAAGCGTCAAGGAGCAGCACAACCAACCTAATTGCCAGCATCGCCCGTCTCACTCCACGCAACCTGAAATTGATAGGAGTCGGGGAGGGAGGGGCCCCGGGCCGGCGGGGAGACAAAGCCGGGCCCCACTCGAGGGGCCACGGTCCACGCCTGCTGTGACACGTGGCCCTGCACACGCGGTCCCCAGGCCGCCAGGAAGGGGTTCTGCGTCCCCCAGAGCCACCCACGGACACCTCCTGCTCTGGATCAACAGGGGTTTCTCAGCAAGCCTGGGGTGCATGGGGTGAGCTTCTGTGGCACCACCAGTGACCCCCGGACCTGCCCTCCCGGAAGGGGTACCGCACAGCCCCGCCCTGCAGACGGCTCCCCACAGATCACAGATCGAGGGGCCCAGGAATACTATGGTGGGGGGGGTCAAGGCCTACCCAAGTACTTCCCGGGAAAACATGGAAGGAGGCAGACGCACACCCCTCGCGAAGATGCGCAAAGCCCAGAGACGTGGCTCGGGGTGCCCGGGTCTGTTCTGCCCCATTGTGCCTCCTTGAGAGCCTGACTGACAGCTGACATTCTCCTATTTATTATCAAGAAGTACAAGTTTTGATGTTATCAGAGTGGAAAAACAGCCCAAATGTCAAAGTCTGAATATTTTCCCCAGTTTCTCGAAATGACATCTTACTTCTCCCCGTTTATTGTGACGGGGCCACTCGTGGTTCCGCGAGCACGTGGGCGGCTGGGGGCAGATAGCATTGAACTTGGTTGGGGTTTTGTTCGGGCCTCCTCCACATGCCGCCATTCCTGCCCTTTTCCCAGCTAGGAATTTCAAATAATTCTGTTATAAATGACGGGGAATCTGGGGCTGCTGAGCAGGAGAGAGCCCAAGCTGACCCGTTGCTGTATTAAATTTTCATATGAAAAGAGGACTTTTACACACGCAGCCAAAAGGGCAGAGCTCACCGCTCCTGTCGGGCTCCCAGAGACAAGCATTTTCTAGCTCTGCATGCATAAAATGAGCTACCGTAGGTGTCAGTAATTAAACGATCATGTTTCAAAGTCTTGACAACAGCACAGAAGCAGGAGAACAAGACGATAATTTCATTAGTCTGAGGAGCTAAGTCATAATTAGGTGCCTTTCACAGAGTCAAAGTCACGGACAAAAAGGTATGGAGCCCGCCTGGCCGGGTCCGCAGTGCAGGGATGAAATCCAACCCGGGGTCCCCAGGTTTGTGGGGTTCACCCGCGGGCAGGAGGCTGCCAGCGAAGTCTGGCCTCAAACAATCAGGCTTTCTTTGGGGAGGCTGAGAAAGGAAACGATCCAGAAACAGCCTCAAAAAGTCGGGAACAATGGGGTATCGGTGGGCTATTGTCGCAGGGAAACCTGAATTCCTTCCCTTGTTCGTGGGCTGAGAGGCTGGGCTGTGGGCAGGCCGCTGCGCCAAGGTGGGACCCGGCTTCCAGAAGCCGGCCTTTCGTGTGCCCAGCCCCGCTCGAGCCGTTCACTGCCTTATAAACCGACTTTGGAAAAGTAGCATTTATTTAAAACTAAACTGTTGGGCCGGGCACTTCATGGAATCATTAATGTGCAGTTTGATGTTTCTGTCAGTTTATTCATCTCTGTCTTTCCTTGCTGAGGTATTTGCATATTTAATTGATCAATATGCTCCCCCGTTCCTTTCGCACATCTGCCAAGCTGGTCCCAGCCTCTTAGACTCCTCATTTCTCAAACTGACAGCTCGCTGCCTGCCGCCTCCTCCCGGCGCCCAGGAGCCGGGCTGTACCTTCAGCAGCCTGCCCGCCCGCCCGTCCAGGGAATCTGCACCCTGGGTAAGCGATGGCCCCGAGGCTGGGGAAGGCGCCCTGGGCGTCCGATCCGTGGAAAGTTCCGCAGACGGTGTCCCCGTGGTCACGTGTCACCCGGGAAGATCAACACGTGTCCGGGGTCCCCCTTCGGCATCTGTCACTGCTGTGCGCCCCCTCCCCGCAGCCGCGAGTGCCTTATCAGCACTGTGTCAGAAGCCAGAGCTGCCTCCTCTCCCGGTTTCATCTTTTATTAAGAGCTACATGGTGCACCTCTGATAGCCAATGTCCTCCACTTCATCATCCATAGATCGGCGCCGGCACCAATAAGATGGGGACTTGGCGAAATCGGCACTGCCAATGAGAACGGCTCAAATGATCTCAACTGTCCGCGCGGGTAGAGTGCCAGGGAGCCTCGGCGTGTCCGCGGCTGGCGGGCACGGTTCTCCTGTCTGCATTGCACGGTCCATGGTGCCACCCGAGGATGGGGGCCAAGGCTGCGGCCCCAGGACAGCTAGGGTAACTCCAACGTGGCTGGAAGGACTATGGTCTGCTGGGTTAAAGCATAAAGAAATAAGACTTTCCGGACAGGTTGCATGGAGGCAGTGGCGGCCTGCGAAGGAAACCCAGGAGGAAAAACATGGATTCCCCAGTTCACCACTGGGACCGCCCGGCCACGTGGGGACACCTGCAGGACCCAGGGGAGATGGGGCATCGGCCTTGGGCATCGACAACTTGAGGCAAGGACAGGCCATCAGCGCCTGCATGGGAGCCAGGCCCCTGTCCCCACGCTCTTCTCCTCAATGATTGCCATGTTATTTCCCTCTTCTCTTGATTGATGTTTTAGTCTGAGCTGTCATTAGTTAAATTAATTTTCTCTCAAAGACAGTGGAATAGGTCCACAAAGGCAAATCTTCGGAGACCGCAAAAATAGACCATCATTTGGAGGAAGTTCAGATGTGTTCCCAGCTCTTGACATCACTGTGGAGAAACACTTTAATTCGATATGAATTCCTCAAGAGAAACTTTAAATTAACTTAGATTTAGCAGTGTTTGAGGGACAGCGATTCAAAGCAACAAAATAAAATACTATCTGCTGACTCCAGTGTTTCTGTGTTCACGCGCCTATATGTTCCTTTTTATTTTCTGCTCAGACTAAATAAATGCCAATATTCACCTTGAAAGAGTCATCATAAAGTAACTCCCCTGGGATATAAAAAATATACTTCTCTCATCTTCCATCCAAACAGTGTCAGATGAAGTTAAAAGACCCGGTAAATGTGCTAAAATCTGCTTATGTGAATTACTTTTTTTTTTTCCAGGATAAGTGAGCAGCCATCACCCAACTGTCAGGATGTGAAGAGTGATGCAGGCTGTTTCATAACCTAAGAGGCGGGCAGTGATCGCCAGGGGGGCGGCAGGGGGCAGCAGGGGCAAGCGGAGAACAGCACAAAAGCGCAGGTCCCACGACGGTCAGAACCAGAAACTTCTCGGCGCCCTCCCGTCCAGCCGCCAGGGATGTGGAAGCTTGGCCAGAAGCAGGCCAAAGCCAGGCTTGGGCCCCAACCTCCAGCCTCCCAGAACCAAAAGCTGTAACGAAGAGCCTCCACCCTCATCACTTTTAAAAAGCCAAGCTCAGATGTCTTTCGTTAGAAACTCACGTTTCCTAAACGGCCGCCCAGATCGGCCGTCCCGTGTCTAGGCTTTGCCCCTGCGAACGTCTGTGGCGCGTGTGGTGTGTGGGTTACTCCAGTGTTTCCTGTCCAAGACTGCTTCTGGAAGTCAGCTCATAACTTCCTTAATCCACACGACCTGCCCCCATCCAAGGGGACAACCCATGACAACCTCAGGACAGGGTGGCCGAGAACCTAACGCCAACCTGGAGGTCATGCAAAGCATCCGCCAACCCCACACCCATGACAGCCAAGTTCAAGGGCAGCTTCTGTGCATGAGTCTCTTGGCTGGTAGGTCTCCGTGGCACGCCCTCCAATAAGAACCTTCCTCCAATGTAGGGCACTCTTGACATCTGAGTAAGTGGGTCCTTCCAGGTCACACAGTCAAGTACATTTGGAGTGTCTCCTCCAAGTGGCGGGTGGCCCTCTTTGCTGGGAACAAGCCAGAGGCTGCAGTCACGAGGATGACATTCTCACATGACTTACCGCCACTCCTGCGATGTCATAATTATGACGCCTAAACTTACCCTGTTTATTTGCCGGCTGGAGGAATGCATGATTGTTTATTTTTATTACAAATATTGATGGTAACTCACAGGCATTTACTCCATTGCCATTTCAAGTGAAATTGCCCATCATAAAATACCCCTAGAATTCTGATTCTGATTAGCTTCCTGAGCTGGTCCAGGCTGTAGTCCTACCATTAGTCTTAATTTTATTTTGCGCTCCCTAACTGCACACACCACTTCAGGAATATCTGGAATTTTGTTTTAATTGTGCGGCTTTCAGCTCGTGCCACATTTCTCTTTGTGTTGAAAGCATCCGGGTGATTTATCCTCATTATTGTGTAAATAGGTTTCGGCAGTTCTCAGTAAATAAAACAAAGACTGACAGGAGGAGAAGAGGGAATTTGCTTCCCTACCAATTAGAGTAGCCTTAGGCAGTACTTTTAAGAGGAGATAAATCCTGCAAATCACTAAAATGATCCTGTCACATGCACCAAATATTAAAATCACACAGCGGCGCCCTCGGTACAGTTTGCTCGGGTTTAATGAGTCGGGGGCGGGGGGGGCGGGGGGGCCTGGTCACCAGGGCTGCCATGCACAGTTGGGGACCCCCAACTGGCAGCAGGCCCTCACGCCCCACACAGCCCCCCGGCCAGCGCGGCCAGATGGAAAACCGCCGTCCGGAGGAGGGACACGCAGCCGTCCAGCTAACGGATGTTCTCATGTTGTCTCAGCACCTCCTACCTACGAAGCCCTTCCTCACAATAAACTCACTTCATGGCAGCCAGAGCTATGCCTTCACGCCCAGAGTTACTGACCAGCAGGTAGAGTCGATGCCTGTTACGGGAACAACCTGTTACCTTCTTGGACGGGAAGGTTTGGGGGAAACGGAAAGTGAGCGTCTTCATCTGGTGCCATCACTTAGACCCCTACAGCAATGCACCCAGTCAGTTATCCCTGCAGCCCCTCAGCCAGGGACATGCCAGAAACTTCCAGAGAACTTTTTTTTATTCTGGCTCAACACCTCAGCTATCCTCTCCAGCTTCGGAGTTAGACGGTCAACCCAACTCCAAGGATGCTCACTCCTGGGTGCCGCCGGCTTTAATAACTCTTGAGTAAATCCCTTCTGAGGCTGGTGGGACTCGGGGAGCTGGGTGCGTGGTCTTCCCTCCAGTGGCCACCCGGGCTACTGAAGCATGGTGCTCAAGATGGGGAGATACAGCTGTAAGGGACCATTTATAATGAGGTGTAAATGGCACCCCACTCCAGTACTCTTACCCGGAAAATCCCATGGACGGAGGAGCCTGGTAGGCTACAGTCCATGGGGTTGCAAAGAGTCAGACATGACTGAGTGACTTCACTTCACTTAACAGCCAACAGGACATTCATCATGGAACCCAGAGCTGTGGAAAGCTCCGGAACAGACGGCCCGACAGGGAGGCCCCGTGTCCCCCGTGTCCGATAACTATCTTTAGTCTTCCTGCCGCGGTCAAGTCCTACCTGGTGACACTTGCGCTCAGTCCCATCGAGCAGGGACCATTAGCTTGTCAGAGTGTTTTTGTGGGAGCCTTTATGAGAGTGTAACTAAGTGTGTGACAAGAACTCCCGTAATCCGAGACCCGGGCCGGTAACATGTTAAAGCAGAACAAGGCACCCAGGACTCCTGCCCGGCAAGACCCAGGCAGGGCGAGGGGGAGCCAGGCCAGAGGTCTCCCCTGGCTGCCCCTGCCCCTCACTCGGGCCTAACAAGCCCCAGTGAACACGTCTATATCCCCAAGTCGTGGGGCTCTGGAAACGGTTAAGAGTCACAGGTGAGTTTCTGCGAACTCAATCACCATCATCTTCTAGGATCTGGACCGAAAAACGCTAATGAGTCATAGAAGCCACACAACCGACAGCAAAGCCAAGGATTCCGAGGCCTCGATGGATGCCTTAGGGTGTCTCACCCTTTCTCTGAAGCCTTAGTTTCCAGCCTCCGTCTGTATCCACAGGCCTAAGACCAGGATCCGCTGGTTTTATAGGTCAAAAGTGACCGCACGCTGGCGAACACACATGGTTCCAGCTAACATTTTATGCAAAGGTGATCCCCGAACCACAAGGTCAATCTCCAAAGTCATGATTTTCTGTACAGAGTGGGCGTGTGGAAGGCACCTGGGGGCCCCCAGTGCCTGGGCTGACAGTCTCTCGTGAGGGATGCCCCAGAAGGCTGGTATGCGGTGGCCATGGCCATTTTATTCCCTTCTTTCTTCACTCATACACCCCTCTATCACTGCAAAAACACTTGTGCACTAAGCTCTGTGAGTAAAGAGATTGCAGACGGCACCCCATCCTCCCCAGGTTCAGCCTAAACCCCATCCAACAAAGAGGATGTTGAGTCCTGGACCTCCCCAGGGGACACACGTTACACGACTGCCACTTCCCAGTGCTCCTTAGATGGGCAACTAGCCACAAAACAGGGGTGGGCGCCACGCCGGACCAGGAGGAGGGTGTGCCGCTGGGGAGGAAGGCCCCCATCCTTGCTAGCTCTGAGAGGTGCTCTTCCACCCAGGCACGGGGAGGTCTGGATCACAAGGGGGTCCTGGGGCAGGGGAAACTAGCGGGGTCCTCACTGTGCAAAAGCCGCCCCAGGAGTCGCAGCGTCTGACCGCAGGGAGGGGACTCTGGGACCGCCGTCCTCCTTAAAGTGACAAACGGGCAGATGCGCTATGGTGACCAGCCAGGGAGGCCCCCCGCCTCCTCCCCCTCCACCCCTTCAGCCCCCAAACCCTGTGTGCAGTTCAAAGGGCTCCCCGGAAAGCTGCTGCTACTCCTGAACGCAGGGCTCACAGGACGTCTCCTCAGGTTATCGGGGTAACGACACCATCAGAAGTGGTTTTGGCACCGAACTTTCTTCCTACTTTGGAACGCAAGTCCTCTACCTCGAATGCCCTTCTCAGCTTGTGTCCAGGAAGGCCCAGGCCCCCCGTGTCCCATGCTGCCCCAGGCCACCCCCAGAGTCATCTCTCCCCAACACTGCCTGTCCTGCGTTCAACCCTCCACGTCCTGCCAAACACACTCGGGGATACGAGGGGTGCAGGTATGGAGCCGGCCGGCCGGCCAGAGGGACAGCTGTTCACAGAGAACCAGTATCGACAGCGAGGCCTATCTACAGACAGACAACAGACAGACACACAGACAAGATGTGAGATGCAGATCTATCTACAGATAACGATCCGCCCGTTCGTTTTCACCTTCCTGTATCACTGTGCAGATAACGGAGAAATACAGACACCTAGACCTATCCATCCATCCACCCATCAGGGCAGGAACTGAATTGTAACCACCTTGCCTCAGACTAATAGATCCTCAGTAAATATTTCCGGAATGAATAAATGAGTGTATAATTAGTTATTCCTAAAGGAATAGAAGTGGCTCCTGAAATAGCTCCCTGTATTACAACTGTCAGATTTTCATTGAGGAAGGAAAAGCTACAAGTATGTAATAATGAAATAACTCTGAAGGAAACCCGAACTTATCCACAATGGGGATCCCATCTCCACGTAAGTGAGACGAAGAGCAAGTCTGGCCTTCCTGGGTAAATTACTGCCCGCACGTGTGCCCCCAGGGAAGAGGGAGTCGACTCCACGCCCCGGGGGTTCCACCCTGGGCTCTTCTCTGCCCATGGGCCCCAGCTGAGTTGGGCTGGAGACCTGCAAGAGGGAGAGGGAAGGAGCTCTGTTTTGGCGTTGGTGGCAGCGGGGGTCCACAGGGGCACCCTGGGGTGTGTCACCCAATGTGGGGGTCACAGCCTCAGGTGGAGCTGAGCATGAGAAATGGGATGGGCGGTCCGGCTGCAGGGGTCGGGGCCAGCACACACTGTGCTTCCGAAACTCAGCAAGGAGAAACCTGTCTGCATCTCAACCTGCACGCAGGCTGAGTCGCTCAGTCGCGTCCGACTCTCGGGGACCCCTGGGACCATAGCCCGCCATGCTCCTCTGAATACTGGAGTGGGTTGCCATTCCCTTCTCCAGGGGATCTTATGACCCAGGGATCAAACCCAGGTCTCCTGCATTGCAGACGGATTCTTTACCATCCGAGCCACCAGGGAAGCTTTAGCTTAGACACTGATTATATGTTGAAATGATAGGCTTTTAGCACTATCAAGTGTAAGTATCATTGAGATTATTTCACTTGTTTTACTTCATTAATGTGGCTACTAGGAAATTTTTAACGGCCTCTGTGGCTTGTACCCCCAAGGCCCACTTTTCTTAGGGAGCACCCCTGGGTCTGGCTGCTCTTTCCATGAGGAAACCAGAGGAGGGGAGTCCTGAGCACCCCCTGGGGCCCTCAGTCCCATCTCTGGAGGACGGGGACCCCACCGCTCCTGCCGCCCCTGGGACCACGTGGCTCAATGAGAACCAAGGCATCGCCTCTCCAAGAAGGTGGCAGGGCGCCCAGAGGCCCTGAAGTCCACAGAACTGGGCACATCCACACGTAAGGCAGATGAGTCCTCAGAAGCTGCAGAGGCACTGGCGGCTGCCTCCGCGGGGCGGGCCCCCGAGGTGGTATTTGTTTCATTAATGCAGCGCTCAGACTCTCAAGCTCTGCCTCACACCCTAGCGTGATTCCAAAAGTGATTTCCACAATATGATTTACATACTAGCGGCGTGTAAATTTAGAATAATTTGGCCTGAATGATCCTTGCTAAAATAGATGGCCACGAGAAGAGAATGGCAAATGAAAGCAGCCTTGCTCAGAATCTAAGCAATTTGCTGGCGAACACAAACGGCATTTCCCCAGATTATAATTTACACTGTATTAACTGTCAAGAGCGCTTTTGAGAAATATAGATAACAATTCAGATGCAATCGATAGGGAGTGACAGTTGATTTTAAAGCTTAATGCAAGACAAGAAAGAAATGACTGGGGCATCAGCTCTGGAAGAATAAATTTGTTTTGTATTTGATTTTTGTGTTAAATTTATTACTGCCAAGAAGAGCTCTCTTTCAATAATATTAAGAACAAGATGGTGAAATTGCAACACGTTCATCTCCCACAGTTTTCACAGCATTTCCAATACACAGTGATGCCCGCTCAGGACTGTACATAGATCCGATTAAGCAGCTACAGATTCCTCTAAGTTTGTGTTTCAGCCCCCTTCCCTGCAGGCTGCCCCTTAAGCTGCTGTGGAGATGGGCACAAGGGTGGGTCCTCCCTGGGGGATCACACCCTCCTGCAAGCCATCTCTCTTGACCCAGAGGATGCCCCGGAAGTTCTCAAGTGGCCCTAACAATAGGCTCCCTCCTAGAAATGGCTGACAGTCAAGAGTCCAGTGCAAACAAAAATTGGAAAAAAAAAAAAACGCAAGGCTGAAGCCCAGTCGTTTGATTGAGAAGGGTCGGTCTATCCCTGTCAGTCCATAGAAGCCTTTTTTCAGTTCTGTCAAAACGTCCAGTGTATATAATCTTAGGGTTTGATGTTTCTTCTGTGCAAAACCACGAGAACCTTCCTTGACAAATACCAGGGAAAAGAACATTTCCCTTTCAGCCCAACTCTATTATCCTGCCTATTCTTCCCCTGCAGCTGGGGTTGCCTCACGCAGCCTGGACACTCAGAAACCCACCAGCGTGGCCAGAAATGAAATGATGAAAGTTGCCACAGTTCAAACTTATCCATACTTCTCACTTATGACATGATTGATTTTCCTTCAGAATGCTCAAGTACGGGATTGTCTTCCCTCCTTTCTCACTGTGGGAACGGCTAATGTATACAGCCGTGGCCTGCCAGAGACGGGAAGCGGTTGACATGTAGAAGAACAACTGAAATGAATACGGATGAAATTTGAAAGTGCAATTTTCCATCTGTCAATCACCTTTCAAAGGGACCTGTTAACCACCAATCGGGAGACCCCGGGCGAGGGCGTCCCTACCAGCAGCTCTCGGTGCAACGGGGCCCTTGGCCTCATTAATCAAGATATTAGCCGCTGATCAAAGTTCCGTGCAGGTACACGGCGTGGGCTCACGTTGCTCCAGGAATATTTTATTACGTTTCTCTCGGCGCTATCGATAATTTATATTTTGAATTAAAACAAATGGTCTCCTCTTAAACAGAATTTGATTAGGTGATGACAAAACCTATTTCTCTCGCTCTGGTGATGGTACACAGCAGACCCCCTTCCCTGAGTCGCCTCAGAAGAAAACGTGAGGTGCGCCCGCATTAAAAATGGATGGTCACCCCAACCCTTCCTGGCCGCAGCGCCAAGATGCCTCGAAATACAGCCAATTAAGGTTTATTTAATTATTAAGGTTGAATAAATAACAGCGAAACATGTTAAAAATCTTTCAGTTTCAGTCAATCATAATAAAAAATTAATGAGACTGGATAGAGAGCCATAAAAACTGATAGACTGCGATCGTGAATTATAAATCGGTATTGATTTTTTCCTTTGCAATAACACTCTCAGGTAATCGTATGTTGTCACATGTAAAGTGCACTTTCCTGGTTGAGACTAATATTAACTATCAAATATAGATGAGACGGAGGCATTTATGACACTTCAGATTTCACAAACAAAAAGCAAAAAAAATACAATTTGTGGAATAATAGCAGTACGGAGCAGAGAATCCTAGGGTGTTTATGGGGGCTGGCCGGGATCCCACTGAGCCGTGAATTCATAAGACACAGTTACCTTATTCTTCTCCTGCCATTTCTCCTCTGATATGTTACCTTGTTAGTATCACTAAGAAAAGCATAAATATTTTTTATTATTTGTGAGGCTCATCCTGTCTTGCTTAATAGACAGGCCACATGGAGTTAAAGCCGTATTATATGACCTGGTGCAGAAGTGATCATTCAAAAACCCAAAGCACATATTTTATACCGCCTGGCTTTATTAATTCTAAGCCCCCAAGAAATAGCAGGAGGATTTTCCAGCTTTCTGTTTATTGAAGTAACATGGAAACAAATAAGACATTTCCCTAGGCTAGCTCAGATAAAGTGGACAATTACTATTGGCATTCCACATGTAAATATTTAACACTTCACAGCTAGTTTGCACCTAAATACCCATTAGATGTTGCTACAAGCCTGGACACCATTTCCCAGCAGAGCGACATGGGGTGTCCTGGGCGATGGTTATTGGATTAGGGCGAACACAAATCTCGTTCTAAGCAGCGCGGGGAGGGGGCTGGGCCTGCACAGGGGTGGGCCTGCACAGGCCGCCTCCCTGAGCGACACAAACCAACTCCTCCAAGAAGCACACGCAGCCGGTATTGGCACGGCCACCGCCGCCGGCCAGGCTAATTGATAACCGTTGCTGCAGTTCGTTAGCGCCTCTGATCGGATTCCCCTCATTTGGGGGAAAACACAGAGGAGAGATTGGGGACAGAGGCCA
>NW_011495018.1:2203892-2204996 GCF_000754665.1 Bison bison bison | reverse complement strand
AGAGGCCAGAGAGGAGCACGTGCGGCTGCCTGTCCGCGTCCGCCCCCCTCCCGCCACACCGCCAACACCGAGACGCAGAGCGCCACCATCCTCTCGGTGCTGGAGACCGCCAGGGTGCAATCAATACCCACGGAGTACAAGCCCAGCCGCTGGCAAAGCTCACGGCCACGCAACTGCCTCTTTTAAGTAACTTCTTCCTTGAGATAAATGAAAAGTACATTTGCTATAAGCAATATCTGGTCTGAGCTGAAGATCGGAACGTGGCCTGCCCACTCCGATTTTAAGCGGAGACCGCTAAGGTTTTCCCTCTAAATTAAAGCGATTCTGCCCCTCTGCTGGCACTTGGACTTTGACCACGAACGGCCTGGGATTCCTTTTCCTAGAGGGCAGCTCTCTCATCCTTTTCACGTTTCCAGGACTGGAAAATGCCTCTGCCTGCAATACCGTGCATCAGTGCCCGCCGCTCTGGACTGACAGGGCTGAACCCTCTGGGGCCGCCTCTCTGCAAGGAAGCCCACCCCGTGTCCACAGGCAGGGGGTCCCCAGCCTCTCACCCCTCAGGCCAGCGGCTCGCTGGGGACACTGGGTTTGCAAAGACACTGCTGACCATCTTAGGCCGCATCCTTGGTCCCCAGCTGGCTCTGTGGTCCCTGGAGTGGCTCCCTCTCCACCATCTCCCTTGTGCTCTGGGGGAAGGAGGTGACCCTCCCCAAAAACAGAGGCCTCTGGGCAGGGACTGTGGTGGAGGAGGACACCCGGGCTGTCACTCCCCTGGCCTGCCAGCTGCCTCTGGAGCCGCGGCCAAGCCTTAAAATTCAGCCCAAGAGCAACTTTAATAAAGTCTGGAAGCCGAGCCTGGAGATGCACATGAATGCTGCCTCGTGAGGTCGGCGGCCAAGGGGCTCTGAGTCTGCCAGGCTCCCGCCCCCACACATCCAAGCCTGCTCGCCTGCCCTCCAGGCGCCCCCCAGGGCTGACCACAGACCCTCCAAGGGACACTGACCACGGCCAGGAGCCCGGGCGCCCAGGGGTGGCCCCAGGTCCCCTTCGGGGGGTCCCACCGAACCAGGGGCACCCGCCCCGGGGCTCAGGCAACCTCCGAGC
>NW_011495018.1:2177175-2203696 GCF_000754665.1 Bison bison bison | reverse complement strand
GGGCAGGGGCCCCGGGGCTCTGCTCGTGGGTGAGAGCACGGGCGTCCGGGACGGCCCGGCCTCCCCCCATAAGGGGACGACCCAACACCCCAGCCTTGAGCACAGACTGTACAGACGCTCACAGTCCCCAGGCCAGTGCGGGCTGGACGACGGACAGCATCCATTGTCTGCAGAAAGGACACTGCTGTGTCCCCTCCCCAGGCCCCGCCACAGCTCACCGGGCAAACGCTTAAAACGCTAACAAGATAAACACACACACACACATATACATACATGCATGCATGCATGGACGCGCACTCACGTTTCACAAACAAAAGGCAGAAACAGATGCACAGAATCCTCAAATCTGAACTGCAAGGGGTCCAGACAGCCCTGCCCCACCACCCGTTGGACAGATACTCAGCAGACCTCAATGAAAGTGCCTTCATAGCGCAATTCTAGGCCCAATCTCTCTCTTTAAACCCCAAGGACTTGTTCACGGGGTCCCCCTGCTCCCAGGGCACCCCCGCCCGTGCCTCCCCATGCTCTGTCCTTCCCCAGGTTCACAGATAAGGCGACCGAGGGGGCCCAGGTGTGGGCCCGCAGCGCGCTCCAGCCACGCGGCAGCCGCGCCCTGGAAGTGTCCAAGCCCGCAGCCTCCTGCTCAGCAGCGGATGCGCGCACAGACCTGGCCGCTGGGCAGTCATGTGGTCAAAGGGGAGGGTTCAGACGGCTTCCTCGTGGCCACAGCTCAGCACACCCGCTCCTACTGGGCACAGGTGCCACCAGGCCCACACGGCTGACGGAGGACAGATCCAGCTCCGAGACTCAGGGGGCGGTGCAGCCGCGAAGGCACCATCCCCAGCATCACCGCCCAGCGCCCACTCCATAGCCTCCTGCACCTGCCCTCCAGGCCACCCCCCACCCGCAGACCCAGGGGCAGCAGGTCATCCTGTGCAGCTGTGCCCATCCCCGCCCCAGGACAGGAGCCGGGGCACGGATGCCAGGCTGCGGGCATCTGATCCCCCGGCCGCTCTGACCATAGCACCGCTCCTCAGCCTTGGCCTCGAGGCAGGACCGTCCTCGGCTTACCCGGCTGACCGTCCCCATCTCATACCCCATTCGCCTTCACGCCATCAAGTCTCCTAAACTTTCTTCTCTCTCAGCAGCCTGTTTTTAAACCCCCATGTCCCCAGGTCCCTGAGGCCGGGAAGAGTGACCACAGGCCCCCTGGGAAAGGTATCCACTTCCATTGCCCATTCCACCTTCTGTGGGTGTGGGGTTGGAAGTGGAGGGGGGTGGTTTTGCCTGTTCTTAGGAGAGCAGGGACAGACAGGGAGCCTGTAGTTCAGAACCACTGTAGCCAACGTGCCGGTGAGAAAGATGGGACAAGCTTCCAAGGCAGACTTGGGGGAAACGGTGACCTCGGGCTCCCACATGAATGTACACGGCCGAGCACCAGCCACCCCCACTCCCCCAGGTGGACCTACGGACACTCAGGGCAGCCCTGGTGGCCTGCAGGGAGCTTTGCAAACAAAGGAACGACTGGTACTGGCAGAGGCGTTTCCACAGGGCCTCCATGAGGACACGTGGTCACTGCTCTTCCTGGACTCGTGTTCACATGATTTGGGCAGCACACGCAGAGCGTGTTCATACCCACCCATGTGCCCAGGAACACGTGTCCACCCGGGCAGGATTCCCCTGGGAGAAGCGGGTGCCACCAGGTCCTGCCGAAGGAACAGCCCCCAGCTCAGAAAGCTCCCCGGCCCCCCGCTGCAGACAGGTATGGGGGACCCCCTGCACCAAGAATTTCAACTGTGCCAGATCCTTGGGTGCCTGAACCTGCCTCCACTCCTGGCTCCCAAGCGGAGGAAAACACAGGCCAGACTCTGGGAAGGGGCTCCGGAGCGCCTCTCCCTGCTATCAACAGTTTGGAATTTACACTGGCCCTTTACATCATTACCCGCCTCTTCACAGCTTTTTAGGACCTTAATGCAAACCGTATGCAGAGCTGCCTGCTCGCCAAGCCCCGCCAGCAGCTGCCTTCGGATTGGCTCCTGCCGGATGGGAAATAGAGGTCTCAGAGGGGAAAAAACAACAAACAGATCTCTTGTCTACAAAGCAGAACTCAAAACATTTTTCATGCATTCTAGGCTGCTCTAGAAGCAGCAGGCTGTTTAAAAAAAAAAAATACCTGGCCCAAATTGAGCATTTGCTTGACATGATGGAAACGTGAGTGCTATTTTCTGTTATATCGCCCTATTCTACATCGACAAGAATATATTTTTTCCCTGTTCCCAACTGATTTCACAGTACTGAACTCCGTTTATGAATTATCTGACACATTTCTTGCAATTCTTCTGACAACAGTGCTCAGTGGAAATTTCAAGGCCCCTCTCTTCTGACAAGTAGAAATATCAATATTTGAATAAATTGTGGATTTTAAACTCCTCACTCTGATGCGTCACAGCAAGGAAGACTGAATTCTTCTTTTACCGGGTCTAATCCCCCTGAGCCCCGGGAGGAATCTGTATGCGGCGTTTCATTACAAGAAAGCACTACTGAGTGACATTTGAAACACACATCTAAGTCGACCTGATGAAGTTTACTTCCTTCCAACAACAAACAGCAGCTCTGTGTTAGTCCCCCTTCCCCGCAAAGAGCGGCACAAGCGTGGTGTCTGAGCAAAAAGCCGAAATGTTGATTCACAAATTGACAGGCCAATCTTTAAACAAATGGGCTTCTTGGGGGAAGAGCACAGCTTTGTTTGAGCCAAGCATCTCTCGAGCGCCCGACGGGAACATTCTGGCCTGATTAGAAGGGACTTGTTAGGTCCGCAGACACTCAGGCCCCGCGTTTTAACAAGCATGCAAAGAAAACAGGGGGAGATAACAAAACATTGTCATTACCGTCCCCTGTGTCTCCATGTGCCTTCGAGCCCTTGCACACGTCTCCTCTGGCAGCTCACGCGTGGTCAGGCGCCCCGCACCAGCCAGGGAGGTCCCCCAGCGAGGGGGCTCTCTGAGTGCGCACAGGACCGATGGGCTGGGGGGAGTGGGCGCCTCCGGCCGCATCCTCGCCTCTTCGTGGGTGCACACACATTCAGAGCATCGCTGAAACGCCCCATGGCCTGCACCACGTGATGGATGGCCCGCGTTTTCCCGGGGACAGCTGGCAGAGCTGCCGCCTCCAAACCAACCCTTGTGGTCCCAACACCACAGCCCCAGCACCCCAGAGCCACAGCTCCTCAAAACGCCTTCCTTGTAAAACCAAATACCAAGATACCAGCCGGAGGAAAACCTCTGGATCCTCAGGGAGGGGCATCAGGACACAGGTGGCCACCTGCGAGGGGAGCAGAGGGGCTGGTCGCTAGGAGCTGCACTGGGGCAGCGGCCCGGGGCGGGCTGCTCGGGACTGGCCCCAGCAATGCCCAGGGCCCGGGGCGGGGGCTGCCCTTGGCCTCAGTTTCCCCATCCGTGCAAGGCCGTTGTACTGCCCGCTCTTCCAGTCAGTCCGTGCGTGGCCAGGCCCGGCTGCTGTTCTCCTATCTGAATCCCATGTTCTTGTTCCCAGAAAAGCTTAAGCCGGAGCACGTCCAGCCAAAACCTGTATTCATTAATCTCATTGCTATCCTTTGTGCAAACCCTGCCAGAAAACTCTGGATTCATCATCATGACGTCCCTCATCCTATGGATGGGAAAACCAGGCCTGGGGGCTCACAAGCTCACGTCTCATCTCAGAAAAGTCCAGGGGTCCCCAGGAGGGGAGGCTCCTCTCAGGGGGCTGGGCCAGGGCCAGCGGGGACCCCCCCACGCCACCCTACATACAGGCCCAGCTTGAACAGGAGCCGAGGTGGAGGGCCCCGTGCCGTCTGGACAAAGGGCATCTGTGAGTCTCCCTGGCGCTGGATGTGGACGGGCCGGGAGGCCTCCGGGAGGACGGCTCCCAGACCCACTTCCCGACAGCCGGACATGGGGGGACACGGGTTGGTGACCTCTGCTCTCAAGCCCCGTTAGCAGACAGTCTCCTGTGCAGGGTGCTTTCTTATTCCAGACATTAACACGCAGCCCCAGAGTGAAAACACATACTCCAGCAGCGAAAAAACTGGGGCAAGTCAGGGAGAAAAATGCAAAAAGCAACTGCAGAGCCTAGCCGGTCCTCCTGCCAAGACGGGAGGTGCGGGCATCTCGCTGTCCTGGCCGCTGGCACGTTTGCCTGGGGCCCAGGGAAGGGCTGGGTCAGTCTAAACGGGGTCTTTGTCCACCCTCGTCCCAAGTGGTCACGTGACGCCTCCATGTCAATCAAGGCCCTCTGCCCAGTCCCCAGGGGCAGGAGCAGCCTGTGGCGTTGACGGGGGGAGGATGCCTGGGCGCCTTCGTCCACCTAAATGGAAGGGCAGGGGTCGCACTGGCCTGCACTGTGCTGGGACCCTTGGGGGCAGACCCCAGGCGGGGACCCTGGCTGGAGGCTTCCGGCCACCCCGGCCCTGCCCATCACACACCCAGGCCACCTGCCTGCTCCCCCCAGCAAGCAGGGCATCACGTGAAGAGCGCAGGACCATGTAGGGAGGAAGAAGGAACCAAAAAGGAACCCCAGACTCGCCCTGAGCACCCGTCAGGTCTGGGATAGGCAGGGAGAGAGAGAGAGGGGAACAGAGCTGGGCGGGACTCGGTCCCTGCACCTGGGGAGTGGGGTGCACCGTGGGCAGCGCCCCTGGACTGGGCGCCTGACCGAGCACAGGGCCCCAGACACACGTCTGCTGCCCCAAGAGGTCAGGGGGCCCGGTGCGCTGGGTCTGTTCTGGCTTCCCCAACAGAACCAGGGCGGAGACAGGTGGGTGGCAGAGACGGGAAACGCGATGCCCGTTCGTAGAGTCCATCTCACAGCCTCGATGGGCTCCAGGCGCTCTGTGATGGGTGTGTGCTCAGCTGCTTCAGTCGTGTCCGACTCTGTGTGGCCCTCTGGACTACAGCCTGCCTGGCGCCTCTGTCCACGGAGCTCTGTAAGGGGTGGCCTCATCTAAATAGAACTGCCAAGGACCCAGGGCCCACAAATGATGATGGAGAGTCCTTTCCTTGGCATCTGGGACAGGAAACAGGGCGGTCGTGAACTGCACACACACGGGTGCGCACACACACGGATATGCACACACGGGTGTGCGTGCGCGCGCGCACACACACACACACACACACAGGGTAACCAAGCGGAGGTGGCTGTGGCTGGGATTCCACCCAGGGAGCCTGCTCACAGGAGGTGTGACTCTCCATGAAGTTTGTTGTGACGAGGAGGAGCCCAGACACCCCCACGCTGGGAGAAGCAGCAGCCAGGACGCTGGAAAAGCTGTGCCCACAGATGGCTGGGCATGTGGAGGCAGGCACAATATTTTATCTAAATATCCCAAAGCAAACATATTCGCGCACGACACCCAGCACACAGCCACCTGAAGACACCGGGTGCTGGCTCGTGCTTCTTCCGATCTGCCTAGAAATGCGTGTTATGTCAAATTCTCGGCAGAATAAAGATGAGACGGGACCGGCAGAGGGGGCGGCTTCAACCCCCTGGGAGTCTGGCTCCTTCTCCCGTGAGTAGGGGGAAGCCCCTGGGCGCCGCCCCTGGGCCCACACGATTTGCTCATCAAAAAATCAGGGTGACCCCCATTTCTCAGACACGGCAGGTGAGGTCCAGGGAATGAGATGGGATCCCCCAGGGCCTCGGGGTGAAGGCAGGGTCTGAGAAACACCCCAGAACCGGCAGAGGACCCGAGGGCAAGGCCCCCGCTGTTACCCCAGAGGCGAGGGCCCCACAGGGAGGCCGAGGAGAGGGGACAGGCACTCGGAACAGCACCGTCAGGACAGGGGGACCCACCGCGCCCTCATCAGCTCCAAGGCCCTGGGCGAGCTGCTCTCCCGTCAGCCAGTCTCCCCGTCTGTGAAACGGGAACCACCTGCTCCTCTGTGTTCCCTGGTAGGCTTCCACATGAATGCAACGGGACGACAGAGGAAGCGCACTGTACACCCGCCTCGGCCCTGAGCCTGCGAGCGCCACCGGCGCGGTCATAAGCTTCTGCTCTTGAAGCGCTCTGCGACGGCGTGAAGAGGAGTGGGTGTGGGCCATCGCACGCTGTTTGGGAACCAACCCTGATGGCTCAGGGAGGCATCTGAGAGCTCCGGGGTGGGAAGCGCCCCATGAGTGAGGGCTCAGGGCTCAACTGCGGTGGCTGGGGTCGGTCACATCTCAGGGGCCCACCGGGGCACAGCTAAAGTTGGGGGGACACCCCCAACCCCAACCTCAAGCACAGCTCAGGGCCTGGCCACTGGGGCCCTGGGAATGAAAACTCAGCCACCCTGGGGACCCCCGGAACTGATGGGGCTCCTGCTTATCCGAGGGCCCCAGGGCCACGTCGGGTCAGAGGTCAGTTCCAGTCCCCCAGGAGTCCTCTGCAGAGACAGAGCCAAGGAACCCCAGGTGGCCTCAGAGGGGCAGACCTCCTGCCCCAGCAGCACCCCTTGAGCAGGGGCTGCAGGCTGTGGGTGAGGGTCCGGAGACCCCAAGGTCACATCCAGGCCCCAGATGCCAAAATGCCAGCTGGGAAAGGTCCCAACAGGGAAAGAGTTAGCAAGAAGCACAGCAGATCTGTAAACACAAACGCAGAACAAAAACCCACTTCCTTCCCATATTCCAAGTGGAAGACATCTGATGCGTATCTGTCACTTAGGTGCTTAGTTACAGACAGGATAGGCTTTCACTTTGAGAGCATCCAGCGAGGGGGAAAGGGACAGAACCACGAAGTTTATCCCAAACAAGCTGAGATGGTCTGAACTATGAATACCAGTGGGGTCTGAGCAAAGGATCATTTCAGCAGAAGCATCAGACTTGCTGCCTGGTGATGCCGAATCTCACGTGAGGTCCAGGAGGCTCCGCACTGGCTGGGGGGCCCCTCCCTCTGCGTAAGCTAAGAGAGCGGAAGGGGTGGTATTAGTGCGGTAATAACCCTAGTCCAGACATTACTGAGCTCCCCTGGCCTGGGGCCCCCTGTGGGGCAAGGGCTGCTCCCAGAAGGTGATGACTCTCCAAGAAATCACTAAGCCCCCTGTGAGGTGAGGACCCATCCCTGCTGCTTTGCAGATGCAGAAACAGAGGCTCAGAGGCATGGGAGTGACTTGCCTCCTCCCCTCATACACACACACACACACACAGCTGACCTTTCAGCTCCTCCCTGCGTCGGTAGGGTTAGGAGATGCAGGAAGCAGTGTCCTCCCAACACCCGCCCCCTCCTCACCCGTAAGACACCTCCAAGGCTGAGGGTTCAGAGACCAACCCAGCCCAACATGGATGCTTCAGGCGCCACATCACAGCTGCAGAAGACCAGGCGGGGTCCAGGGGTTGAGTCCCGCCATGCCCCCTCCTCACCCGTCACACTTACAAAGGAACAACTGAGTCAGGGGACAAGTCAGGTGTTCACAAAGCCTTGTGTCAAACCTAACTTGGGGAATCTAAGAAAGAACTCTAGACTTAGAGGAAGATCAGAAGTCAAAGTGGACCACCGGACTAAGGAGAAGGTGTTAGGAAAGTAACAGAGCTGCCATCTCCACGGTCCCAACTTCCTCTGCAGGGCACCCGTGGGGACCCTGTGGGTCACTGACTGCTCAACCATGGCCGGCTCTCCCCACCCCACAGGTCAGAGCCGTCAGGAGTGGAGCCCAACACGTGCGCACGCACGCACACACGTGTGTGCACTCGTGCACGTGTTCTCGTGTGTGCCTGGGAGGGGATCTGGGCTCGCGGGGTGGGTAGGAGCATCCTGGCCCACAGAGGAGGCTCCCTTTCTGTGCAGAGACCTGCTGGCCCTTCGCCCTCGGTGACCAGCCCAGCCTCTTCTTTAAGCCCTGTGACCTGTGCCTAGCATGGTCCTTGGCACACAGCAGGCAGTTCACAGATGTGTGAGCCAGGCCCTGGCAGAGGCTGGAGGTGACTCCCCAACCATGCCGCCCAGGTCAACATGCCCTGGGCATCACAGGTGGAAGGGAACCTCGTCCTGGATGCTGCAGGCGGGGGGGAGGGGGGCACCCAGACACAACTGAGATGCGTGAGGTCAGCCGGAGGGCAGGCGCCACAAAGCACGGGCCGGGCTTGAGAGCCAGCAGGCGGAGGCAGTGACCGAACTGTCTGGCATCAAGATCTGCAGGGTATGGAAGAGCTCTGCTGAAGAAGCAGTATTTGAACTGAGCCTCTGAATTAGAGCTCAGACTGGGATGAGCAGAGACGGAGAACGTGTCTGAGGCGGAGAGACCAGCGTGGGCCAAGGCTGGCGGGGGGTGCTGGGGACCCACAGGTGATGGGACCGCCCAGGGAGGGGCCGGTGGAGTGACCAGGCCACGCAGTGAGGCTGGCCTTCAACTCTCCACCCCCGAGGAGCCCGGAAACATTCCAGCGGCCCCTGCCCCTGTGTGTAGAGGGCAGACGGCTCTCCCCTCGCTCTGACCACAGGAGACCGGGTGGAACCCCAGGTGCTCATCTGGGAACAGAGCCTGGAAACCACTCCCAGCCTTGAGGGGTGCCCAAGTCCTCTGGGCCCCAGGAGCCTCCTCTGCAGGAGGGCAGGGTGCTCAGTAAATACTGAGCAATGAATGAAGCAGAAGAAAAAACAAAAGAAAGGAACCCAAGTGCATCCCTGAGCCCCTCCAGGTGTCTGCAGCAAACATCCGGAGGAGGGCACTGGCTGCCCTTGGTGCCCAGGTGCTGGAGGACCTGGCAACACCAGGAAGAGACTGGCCCCTTAGGACCCACGGGATGGTGTGGACACCACCACAGGGCAGAATGTCAACTGGCCTCCCCGGAGAGTGGCTAGCTCCTTTGATGGACCAAGAGAGATTAAGGAAAGGAGAAAAAGCAGACCTGGATTATGAAAGCTCAGAAGAATCACAGAGAGCAGCACTTCTGAGCGCACCCAGATGGACGGAGCCCACACGAGGGTTACGGCCCCAAAGGGTATTCCACGGAATCAGATGCTCTGCGGGGCAGGAAGGGCTGGGCACGCTGCCAAGTGCCTGGTGGGGCTGGCAAGAATTCGGCAGAGTGACTGGGGTCAGCTGTGCTGCAGGAGGGGTCTCCAGGCTCAGCGTTCCCTGAACCCCAGACTCCTCCTCTTCAAAAGGGAATCCACTGGCCCCCAGAACGCTGCTGTGAGGCTGGGGTGGCCCCAGGGGACCGTGGGCAGAGAGGGACAGCCAGGAACACCCGCTCGCGTGCCACTGGGGCAGAGCTGAAGACGCACCAGCAAAGACCAGGAAGCTTAGCCTCCGAGGCTGCCAGTGTACACTCGGACACGAGGAAGCACAGCAGGTCTGACCCAAGAGCCCGGGTGAGAGTCACTTTCTAGGATAAAAAAAAACTTCAGCTTGTCGGGAACAAAGTGAAACGTGAAGGGACCACGAGGTAAGGGGGTGCCTCTGACGTGGGCAGGGCCGTGCACAGGGCCACGCGCAGCGGTGTGGAGGGGGCTCTGCCCAGGCAGGAAGACACTGGCTGGCACCCCTGGCCTGCTCCCACAGGACGCCAGCCGAAACCTTACTGCCCAGCGTCACAGCCAGACAGGACAGCGAACGTGCCTGGGGGCAGGGTCACCCGGGCTCGAGAACCTGGGGGCACCCACTTGGCAGAGGACACCAGACGGACCTCACTGAGCCTGCAGACAGAGGCCACCGGCTGCGACCTGCCGCCCTCGGGAGAAGGCCCCAGGCCATGGCTCCCCTTCGGAGCCCTCTGTCCGGTCCACCTTCACACCCGCCAGGTGGGGCCTCGCGAGGCAGACCCAGGGGGTCTCAGTGGAGCAGCTCCCAGCTGAGACCCTGTCCTCTCCTGGGTACGTGGCCCCCAGCCCAGAGGGCCAGAGTCGTGTGCCCTGCTAGAAAGCCCAGTATGACCCGCACCTGAGGGCTGCTATCAACACCCCCGGAGGCTCAGAGGCATGGGGTCTCCAGAGACACCCTGACCCCCACGCCTGCCCTTTCACCCCAAACTTGCCTGGCGGCCAAGGTCGGCCACCGCCCGGCCCCCACTCCCTTGCCTCAGCCTGTGCCTGCCCTACATGGCACTCACCGCAGACACGCCACCCCCGTAGACCCCCAGGGAGGCAGGGCCAGCAGGCCTCTCCCAGGACAGCCTGGCAGGCCGGCGTGTGTGGGGCTGAGTCAGCACTTGCCGATCCATAGAGAAGCTCTACACACTCCCACTGGGGCCTCACCCAGAGGCCCTGGAATTCTCTGCTGCTGGACCAGCGCTCCCTCTGACAAAGGCCCTGCTGCTCAGCTGTGGCCCCCAGAACCTCTCTACTCACCAGTACTCAGCCAACCCCTGCTCATAGGTGGGCCCACCAGGCAAGGCAGACCCCCTGGACCACGGCACAGACAGCCGAGATGGTGTACCCCAGACAGCAGAGCGGGTTGGCAGGGCGGCCGGACGGCGTTGCCCCCATCTGAACTGTAGGAGGTCACGTGCGTCCACAGGACCCTTGGTGTCTGCTATTTCAGACAAACTCTGCTAAGCAGATAGCAATTTAAAATCTGTGCCCTGCCTCACACCCTGCAAGCCCTGAAGGGCAGGCCTGGTCCTAGGCAGCTCTGTCAGTATCTATGAGGCACAGTGAACCCCATGGGGGCAGGACTGGTCCGGGGCTGATGAGCCTCCACTGAGTACCCTGAGTCTTGAGTCCCTGAACCCTGAACTGTGCTATGAGACCAGGGCCCTGGGACCCCGGGGCAGAGCCAGGAGCTGCCCACGTCTTACAGAAGGAAAGGCTGAGGCCCAGGTGGGACAGCCCAGGTGACTGGCTGACACCGCAGTGAGGGTCCCAAGAAGGCAGGCAGTGAGGGGGTCCTCTCTACAGACCACCGCATGGCGGGAGGGTCCCAGGTGGGCCCGGGGGAGGCCCCAGCCCACACTGTGGCCTGTCAGGCCCGTATGCACACAGACCTTCCTCCCACACTTTCCTGGGACCCTGGGCTCCCCTGTGTCCCACCCCCCAGATCTCAATTTCTCTCTCAATAGATACGCTGCATGAGATGCCCAATGTGGTCCCCCCGGGGGCCAAACCAGCAGGGTCCAGTTAGGGTGCAGGGCACAGGCACGTCCTGCCCACAGCAGCAGCAGCAGCAATGACAGTTATCGTTGTTGTTATTATTTTAGACTCAGAACCAGCAGCAATAGCTGGGGTCACTGAGCGCTGACCAGTTGGGCCTGAAGACTGGGTATACTGCCCCCCTCAGCCCCCTCTCACTTCAGTGTAAATGACACGGTCAGTCTTGTTATCTGCTCCTCAGAAGATAGTCAAAGCCATGGTTTTTCCAGTAGTCATGTATGGATACGAGAGTTGGACTACAAAGAAAGCTGAGCACCAAAGAATTGATGCTTTTGAACTGTGGTGTTGGAGAAGACTCTTGAGAGTCCCTTGGACTGTAGGGAGATCCAACCAGTCCATCCTAAAGGAAATCAGTCCTGAATATTCATTGGAAGGACTGATGCTGAAGCTGAAACTCCAATACTTTGGCCACCTGATGTGAAAAACTGACTCATTTGAAAAGACTCTGATGCTGGGAAGGATTGAAGGCAGGAGGAGAAGGGGATGACAGAGGATGAAATTGTTGGATGGTATCACCAACTCAATGGACATGAATTTGAGTAAACTCTGGGAGTTGGGGATGGACAGAGAGGCCTGGTGTGCTGCAGTCCGTGGGGTCGCAAAGAGTCCGACACAGCTGAGAGACTGAACTGAACCTCAGAGGACAAAACTCCAAGGCTCAGGAAATTTAATTGTCCCAAATCACAGTCTGGAAATGATGGAGCAGCATCAAACCCTGGGCCTTCTGACTCAGAACACGTGGATCCATCCATATACAGGGTGGTCTGGGCCAGCAGGTGAATGCAGCGTGGTCAGGGGGGCAGATCGGCCAGGTCCCCAGCCCGGCCCAAGCCCCCCCAGGCCCCAGCCAGGGTCATAGCCACGCCCCGTAGACCTACAGCCCCACCCACAGCCCTGTCAGGGCCACAGCCACGCCCACAGCCACATCCGTATGTCTATAGCCCCGCCCCTCATCCTGCCCACAGTCCTTCAGGGCCCCAGCTCCGCCCACAGCCCCGCCAGGCCCCAGCCAGGTCCCTAGGTCTGCAGCCTCGCCCACAGCCGACGAGATGCACGCACCCACGTTTTCCGTAGCAGCTGCGTGAAAGGACCACTCAACAGCAGATTCATTTTCCAAAAGGCCTTCCTGAAAATCAAATTAGTGCATGTGGAGATAAAGTATCAATAGATGCTAAATAAAACACAGCCCATCCTGCACTGCTCTGAACAGATGTTTCCAGGAGCTACAAATCCGACACAAAGTCCTGCTCACCACCCAGCTCCTTCCCTGACCACACGTGCTGGGATTTGAGAAAGTCTACCTTCAGGAGTTAGGGACAAAGACAGTGTCCTCGGCCCCGCTGGCATTAAATGCCCATGGATATATTAAGGCTGGAGTCTGTGTGGCGACAATCCCTGATGCATTGGGAACACCCTGATTCAAAAAAACTGAGCAGGTAAAGCTTGTAACCTCGGGACGCAGGATGAGTCAAGTACAGGTGATTTAAGAGGGCTGAGGACACTGCATTTAACTGGGAGGAATTTCAGTTCCTTAGAAGGCACCTCACTGCTTCCCGAAGCACCCACTGCCAGCCACTCATTCATTCATTCAAAAAGAACACGGTCCAGACCCACGCAGGTAAAACACGGCCAAGAGCACCTCACCGTCCACCAGTGGGGACCAGAAAGGGGGGTGTGCGAGGCTGAGGGTGGCATACAGGACCCTCCGTGAGGGGCGGGAACGAGCCCGAGGAGCAGGCAGAGGGGAGGAGGGACTTCATGGGTGGAAGATTCAGGAACCGCAGACGTGGGATCTCAACGGGCAGAGAAGAGCTCACAGCCTGGCAGCGCGGAGGCTGTGATCAGGGCTGGATCCAGGGAGTCAGCACCCCAAAGCGTGAAGTGAAAGACTGATGATCCAACCCAAGAGCCTCAGGTCACACTGGGCGCCACCGGGAAGTGCCCAGAGCTGGGGGTGGAGGGAGCCCGAGCGGGGCTGGGCAGAGAGACCACCGGGAAGCGCCCAGAGCTGGGGGTGGAGGGAGCCGAGCGGGGCTAGGCAGAGAGGGCCTGCCCCCGGCCCAGGAAGTCAGAGAAGAAACCAGGTACAACCCACGACCGCCCGACCCCGCCGCCCCCACTGGAGAGTGTGTGAACAAACGCCGGGAGAACTGTGCACCGGGGCTCCAATGGACAGTGAGGCCACCTAAGCGCAGGCAGCAGGGCCCTGGATGCCTCGGGGAGGGCCCGGGACTGTTGCCCACAGGCTGCACTGACCAAACCTGCCATGCGGAGGCCGGCACTCCCTGGAACTGGGCTCGAAAGCCAACCCTTGGAGGGCGCCTGATGCAGGGCTTCCCAGAGCTCCCGAGGGACAAGAGTGTGTCCGTCTCCCCCACCCCTCTGAGTGCCGAGGAGGCTGTGAGAGACAGGAGGAAGCACGTCCTTTTCTGTCTCACCCTGTTTTTAATGAAGCCAGAAAAGCGGAGCAGCCAACGACAGTAAATTCAGGAGCTCACTTGCCTGGTTAGTGTAACCAAACAGGCTCCACAGGTGGTGGGACACACGGAACGCCTGCGTCTGGAACATCACTCTGGACAAACCGCGCAGTCGCAGAGGTCAACGTCGGCACCAACCTCCCCTCATCGCACATGGTGTCCGCTCTGGCCTCCCAGATTTTTAAGTCAAAAATGGACTCAACATAGTTCTCAACTGAATTAGTGCATAAAAGTTCTTGGTTTTCCCATAAACACTGAGATTTCAGAGTAACAAGGTCCAGAACATTCTCCAGGCAGTGGTAACACAGCAAAGCATCATTGGTCTAAACAGAGAGAGGAGATCCCAGAGGCCTTGAGGCCACAGAGGTGAGGTCCGGTCTGCTTCACGCAACAGCAGCCTGACCCAGGGCCACCCCGACAGTGCCTCCTGTGGCCGCACTCAGGCACTGGCGGGAGCTCATCACCTCTGGGACCGTCCTTCTGCCCAGGCTGAAAGCTTGGAACCTGGGGCAGTGCCTTTCTCTACCGTCCTGCCCTACTTCTGGCCGTCACTGCCCTGAGACAAGGCCTCAGACTCCTGAAGACAGTCACATACGCCATCCTCCAGGTCAGGGCCCTGGAGGCTGAGTCACAGACAGTGAGGTCTGGATGGTAGGACCACCGACCTGCCCTGTCCCCTGGAGGGGTGGGGGGCTAGTGCACTCAGGAAGGAGCCAGAGATGGAGTGGAAGAATCCTTACATGGTGAACTAGACTTCTGCTCCATCATTTACACATCGTCATGTGCTTTTTAGAGACCTTGACGTTCCCAGCCCAGCTCTGCTTTGCGTCTGCTTCTGCAGGGCGCACTCCTTCGGCTACCAGAAATACACTGAGCGGGCAGGGGGGTGCAGGGGGTGGACGTGGGATGAGCTCTAACAGGAACTGTCACCATTCGGAGCCACTCCACCCACGTCCTGGAAGCACATAACATCCAGCACAGGAAGCGATGCCTTAGGTCAATTTCAGATGCTAATGACTTACTCAGAAACCTAACCGATGTGTAATACATCTGAATCACTGTAAAAAGGATCATAAAAATAACTGATGCTCAATCTACAAGTTCTTTGAAAATACTTATACAAAGATGCAAAAATCACCTATAAACTTATTACACACAGCTAATCACAATTACTGGGGCTTCCCAGGTGGCGCTAGTGGTAAAGAACCCGCCTGCCAATGCAAGAGACAGAAGAGACGCGGGTTCGATCCCTGGGTCAGGAAGGTCCCCTGGAGGAGGGCATGGCAACCCACTCCAGTGTTATTGCCTGGAGAATCCCATGGACAGAGGAGCCTGGTGGGCTACAGTCCATGGGGTCGCAAAGAATCAGACACAACTGAGTGACTTGGCACACACACATGCAATCACAAATGCTAGTCTATTTCCTCACAGGGGCTTCCCAGGTGGCTTAGTGGTAAAGAATCTGCCTGCAATGCCAGAGACCTGGGTTCGATCCCTGGGTTGGGAAGATCTCCTAGAGAAAGAAAATGGCAACCCACTCCAGTATTCTTGCCTGGAGAATCCCATGGACAGAGGAGCTTGGCAGGCTACAGTCCACAGGGTTGCAAAGGGTCAGACATGATTGAAGTGACTTAGCATGCACTCTTATTTCCTCATAGCTCCTTATCCATATATTTTTACTTGGGATCATAGAGTATATGCACCTTTATATCCTTTCCACTTCACTGTATGCAGTAAGAATGCTTCTGATTTATTCAGTAATCTACATTTTAAATGGCTGCCTCATCGTCCCTGGGATAGGACATGGGGCTGCCTACTTTTTATCGTGATAACAACACAGTGAACCTCTTCACTCATAGATCTGCATTGCTTTATTGGCAATTCGCTGATCTGTCATTGCGTCAATACTGGTTGACATGGCCATTCCAGTCTCTCCTGTAGACTTTTCATTTCTTTCGTTTTCTTCTCGACATCAGCGGTTATGTTTTGTCACATTCACAGCTAGTGTCGTTAGTGGGAGACTGAGGAGCCCCTGCAGGCTGAGCCTCTCGTGGGTCTTGAACGAGGGTCCCCCAGCAGTGCCCGGCCAGAGACATGACAGCTTCATTCCTGGAAAGGATGGTGTTTCACTCAGCCAGTGGAGAGCTGGGACTAATATGGACACATGCAAGGCTATGCAAACATTTGTAGGAGAACGGCCTCCTTAATAATGCATCGTGAAGACCTGGTGATGAGTTGTTAAAACACATAAGATGGGAATTGAATTTAAAGCCAAGACATTCAAGTCGGTAACATATCTGGGTGGGTGGACCCCTGACCCGTTCTAAGAAGGCAAGCCAGACGCCTGGCGCCACATTTAGCCCCCGAGGGAGGCTCTCCGAGCGTGGTGACTGGATTCAACGTGGCTTCGTTAGGACACACATGGAGCTATTTCTCTGCTAGGAGAAGAGGGTCTGCGCCCCTCAGCGGCTACAAAGGTGTCACAGAACTAGAGGCCACACAACTACAGGCTCACTTCTGGCTGTGCACAGAACGGCGTTGAAAGCAGAAAAGGTAACACCCTGGGGATACTTTTGACAGGAGGTCAGCCTGGGCCCAGGTGCACTCTGGGGCCTCCCTTGGAAAGGAGGGGAGGTCTGCACGCGGCTATGTGGCTCTTCGTGTTCACTGCAGACCCCCATAACCACAGGGGACCCCACACAGCCCTACACACCCGCCTGCCCTGCCGTGGTGACATTACCTGTCATCCCCGAGAACTGGGCCCCCAGACAGTAGACACCAAATAGCTCCAACTGTTGGCTGGCCTGTCCAGGCTGGCCGTAAGCTGTCTGAGGGCAGGGCCCATGGTCCGTCTCGTTCTGGATGGCTCCTCTCAGGCCTGATGCAGAGCCGAAAATCAGAAATGTGCTCTGAATTTTAGAAAAACATGGGCGACTTCCATCACGCCCTTTCCCACTCTTGTTCCAGCAGCCTCGGGACAGCCAGTCTGGGCCCGCTGGCCGCTCCAGCCACAGAGACGAGGCAGGCCAGATACATGCTGCCGCTTTTACACAGAGAGACCTACCGGCCCCCCGCCTCCTGGCCTGCTCCAGCCGGCTGTCCCCAGGCCCCTGAGCAAGGCAGGAGGGGGTCTCGTCCCCTGAGCGGTGCCCTGAGGGCTTTCCAGGAGAGCCCAGCTGGTCTCTGGGGAGCCCCTGGGGCCTGGCACCAGGTCGGGCCTCTCGAAGGCCCACTCCCCAGAAAACACAGCTGTCCTGAGAGGGGACCAAGCGTGATCCAACAGTCCTCTGCAGCCAGTAAGTCCAGGAGACTGTGTCCATCTCCCCTGATGTGGGGCCCACAGCGGTGGAGGCAAGGGCAGCGTGCAGGGAAGCTGGCTGCCCCGCCAAGCATGAAGGCAAAAACGCCCAGCGGGCAGGAGCCCCGTCGGTCCCTGGGAAGTCATTTGACTTTCTAAGTAACCTCTCCAAAGCAAGAGGCGCTGCAATCGCTTATCATAACTAAATGGGATCCAACGCTAAGTCGGAGGCCTTAGTGGATAACCCGGGGCCTTCGCTGGTGAAGAGTGGAATCAAGAACCTCAAGGGAAGAAGCCCCAGCATTGGGGAAGCAATCTGCTAGCCGCGGCCCCATTGCCTGGAGCCACGAGGAAAGGCCCTGCCCCGTGTCTTCGGGAGGAGCACACCCCATACGTCTCAGGGCTGCCACTGATCTGACGGTGCTATGCCGAGATCGATGGCTCCTCTCGGAGAAACTAAAGCCGCGCTTTCAAAGCTTCTATTTATCTGTCACCTTCACAGTATACTCCCATCGCCCGCAAGATCAAGCGTCACTGTCTCCAAGGCTGACGTGGGGAGCGCGGCTGGGAGGAGCACTGAAGCCAGGCTCCCCTGCCTGGCGGCCACCCAGGAAACACTCCACGGGGCGCACTTCACGTCCCAGACCACAGAAACTGACTGAAGTCAGGCTGGCCACCACTGGGCCGACACCATGAAGTTCAAGAAACTGGGAAACTAGCTTCACCAGCCAGGCTGTGGCTGCAGGCTCGGGTTTACAGAAACAATTAGAAACAGCCGCCCTCCTCAAACACCGCAGCTGGCGCCTATAACCAAGACAAACAAACTTCGCCTGTCTCTCCTGTTTCCCTCTTTTTTTGTTCAATTTCAGAATGCTCAGTGTACCAACAAGGCTGGGGAGCATTTCACTCTTGACTGGGTGCAGTAAGATTGCTAATCAGGATTACTTGATTCAGTCAACACCGACTTCAATAAAAAAAAAAGACCCCCCCCCCACAAATTATCATAAATATAGAGAAAGAGCGGGCAACGGTGACAGGTGATTAAAATCTCATTCACTTGGAATCAGTCTGATTCGTGAAGGCGGGGGCGGTCAGCCCAGTTCCGCGTGCAGTCATCTTTGCAGGGCTCTTGCGAGGACTGGCACGCACCGGACCATGAGGGCCCCACAAACCAGAAACGTGGGGCCCCGGGAACAGGCTGGGAGGCAGAACCACTGTGAGCCACGCGGAGTGGGGTTGCAGGGGTTTCAGGGGGCTGCTCGAGCCAGGAGGGGTGCCCAGAGGGGCACACGGAGAGTCTGGCTCTCAGCAGGAGCGCTGGAAACTCAAGACTGACAGTGAGCGTTCAGAAACATTTCCAGGACTGAAACCAGCCTGCTCAGCATTAGAGACAGCATTCGACTGAGCCAAAGTGATTCTTTCACACATGAGAAGGAAGGTGGATCTTGAAACCCTCGCAAGCCACTGAGGGTGGCATGGATCCTTTTCCAGGCCCCTTGGTCTCTGCAGGCTGAGTCCCAACAGAGCTGGGGGTGCGTGGTGAGTCATTTTTAAAGACCGCCCCCCAGGGCCCCTAGATTTCTGTGCACTTCCTCAGCCCCGCGGGGTCCCACTGTGTCCATCAGCAGCGTCACAGCCAGCAGGGAGAGGGCGAGGGTGTGGACGCAGCCTGCAGGGCACCTGGGCACCCCATCCCACCCGTGCCCTGCCAGCGCCAGCCACGGGGCCTCACCCTGGGCATGATGCCCCCAGCACGCTCCACCCAGTGGGCTGGCACCTGCCTCTCCAACCTGTCCCCTCCCCCACCTTCCTTCTCACAGCTTCCTGGCTCAAGGGAGGACCATCCCGAGATGGAGACACAGCCCCCTGCCATGACCTCACTCACCAGACTCGAAGCGAAACTTACAGACCCCAGCTCAATCTGAGTCTCAGAGAAGCAGCGAAGAATGCTTCATGCTAAGTATGTCCCACGCACTATTTGGGATATACCTTTCCTAAAACGTTTCCATGCTTCTGTGAAATCCAGATTGAACTGATGGTCCTGTGCATTGTGAGGGCCACCTGAGCCCTCCCTGAGCTGGCCCCCTCCCAGCCCTGAGCCTGAGGGCACCTCCTCTGTCCCCTCAAGTCATCTTCACCCACAGGACCTGAGAGGCCTTCCCGCCCTGCAAGCAGAGACACCACTTACTCCTGGTCTGGCCCAGGGGCTCAGGGCAGCCCCACCCCACCCCCTGGGGACCAGGGGCAGCTCCTGCCTGAACAAGGAGGCCTCCTTCTCTGGCATTAGCCGTCCTTAGTGCCCTGGAGGCTGGTGTCTGGTGAGTGACAGCTGTTACTTGTACACAGTAGGTGCTCAGTAAACACCAGCTCCTCTAAATGGGCCCCTGGATGTGCACAGGGTCCCGGGGGCACCTCTTCCTGGCTGTGCTCCCTTCCAGAAGCCCTCCTCTCCTGGGGACTGTTGAAAGACACTGATTTGCAGACTAGTAAGTGGCAGGCTTCTGAAAGAGATGGGAATACCAGACCACCTGACCTGCCTCTTGAGAAACCTATATGCAGGTCAGGAAGCAACAGTTAGAACTGGACATGGAACAACAGACTGGTTTCAAATAGGAAAAGGTGTACATCAAGGCTGTATATTGTCACTCTGCTTATTTAACTTATGTGCAGAGTACCTCATGAGAAACGCTGGGCTGGAAGAAGCACAAGCTGGAGTCAAGATTGCCGGGAGAAATATCAATAACCTCAGATATGCAGATAACACCACCCTTATGGCAGAAAGTGAAGAACTAAAGAGCCTCTTGATGAAAGTGAAAGAAGAGAGTGGAAAAGTTGGCTTAAAGCTCAACATTCAGAAAACTAAGATCATGTCATCTGGTCCCATCACTTCATGGGAAATAGATGGGGAAACAGTGGAAACAGTGTCAGACTTTATTTCTGGGGGCTCCAAGATCACTGCAGATGGTGACTGCAGCCATGAAATTAAAAGACGCTTACTCCTTGGAAGGAAAGTTATGACCAACCTAGACAGCACATTCAAAAGCAGAGACGTTACTTTGCCAACAAAGGTCTGTCTAGTCAAGGCTATGGTTTTTCCTGTGGTCATGTATGGATGTGAGAGTTGGACTGTGAAGAAAGCTGAGTGCCGAAGAATTGATGCTTTTGAACTGTGGTGTTAGAGAAGACTCTTGAGAGTCCCTTGGACTGCAAGGAGATCCAGCCCTGGGTGTTCAGTGGAAGGACTGATGCTGAAGCTCAAACTCCAATATTTCAGCCACCTCATGCGAAGAGATGACTCATTGGAAAAGACTCTGATGCTGGGAGGGATTAGGGGCAGGAGGAGAAGGGGACGACAGAGGATGAGATGGCTGGATGGCATCACCGACTCGATGGACATGAGTTTGAGTGAACGCCGGGAGTTGGTGATGGACAGGGAGGCCTGGTGTGCTTCGATTCATGGGGTCGCAAAGAGTCGGACACGACTGAGCGACTGAACTGAACTGAGGTGGCAGGCTGACCACTGGGGGGGGTTGGAGTTCACTGTCCAAGTCCCACCCGCTCCTTAATCGCTGGCTCCTTCGCTCCTGTTGGGAAGGGGGTAGTCTCGGAAGCTGTGAACAAGGTGAGCCATCCCACAGGTGCCAAACAAGCCCACGTGTGGCCACAGCCCAGCTCCACGCTCACACCTTCACTGCCCCTTCTGCGGCCCGGCCGGAGGCCAGCAGTATGCATGTGGGGCCTGTGGAGCCAGACTGGCCCTCACAGAAGCCCAAGTTTATTCCCGAGCGTGAGGCTGGTCCTCCGGGAGGATCAGGATCTGGTCTGGATCAGGAGCAATCTAACAGAGCCTGGGGCTGCAGGTGTCAGCACCATCCTCCACCAGAGCCAGCTGGAAGTGGCCTTGAAACCTCACGGGCTCTGGGCTTCCTCCCTCAAGGGGTCCGGGAGGGTCCCAAGCTCACCGCCTCAGCACCCAAGGTGGGGGCAGGGTGCCTCCAACAGGCGATCCCAGACCCTCTCAGCTGTCAGAGCGGGTGATGGGTCCCACCCCACCTGGCTCAGGGTGGCACGCAGGGCCCAGCACCACCGCCCGGGTGCAGGTGGGCACGTCTGTCTGGCCTGCAAACTCCCACCAGTTGGGACCACCCCATGGGCACAGCAGGGGCCCAGGCTGTGGGGCTCCAGCCCCGAGGGCTGACTCAGAACTGAGCACACGCGGACCTGCACAGGGAGCAGCAGACACGTGCACCCCCGCCAGGCTGGGGGCGGCAGGCCGACACCCCTGGGCCGGAGCTACCCTCGGCCTGCCGCTGCACTCTGCACAGGCAGGTCTAGGACACGGTCCCAACCTCAGCCCACGGCTCCGGCATGTGGGCCATTGGTGCAGACGAGCCCAGGGGTGGACCTGCACTCGCCAAGGAGTGCTGCCTCCGGGAAGCTCCGACAGACACCTGTCCAGCCAGAACACAGCCCCGGCCACGCCAGCCCCTCCGACACTAAGCACCCCAGTAACACCAACCACCCCGGTTACATCTGCCATACCTCCCATTCCGGCCACACCAGTTACACCAATCACACTAGTTACACCTGCCACACCCACCTCACATCACACCTACCACGCCCACCACCCCAGCCCCTCTTACACAACCACCCCAGCCCCTGCCACCCCATAACCTCAGGCAAAGCCAAGAGAGCTCCTAGTCTCCCAGATGGTTTACCCACGTGGTTGGATACATGTGTGTGCTTAGTCGCTCAAGCCTGTCCGACTCTTTGCGACCCCATGGACTGTAGCCTGTCAGGCGCCTCTGTCCATGGGATTTTCCAACCGAGAATACTGGAGTGGGTTGCCATTTCCTTCTCCAGGTTTGACGCATGAGAAGAGCTCTAAGCCGGGGCCCACCCAACCCATCACCAGCTCCAGACAGGAAGCTGGGAGACCAGCAACTGCAAGGAGGAGCACGGGGGGTCCTTGGAGCTGGATGGGCATCTGGGAGGAGGCAGCAGGCGCTCAGACTCAGCACCTCTGCACCTGGGAGCCTGGAGTCCACCCGCGCCAGCAAGACCTCAGGTTCTGAGGCTGCAGAGAGGCCCCCGGTATGAGCAGAGGTGAGGTGGTTTCCATGGCAGCGTCCAGATGAGGCCCCTAGGGCCTCGGGAAAGGGGTCCCTGAGAACAGAGAGACCCCGGGGACACAGCAGTGGGCGGTGGTAAGAAACGTGAGCCAGACTTCCGTGCTGTGCCGCAGCCCGCAGGACGCCCGGCCTGGTGGTGCAGCCGCTCCCCTGCCGCCCGAGAGCCCTGCAGCATCCATGTGTCCGCCTGCACTTGTCAACGAAGGACCGGCCGGAGCCCCCGCGTGCCTGGGCAAGGACCACACCTGCGGTCCCTGGGAGAAGAAAGACCACCCGCCCCTGGCCTGCGGGGTGGCCTGGGTGTGCCGGTCCCTGCACGGGGGCTGGCCACAGCTCAGGTCCAGCAAAGACCCTCTCCCTCCCCCCACTGCCCACCCCCGTGCCAGCCATCCTGGGCTCATCCCACGGCCACTGGGCACTGCCCTCAGGACGCCTGTGTCCTTCCCAGGCTCAGCTCTCGCCAGCCCCCGCCCAGACGACAACTCCTGAGCGATTTCCAGGGAAACACTCCATCCCCACATCTTTCAACCTTAACAGGTGGAGCATGATGAAAAACCATCCTTTCCCTAAACAATGTTACTTTCTCTTACGTGGGCTCAGGGGACAATTTTGATAAAATATATGATTCAAAACACTTTAACGTAGCACACATTATTTCCTGTGTGCTCACTGGCACGCCATCCACAACTGTGTCTCAGAACCATACAAACTGTAAAGAGACCAGAACGACAAACGGCCTTCGGGAGAAGGACCTCTCCTCCACCCTCTGGTATGTTTTCCATCCAGGGCGGCTTGGAGACGACGCTTTCCCAGGGACCCCTCCAGGAAACGGAAAGCGTTTCACTCTAAAGTGAAACTCTGTGTGTGTGTTTTTTAAGTTGGTGGGAGAAAGAGGGAAACGATTAAACAAGCAGGTAGGCGATGGGCCATCGGGGGCGGCCAAAGGGCTATCTTCGCCCGCTGTCGGCCGAGGGGAGCGATGGCCCGTGGCTGGTGGGCCAGGGGCTCCTCCACGCCGGGTTCTGGCCTTTGCACAAGCACTTAGAGACCCCTGAGCTGAGGGGGGGGAGGGCGCAGAGCTCTCCCGGGCGCAGCCTGGGAAGGCGGGGAACTCGGGGGGCAGAACCAGACCGGACCCACTGAACAGCCTTCTGGATCCCATCAGACTGACAGGGGATGAAGACACAGGCTCACGGAAGTGACCAGTTGGCATCTGATAACTCAATTATCCCAACTCGATCCTTTCAAAGCTCCCGGAACCTCTGACCTGTCCCACACAACAAGGCCTCTTTGTGTCTCTGCTTCAGATGGACACAAAGCCGCTCTGCTGCACGAAGTAACTCAGGAACCTCGAGTCCACTACATTTCTGAAACAGATCATCTCTGCCCCCCCAACCCTCCAGAAGACAGTACCTACAAAGGGTGAGGACACAGACAGTTTCCTAAGACTTGCCATTCTTTGCAAGAGCAGAAGAGCAGAAACAAGGCGATTTAAAGCTGACTCCTTGGTTATTAAGAAGCACAGAACCTGAGTGGAGGCCCTCACAATCCCCACCACCACCCTGCCAGTCACCCCCTCCCCCACCGCAGGGGTCCGCCTGTCACTTTACAAGTGACCGACTACACACGGAGGATCGCGTCAAGCCTGAAACCAGCATCACGGTTTAAATCTACATAAAACCTCAAGACTTCATCGAAAATAAAAAATAACCAACAACGACGATCAAAGATGTCACGCCCGCCGTTGGGTGATGAATGTGAACTTTCCTACCCATCAAGGTTCGTGCTGTGAGGGTTTCATTTAAAGACGTGCTTTTTGTTGTTGTGTTTGTTCTGCACTTGTTTGTTTTGCCAGATCTGGTGAGGAAATGATTCAAGGGAAAGCCAGACCCGGCCCGGCCAACTCTGCTGCAATATTTGCGTTTTTTTACTGAAGACATCCGTGGTGTTATAACTTCACACCTCTGCATTTCACCATAGACCTAATCAGACTGAAATCCTTTGCACACTTCTCACTGATAAAGGGAATGAGAGGTCCCACGTGGAAGCAGAAACCCTCCAGTGTCAATGCAGAACTTGTGTAGCACACAAGCTGATGCTAGACTGCGTTTAAATTTTTCACAGGTGAAGAAAACGGAACCAAACTTATAACTGCTCTTACAAGTGATGTTTCTAAGTCCAGTATCCTGATAACTTACAAGCAATTCGCCAAGCCCCATGGGCACCTCTTTTCCTAGAAGAGAGGGTCTTCCATGTCCCTCTGCGAAGGAGGACATGGCAACCCACTCCAGTATTCTCACCTGGAAGATCCCAAGGACAGAGGAGCCCGGCGAGTCACAGTCCAGTGGGTCACAAAGAGCTGGACATGACTGCGTGACTAACACGCACACACACGTCCCTCTGGCTGCATGTCCAACCCTCTGTGACCCCATGGACTCTAGCCCACCAGGCTCCGCTGTCCATAAGATGCTCCAGGCAAGAACACTGGAGTGGGGTGCCATTTCCCCCTCCAGGGGGTCCTCCCGACCCTGGGATTGAACACGCATCTCCTGCATTGGCGGGTGGATTGTTTACCGCTATCACCAGCCGGGGAGCCCCCCATCTGGCAGCACCCACCTCTAGAGAGCACCGCTGCTGACATCCCACCCCGTGAGGGGATCTCCATCAGACCCGCTTCTGCGCCCCAGCCCTGAACACCCACCACTCCAGCACACAGCAGGACACAAACGCCCAGGGCGTCCACACAGCAGACCCGACCAGCACGGTGCACACCTGGCTTTGCCACACGTACCATCCACAGGCCCCTGCCCCTGCCACACAGACCTGGGAGGGGGGTCCCCTCCATGCACGCCCGTCACACGCAGCCCTCACCCCCACACACCCCACTCTGGGATCTGCTGAGAAAGGGCTCCCCTAGATCAGTCCAGAAGCCCAGCTCAGAGTCCCTGGGGCCGTGTGACGTGGGCCCACACAACTGCCGGGGCTGTGCAGGGGTAGGAATGAATGAGGGGCCCCCTTGGCCTGGGCTCGGGTCCCTGTTGCGCCCCTTCCCAGATCAGTGACATGAGACGGCCTCTTAACGTCCCCAAACCTGATGAAATGACAATATTACAACAGGATCAGGGCCATGGAGGTGTAGCTGGTGAAGAGCCCTGACTTCACACTCAGCAAACACGAGTGGCTACGATCACACTCAGCAAACACGAGTGGCTACGATCACACTCAGCAAACACGAGTGGCTACGATCACACTCAGCAAACATGAGTGGCAGCGTGGGTCGGGTGGGGAGGAGACAGCCTCGCCCCTCCTGTGGGCACCCTTAGAGTCCACCGGGCCTCAGGAAGGGCCGCGGGGAGTCGGGCCCAGGCTGTGCGAGACGCACCCAGCCCGGAAAGAGACCAGTCCTCAGACCAGGACTGCCTCTGACGCCCAACTCCAGCTCCCCCAGCCAGGGGCACCCACGACTGGTCACAGCAGACTGACCCGGACGGTGCAACCCGGCGGACCTGCACCCTGGGTCTGAGGCTGCCCATCGACAGTCAGGAAGGAGCCCTTCTGCTCCCTGGGACCCCTCTTGGGAAAACTGGGCGGCAAAGCACAGACATATGCTGTTGTTGTTTAGTCATTACGTCGCATCCGCCTCTTTGCAAGCCCACTCTTTGCAAGCCCTCTTTGCAGCACGCCAGGCTTCCCTGTCCTTCACTACTATCTCCTGGAGCTTGCTCAGACTCATGTCCATTGAGTCAGTGATGGCATCCAACCATCTCATCCTCTGTTGCCCGCTTCTTCTCCTGTATGTATTTTAAGTCGGGAGGGTGAAATGTCCCACCTTGAGGCAGGTTGAGGTGAGGTAAGTCAGCACAAACTCGACGGCTGGCTGGCAGGCCTCGGGCCGGACCATGAAAGGACCCACAGCAGCTTAGGGAGACTTAGCAGGAGTGTCGGTTTACAGGGCAGCCATGCTGTCAGGAGGCTGGGCTGGGGCTCGGGGGCCCCGCTCAGAAGCGGGAGGCATGAAAGCCCGGGAATGCATTTCTGTCCCAGCCCAGCCAGTGCACTCAGCTGCCAGGCGGCCTTACCTTTCTGGGGGGCCACGGGCTGCCCCCCAGGGGCCCCATCACCCAGGAATGGCCCCCAAGCCCAGGCTGGGGCCATGGAACTGCAGGAAAGGTGGCTCTGGTCCACAGCCGTGGGCCCCTGGGAGGCAGCGGGGGACCTGGGCCCCAGGGTTTCAGAAAGCAGGAGTGGGCAGGCCATGCCTCGGGGCCCAAGGGCCAGGCCATCTGATGGAGGTGCCCAGGCAGGTGGGCAGAGAAGAGTGGTGGGAGAGATGAGCAGGACTCCACCCGGAGGGCCATCAGAGGGAGGGGACAGGCGGACATGGAGACCCTTGGAGGCATCCGAGCAGGAGGTTTCAGGGTCAGGCAGGCTCTGGCTGGACCCCTGGGATGGGCCAGGAGCTGGGGAGGCACCCATGAGAGGCTCGGCCAAAGTCAGC
>NW_011495018.1:2176414-2177075 GCF_000754665.1 Bison bison bison | reverse complement strand
CCCTTGGGGGGAAGCGCGCACACATGGGCTGGTCATCCACAGCGGTGCAGGGCACCCCCATTACAGGGGGCCGGGGCTCACAGGTCAGATGGATCAGGACTGGCAGCTTCAGGGAGGGCAGCCCCCAACGCAGGCTCGGTGGTCCCAGCTCCCGGTCCTCAGTCCCTCCAGCTGCAGGGCCCGTCACTAGGGGAGCCTGGCCCCCCACCCAAGGCACCCGAGCTTCCGGGGACCTCCGGCCACTCACCGCAGACTTGCATTTACAGCCACGGAGGCGTGGCTGTATCCAGGGGAGGCGTGTCTCCTTGGATGCTGAGTGATTTTAGACCATCTTCCCGCCGGGAAAACCCCGGCTGGGTGGCCGGCCCAGGACTCTCTCCGCTCTGCCTGTTTCCACCCCAGATGCGTTCACAGGAATAGCCCCCCTCCCCCCAAATCACAAAAACAGAGAAGCCATCTAACCCCGACGCTGGGGGAGGGGGGTGGCTTTTCGGTTCATTCCAAGCAAAAGAAAAACAAATCTAAGTGTCACCACGGCCACTTTCCCAGGGCTCCCAGCCACCGTGTGCCTGAAAGGCAGCCCCCAGGACAACAACGGGCCCCCCCGAGCTCCGGACCTGCCCTGTGAAACTGACCTGTGAAGCGGGTAATTCAGGCCCCC
>NW_011495018.1:2174859-2176252 GCF_000754665.1 Bison bison bison | reverse complement strand
GAGACAGGATCTCTGCTCGCGAAAGCATGCAACCATAACATTTATTTCTTCCATATAACGCTTCCTGTTTGCAAATCTGGTGACCGCATTTGAATCCATCATCGACAAGATCTTATTTTTAAATGAACCCAACAGAAAATTGTATTAAATATTTACTAAGGATTTTAAAAGACCAACATAGCTATTCCTCCCATGCACTCGGAACCGGGAGGGGGCGGGGCAGGGGGGTGAGGGGAGGCCCGTTTTTTGTGCAGAATGCTTGGGTAACAGGCATCTGCTTGGAAGCTGGTCACCTGGGTCGGCCTCTGACGCTAACCACACAGCAACGTGAGTTCAGCGGACCTCAGAGCAAGATACGTTCTAATCTAGGGTGCTTTCTTATTTATCGCTGTCTAATGGGTGTTTTCCTCCAGGTTCTAAAAGAAAGGCTGTCGAGAAGACAGGTTTCGGTCCTCTGGCCTCCACTGCTCTGTCCTCCTGATGGGAAGTGACTGTAAGCTCCCCCGGCTGCACAAAAAGCCAACTATTTCTTCCACACAAACAAGGCCAGTCAGGGTGTCTGCACGCTGCCAGGAGGCTCTTCATTACAGCGTGCTGGCCCCGGCGTTCCCAGTTGGAGAAGATTCCAGCCACTTTCCACAGACAAATAAACAGAAATACTTACAGGGGGACAGCCTTGTAGAACCGATTCCTTAATCAACAGTTAAAGAAGCAAATTGGATTTGCCCTATCACACACACACACACACAAAAATGAATTCCAGATTGTCGTTTTTGTCTTAAGCACAAGAAGGTTGTCTTAGAGGCTTGGCTGGGTAATTTCATTTTAAAAGTATCTCTAAAATTTGACATCCCTGGGGATTTGCGGTTTTCTCCATCATTATATAACTGTAAACTTCTGGATGTTAGAGATTGGATAATTTCTTTCAGCTGGACCTGGCCTCCAGCGCCCTTGGCTGTTCAGGATGCGCGCCAATGGCTGGCCGGCGTTACCAGGCGGGCTTGGGAACAAGGCGAGTCCCCAGCAGGCACAGCCAAAGTTCTAGCGTGCGATCCGCTCCTGACTGACTTTCCTAAATACAGGTTCTCCTCGATCGGCTCTTAGTTAAAGGAATGGTTAGAAATTCTCTGGACCAGCTGTATCTATGCCAGCAAGCAAAAGACGACGGAAACATGCACGCAGCCTCTTTAAGGCTTTCGGGTTGGACCCTGCAGAGCACCTTTTCTGTGCTGGGTTCTTCGGGACCATATGTTCACACGGCATTATGGAGAGAAGCTGGCCTCCAGCACGTGACAGGCCTGGGCCAGCAGACCCAGCCGAAACTGTTCAATGCTCGTGAAACCCACGGCAAGCAAGGTGCAGCCTGTGACTCCAGGGGTGAAACACACACCCA
>NW_011495018.1:2173427-2174759 GCF_000754665.1 Bison bison bison | reverse complement strand
GTGTGATTTCTGAGTTGATTAACGTTTCATTTCTAGCGTTATGCTATCATAGCCTTTATGTTTTAATCCATTTCTCACAGTGTGGGAAAAGAAAAATATCATTATTCTAGTAATCAAGTTATTCCTGTGAAATCCTAAATAAAATGAGAATTTTATTAAAGATATTTATCTTATACAACAAGAACAAAATCAATTTGCACTGCCGGTCCGGCATCCCGTTACAATAACATTAAAATATACTGTTTATCTGGGGCGGGGGAGCCGTGTCTCCTTTCAGAGTGGTCAATGAGGACAGGACCACAGTGCACTTCGTTCTCAACAGTGGCCTGGCAGCTGGACGTGGAGGAGAGCATTTTTATTGTTAATCAATGCCAATCAATTCTGAGCCTTGATGTTAAATAGGGATCAATACCACTGGCTGCAGATGAGATCTGATTTCAATTGGTGAGCAAACCTGCAGAAGTTTTTAATCATCAGGTAAATCAAGACCTGGAACATAAGTCAGATGAATTAATACAGGCCGTGCAGGACCTCTCTTGCCACTGATCCAGCACAAGGAAATTTCTGTCATATTTCATTATCACTCTTAGGGCAAGCTGAAGGCAGCGTTTGGGGAGCATTTTCTGAGTGGGAGCTGGAGCGCCCCTCGTGCGGCTCACCGTGCCCCCTGCAACTGCAGGCAGCTGGCCCACTGAGTATAGTTATACGTATGCCCCATGAATCTCATTTTATGCGATTAAGATCCATAAAAATTCAATAGCTTTTCTTCTGCAATTCACATTTTACCTGGTGAAATATCATAAGAATTTCATTATCTTTGCAGCTGTTGCCTAGGATCAGGCAAAGGTTATTATCCCCTTCGAAAACACTATAGAATATGTACGAAAATGTCAGGAGAACTGGGCATTTAAAGCTTGATTTTTTAAAAGAAAAACACTGTCTGAAGTTTAGAATAAACTGTACTTGACATTTATGGACCATGATGCATTTCTCGGTAAACTGATTTTGCAAGGAAATTCTTTGAATTCGACTCTCTGGCTGGATTGTAAAAGGAAAAGGAAAAATGGGGAGGGGGGTGTTGGGGGTGGGAGCAGGGGGGTGGAGGTAAGGTGAGAGAGGCGGGGGGAGGCCACAACGCAATTCAAAGCTGAAGGCCACCCCCCGCCCCCTCCCCCAACCCATCCACGTCAGACCATGCCGGGTTTCGTAACCTTTCAGATAACCATCCCAGGGAAGATAACTCGGAAGAACCCCAACCGATTGCCAGGGCCTAATCCTATGGATCATTCAGGCCCGTTTAAAGCATTTGAAGAAAAATGGCCAGTGCAAAGA
>NW_011495018.1:2169535-2172035 GCF_000754665.1 Bison bison bison | reverse complement strand
TCGGTCGTGCGCCGGGGCAGCGGGAGACAGACAACAGGGCCTCTTTCTGAGCCACACCTCTGGATGGGAGACCTCGCCGTTTATTAACTTGCATAACTCATTTATTTGTTCAAAGGAATGATCTTTGGGGAAAGGGCTGTTATATTTAGAAGCCGCTTGTCAAATTTAATAAATGATAGTTATTGCCATTTTTCTCCCCTGAAAGCACTTCCCCAGATCCTTCCCACCTTTCCCTGGGGCCCCCGCTGGCCAAGGACCAACGGGCAGCCGTGCCTCAGTAACTGATGGCTGCTGCCCAGTGGCTGGACCGGTCCGCGACCTCAGACGGCGGGGATGAGCTGCACGTCTGACCCAATCCCCCACTTATTTCCTGACCCAATCTTCCTCATGTCAGAGGACGAATCGCTTCATTGAGAAAATGGAAATGGACGGGGAGCTCCCTTTGGCAGCATTTCCAATCACCAAATCCCAGGAAGGAGACACGGGGAGGCTGCCGGGACCACCCCATCCCCGCGCACTGATCTGATTTACAAACCCTTCCTAATGCGAAACAAATGCTGTGGGTGTGAACTCATACTTAACCATAAAAACCCTTGCATTACTCTGTCTCGTATTAAATACCACATATAACTCTCAGCAGGTTTTATGTTGGGTTTTACTGTCAGCAATGGCTAAAGCCGGCCTAACATTTTGTTTGGCAATTAGGAAAATTTGTAGTTTAATTTATTAAACCAAAAAAGCCAACAACTACACTCAGGGCTGAATTCATTCTGCTTTTTATGCCACAGTGTAGCACATTTGCCTTCCCAATAATTTAATCATTCTCCTTTTATGGCCTGTGTCATTTAAATATTCCAAAAAAATATTATTTAGGGGGAAAAACAACTTTGAAAATAAGCACAGTTGAGTCATGTCATGTCAGTAAATTCTTGGTGAAAAGCTGAAATGCTGTCATTTCTTTGGAAAAAGGAGTCAACTATTTCATTTAAACACAGGGCAGGACATGCAAACTTCCAAAATGACAAGAGCCCCACGAACAACATCCAAACGCCAAAACACCATGCACTGCCATAGGCTCAGAAGTCCATCCCCAACACGCCAAGACGGCAAGTGGAAGGCAAAATAATGTCCAGAAGCCTTTAAGAAGAAGAAAAAAGGGAAATGCAGAGAGTCTTGCAGTGGCTGTGGGGCCACAGAAACAAACGGAGGAACCTTAAATGTACATTCCTAAGTGAGAGAAGGCAGGCCGAAAAGGCAGCACGCTTGTAGGATTCCAACCTACAGTTGGAAAGCATGACTTTCTGGAAAAGGTAGAACTATGGAGACAGTAAAAAGATCAGAGGTTGCTGGGAGGGGAGGGGAGGGCGGGACAAAGAGCCAGCATGGAGGATCTTTAGGGCAAGGAAAGAAATGATTCTGCAGGACACTACAACAGCAGATACGTGCGTCTGTCAAAAGTCATAGGATATACAACACCCGGAGTAAACCCTAATGTAAACTATGGACTTAGTCACAACGTATCCACATTGGCTCACCCACCGTGGCCATGCACCTAAGGCAAGATGGCACCAAGAGGGAAAGGGGGTGTTAATACGGGGGTCTAATTTCTGCCCATGTTTCTGCAAATCTAAAGCTGCTCTAAAAAATAAAGTCTATTAAGTTCTTCTAAAAATACTGTCAAAGCACTTGGGAATCTACAATCAAGTGCAGAGAAAGAGAAGTTAGCTTGGCATGGACCATCCCTGGGGCAGGTGTGGCTTCAGTGTCCTACCCAATGGCCACCCGCCTCCTGGCACCAGCCTGTGTCTCCGGCTTTCTGCCTGGCCACAGGAGGCCATTCTGTGGAGCTGGACATGCGGTTCTAAGCCGTGACACCTTGGAAGGCACATCTGCATGAACCTGGCAGAACACCACGTGGGCACCTATCAACCACGGCCCCTGACGCTGAGAATCTTGGAAAACTTTGGGGACCCTTAAAGAGGAACCCCCGCTCAATAGGATTGCACCCCCGACCCCTTCCCTGGGTCAAGGGGCTTTTTTGGGATGCTATTGAAAATAAAAGGGGGTGCCCTCCCCCCACCCGGGGTCTTTTCTGCACAGGCCCTGTTTCAGCCCAGAGTTGGGGTGGCCTGCCGCCCACCCTGCCCATCATCGAATCCCACACGTGCAGTGCGCAGACGTCAGTCACCCTCAGGTGGCCCCTCCATGCCATCCAGACTGGTCATTTCTGCCAACGCTGTGTGCTCTCAGAGCCCTCAGCAAGGATGAGCTGGCAGTGGTTCTGTGCCACTGTTGAGACCCTGTCCCCGCATGGCAGGCTTGGACGGTCCAGGTCGGTTTCCCTCCCCCCCGCTTGGGGAATCCGTCATCACAAGGGCAAACGTTTTTCAGGCCCTTAATCACTGCCCAAGTTTTTGTCTGGCTGCTTTAACATGGCACCCTGCCCTCAGCTGCTTTCTGCTCAGAGCGAAGCAACGGGCAGAAAACCCAGGCGACAAGG
>NW_011495018.1:2163093-2169289 GCF_000754665.1 Bison bison bison | reverse complement strand
GAGGGTGCCGGCCATCCACTCTGGCACCAGGGCCCCGCGTGCATTTTGAGCATTTTCTAGCCGAGCAACTTCCAGTGAAGGCATTACAGAGGGATATTTTTCATTTGTTTTTGTTTTTAAAGGGAAAGGGAAATGAGTGATTCAGAAACAAGCAAAATATGAAAGAGCTGCCCTATTACCTGCTCCCCCCGCCCCTGCATCCAGGCCTCTGCACCGAATTGTTTGCAAACCCACTCCATGTATTCGGCTGACAGATACTACTGACTTCTCTGAATCAACAGTTCTGCAAACAGTTTTCTCCGGCTTCTACAATCTAATGAACGCTAGTTACCCCCAAGTCTGAGGAGCTTATAAAATACAACCGAGAAAACCCATAACACATAAAATTCCTCTGCTTATTTTTCTAAATTATAGCCATATTTTTATTTGAAAGCATTAATAATACCAGCATAATGTCTCATTATATAGAGTTTTGACCACAAACATTTTTGGGAGATTTGCTCTGAAGATAAACAAACAAGAGGCACTTGTGTGCCGGCGCAGTGACGGAGTGAATGGTTTTCATTTTCTCCGAGTGTAAGCTCCAGAAGCTTTGCCAAGTACAGGTTAAGCTCCTTGAGTTTTCACTTCCTGTACCCCGACTTGTCAATCACTTCCTGTCTGCAACGACAATTTCCATCATTAGAACTGGGGATTTTTATCTCCTGCAACGTGCCTCCCATTGCCACTGTGAGTTTGAATTCTCATCAATTATTCACCACCTTTGAAAGGTAACCGAAAGTCACCTCATCCACGGGCACCGCCTCTCTTCGGCCAGGGTCCCCGTCCTCCCTGGGGCGCCCCTAAATGCTCTGACAAGGCCAGCCTCTCCCGCTTTCTTCACAGCACGAGAAGGCCTCTGGCCAGCCCCAATTATCTTCTGGTGCACAGAGAGTAATTATTTGCTTCCTGTAAGCATGCGTAACAGAACCCGGAGTTTGGACGGCTTTCCATAAGGTAATCCAATTCATCCAAACCATCCTAACACAATTACAGGCACTGGCGATATCTTTGCTTTTCACCTGATAAGCCTGCCACAGAGGCGCGGGATGGCTTGCGTCAACATACCTCCTGGACTATAGCTTCTGACAGCCCTGGGCCAGCCCCTCCCCTCGCCCCTGTATCTTCCTACCGGCTCCCGGCAGGCAGCTTCTCCCTGCACAGGCACACAAGCATCAGGGCTGTTTCAGAGTGTTGCGGAAGTCATGATGGGTGTGTGGCTGGTTTTAAAACCCGGCCTTCGGCGGGCCTGGCTGTGGAGTCCTCAGCCAAGCCAGGCGGCCATAAATCTCTGCAGGCCTCCTGGGCCTTGACCAGAGATGCAGGCTCTGGGCCTGGCGGTGGCTGCCCCAGCCGTGGCCGGCGAGTGCATGCTGGCATACGGTGGCGGGCAGCCTCAGACCTAGCGTGTGTGATGTCAACTCTCTAATCTCTGGGCTTCCAGGGAGAAAACACACAAAGTGGGGACTGTTCCCGGTGTCTCCCCGTTGCAATGAAAGCATGTCATTGTGGCTCAATAATGCGGCTCTTCCTTTTCTGTTTATTTTCAGAAGTTTATGGGGGAAAAAAAATGTTTAAAGGCTGAATGAGCACGCTGAACTTTTTGCCTCTCTCCACTAGCGTGCCAGGGAATAAAACAGCCATTCACACCTGAGCACCGAGAAGCCAAATGGGGCCGGTGCCAGGCAAAGTCAGATTCTTTGTAGCCACGTCGGCTCATCCAAAGTGTTTTCACCTTGCCAAATTTCTAGCCAATATTTTTCCTTCGCTGAAGCTCCAATGTATTAAAACAGATCCTGGACCAAAGAGCGTCTCAAACACACAGCCAAGACCCAGAGAAGGACTCGAGGATCCCAAGCCTGCCGCCTGATAATTATATTCACATCCTTCAGAAAACCGAGGAGGAGAAATTAACACCAAACTATAGTGTTTTCATTGCCTTATGCAGATGAAATGACAAGTTGTCGTTTAAGAAGTTAATAAACAGTCTCCGTTTTGCAGGTTATCCAAATGCTACTGCCTAGAAAACCTTGGATCCCTAAATGATGTGTAATTAAAATTATTTTTAAAATCCTCCTTGACAGGCCGGGGCTTAGCCAAAATGTAAATGACATTAAAGAAGACAATGAATTTAATTTTATTTAATGTCCCTTTTTGCAGATCCTCATTTACATAGCATTTTTAACAAAAGCGTTGACCTTATAAATGCTGGCATTTGTACAGCTCCCTCGGAGTTGGATTTAATCACGCTCGTGCAAAGCCATGAGGGAGGGAGCCTTAAGTTCTCCGCTTGGAGATGGAGAAGGAATAAAAACATTGGGACTGGTCAAATGTTTATCCTCCCCGCTTCTGAAAACAGCCTGACAAGAAGATGTAAGGGGCTAGGGAATAGCCCGGTGCTGTTTGTAAGGCTTGGTAATAATCATACATAATCGTTTGGAAATATAGCTAATAAAAAATATAATGAGTGTTCAGCAAAATCGGCATTAGGCCCAAATTACATGATATTAATACTTGAACAGGTGCAGAAAGGCGCTTTAAATGAGGTAAATGAATAAAATGTCCCAGAGCACAACTGTGTGTGCTGACAAAAAGTCAATGCCATGAATAATTCAGCGAGGACCGCTGCCAGCAGAGGTCGGCTCTCTTTGACCTTTGTGACAGGAAGTGAAAGGAAACACTGTTGACTAAGAAAAAAGAGAGGGAGAGAGAGAGAAAGAAAGAAAACCTCCAGTCGGGTCTTCGGCTACCGTTCTGCCATCCCTTTAAAGGTGTAAACTTAAAACTTGTAAATGGATCAGAGGCAGGCTCTGGAGGGCTGCTGGACGGTGGGGGAAGTTGAACGCGCGGCCAGTTAGCGCGACCGACGAAAGACCATGTGAAATCGCAGACAATGAGAGGTTAAGTCAATAATATTTCTCTACAGCCCAGTGTCAATTATGTATAAAAAAATCTGAGGTCAGCTGAAAAGTATTTTCAGAGCCCACAGGGTTGAAATTTTGTAACAGCTGTTAAATATGACAAAACTCCCCCCACCCCCTTCAAACTAAAGCTATTCCAAACTCTGTATGAAAGAAAATGGGATAAACAGATGTCTGGCTTCCAGACAGGAAAGTAGGACAGACTTGGAATGATAAGTCTCGCAAACTCCATAGGCCCACGCCAGATTTACCGGGGAGGGGGCACTGCCCGCCTCAGAGATGCCAGCGAGCGGGGCGTCGGAGACGACACCATCTGGACCCGCCCCGCGCCCCTGCCGCCCCCGACCGGCCTCTCCACCTGGCAACAGCTGGACCAGCACCTCTGGTCCAGTGCAGTCCGGCCCAGGAGGGGTGGCAGCCGCATGGACCCTCCCCGGCGCTCGCAGAGGGTCCAGGAGACACCGGGGTGGCACGGGAGGAGGGCGAGAGGCAGAGCGTGGTTCTGGTTTAGCAGCTACACCAACATCCTGTAATCATTCACAGGCCTTGGAATGTACGGCTGAAACAGGAGAGATTTATCTGCTCATAGTTGGGATCTGCGGACAATGGGTGTTCCTAATGAAGACCATCTGCTTTTGTGTTTTCCCAGAAAACATTATTCCATGAGGAAAATGATACTCCCACCCTTTTCAGCAATACCCTAAAAAAAACTGTGTGTATAGTATACACACGGGTACATCCATAAATGCGGGTATGCGTGCATGGGTGTGCACACACACACATATACACACGTGTGGGTGTGTGCATGGGTGTGCACACATGCATATACACGTGTGAGGCTGTGTACATGGATGTGCAAGTGTGCGCGCGCGCACACACACACGTGCCTTTCCCTCCCTGCATCTGGCTCTCTGCACCTCACCACCATCTACCACAGCTGCTGCTTCTGCAGCATCTCGTTTTGACTTTACAATGCTATGTTTCGCCTTTACTCTATCAGTCGTTACATTGTTTCAAACACACCCCCCCATATAACTGTTATTTGTGAAGCTATAAAAAAAAGGCACTGTTTTACAAGGAAAAATACAGTTAACGTAAGTGAAACCTTCACCATAAATTATAAGGGTTTTGTAATGTAAAATATCCTCATTCCCACCCCACTCTTTTTTACAGAGAGGTCTTCCATGCTGCTCGTGAGGATTTAATGCTTCTAAAAGATAACTAAACCGAATTGTGTAATTAATTGACTTAAGGCATCAGAGTCTATAGAACGTGATTTCCCTGCCAGAGCACGAAGCCCATTCTCTGCTCTCGTAACACAGACAAGCAGTCTCAACGAGCCGGAAGAGGCTCGGTGTGGGTTAGAACGAATGTGGGCCCATTGATCTCAATTCAGGTTGGAATTATTGGTTTATATCCTGAGGACAAATATGCCTTATCTGGTCAGAACCTGCTAAATGTATCCAAAGGCCACGAGGAGCCGGCAGAGCGCACTGTATATAATTCTTTTTTAAGCCAACTAACCAAGTGATGACATCGCTGACGGGGACCTGTAGACTGACTCACCGACCTGATGGGGTATTTTATTCTGCAATACTCAAGAGGAAGCCCAGGCTAGAAACTCAACATGAGCAACTAATTTCAGGAGGCAACACACACGCCACAGAAATGATTATCATTATGAAACTGAAACGCATCTCAGTTGCAAAAGACTACATCACTCTGAAGGTATTTCCCTCCTATTGGCATTTTTCTTTCTCTGATTAACACAAGTTGCCCTGGTGAACACTAAACTCTTCGTTTTCTGCCCCCTAGAAATACGCCTTAAACTGGAGACTGTGCCAATACTACAATCATTTCACAAAGATTTACATCAAGCAACAAAATGCAAACAGTATTTGTCATGATGAGTGACAGGTCTCTGAAGAATGCTAAAAATATACATTCTATTCGTCATTACATACAGCTATCCTTACCTTAAAATCCCTACCATGGAAGGTGATTAAAATTCCTATAAAATTGTCATATCTTGGAATTTAGAAGCACAGCAGATTTTTCATCAATAATTAAGACCTCCAAAGCATTTATGCCTGGCGTAAATGGAGCTGCAATCCTCCTTATTCAAATAAACTTGGTAAATCCATTAGCCAAATGTTTTTACATTTTTCGCCTCCTCTCATGCTTCCAGAATATCAAATGATCACATACCTCTCTTAGGTTAGAGAGGTATCAGTAATCTCCGCACATATTTTAATTAACCAAATATAAGACAGCGTTTACTCAGACAAGAATCGAAGAGAACATTTCTGCATATCTAAGGAAGTTGTTTCCATCATGTGATAAAAACAGTATCAAGAGTCATTCAGTATCAACAGTCGATAAGTGATTGAACGTCGCATAAACCAAAAGCGATCTTGAGGGAAACACGCAGCACCCAAACTGCTAGTTGGGTCAGCATGGCTACTTCATTACCATGCCACGCTAAAACCTCACGAGTTAAAAACAAGTCATCTTTTCATAATGTATAAACAACACAAATTGAGGAAAACTCAGAAGATGAAACCCTTTACCATCCTGCATCCGAGCACACACGCACTGCCCTTTCAAGCATCTTATACTCAGACAAGATTCCAATAGCTGCTCAAATACTTTCTGCCATTCAAAAAACTAAAATAAATTCAGTTACAACACTCCAAGGCCGTATAATTTCCATAGCCACAGCACTGAAAACAAATATAATCACATTGATTTTTGTAGTTCGAGTCCTGTATAGGGTTGGACTTCTTCTCAGTTGCCTGAGTGACGGCCACAACTGGTCAACCCTATTTGATTACTAATAAGAGAGCTGTCCCTTCTGTCAGATACCGAACATTCTCCACTAAGCAAACAGCTATTCCAGCTAGTTAAACATTAGCATTGCTCTCCACTGGTGGCGCATATTTCTTTAGGCTTAACTCATAGAGTTTTCCGGGTTTAATTTTTCAGACACTGGACAGCAAAGTTCATGATCAAAAGATAACTTTGTAATGAAAGCTGCTGAAATTCAACCCCTCTTCAAAACAGTCTGAACCTCTGCTTCACAAAACTGGTGTCATATGTACACATCTAACATCTATCCAACTTGGGTACCAGTTTCAAAATCTGCAGTCACTCACACACTGGGCCTTTCGCTGTCACCCACTGTTGGGAAGGAAGAAATCCTCCTCCCCCCGCCCAGGTCACCGAAACCCCGGTGA
>NW_011495018.1:2156180-2159501 GCF_000754665.1 Bison bison bison | reverse complement strand
GCTCCAGTTCCCGCCCCCGCCCCCCGAAAACGATCTGGAAATTGCTTCCAACCTCCCCGGGACTTCTGACACTTCCGTCCACTTCCAGGCGGACAAAGCCCTTTCTCGAGGAAGCCCGGGGCTGCCCTCTGGGATGAGCGCGGGGCTCCCGCGAGCCCCTCTCCCAGCGCCTCCCTCCCGGTAGGCTGGGAACGGCGGCGGTGATGGTGTCACCGCAGGCCGCCGGGCCGCCTGGGGCTCGGGGCGCGTGGCCGCGGCGGGCGCTGGCACTTCTGAGAGCGCGGCTCGTCCTCGGATGGATCCCCGTATTTATATTTGATTTATTTTTTATTTTGTAGCACAAACAGAAATCCATAAACTGTCGGTTCAGCGCCATTGACTCTTTGATCAGTTACTGGGCTATTTCTTTCCTTCTCTCCCACCCCCCCCCCCCCAACTCTCCGTCAGTGAGAGGAGATTAAATGCCTTTATTTTCAACTGTTTATACTGCAAAGGTACAGGGATAAATGAACAATGAAAGTGCACTTAAAACGGAAACCTCCTCCTCCTCTGTGCATAAACTCAGCGCTGCCTACATCAACCTCTTCGTTAGAACACAGCGATTTCCCAAAACATTTAGCCCTTATATACAAAGGAAATAAAAGCACCCTGTCCACGCGGAGCCGGAGTTCCAGAGGCTTCACTGAATCCTAGTGAAATAATTATCCAAGGGCGCACCGCCTCCACCGCCTTTGTCGGAAAGACCATAGTTTACCTGTCAGATCTGTTTTACTCGGAGAGAAAACCACACTGGTTTACCACTGCAGACACTAAAATCCAGCAAGCTTGTTGCCTAGGTAAGGACAAACTTTTTCAAAGGGAAGTAAAATCTGAAAACTAATTGCCCTGCAGACAGTACGAAACATGTGTGCTGGGCTGCAAGAAGGACGAGAGAGTTCTTTTCCACTTGTCTCACAATTCTTAAAGTTAACATCAAAACGGAAGACGCCACTTTCATTTATAAGCGTGAAGCTCAGTTTGGAAGCATATTTTAAATCAACCTGCGCAAAGTGGATTTCACTGAGGAATTGGATTGGCCTCCTCCCCCAACGCTATTTTAAGAAAACGGGGGAAAAATCTTTAAAAACAACTAAGCAACAACACACCACGCAACACAAAACCAGCCCAAGACTGCACAATGTCAAAAAGCAATGAAGCGCTCTCCTGCACTTAATCACACGACTGATAGCCAAGTCATGATCGGAAAAGTTGACCAAGACAAGTTAAATAATTTAATAAGGAACTGCTTGTAATTATGTTATTTACAAGGTATGACAGAGAGTGGAAAAGGATGAGAAGCTGCCCCCAGAGCAATGGACGGGTTTGGGTGACCCCTGGAGCTCAGAGTTTGAATTATGGAGCTGGGGGGCTGAGAGGTGAAGATGGACTAGAGGAGAACAAGGTGACTTTTCACCCCAACACATTTAACTTTTAAATCCAAATACACGCCTCCTGTTACGAGACCATCACACTGGAAAGGAGAAAAAAATGAACTACTCAACTCCAACTCAATGGGCTTTGGAAAAGAGTTAGTTGCCTTTGTTATGGGGGGGAAAAATCAATGAAATGATTCCAAGTAAAGAGAGAAACGTTTAAAAATATACAAGGGGGAGATCTTGAAAATTTTCTGTCAAATATTAATTACCATGATTAATTAAGACAGAATTTGATTCCAATCACAAGCCATTTAATAAAGCATATATGTCCTGTTCTAATGACAACATAAACTATTTCACCAACCGCTTCATTTATTCCAATAAATAGAGAATTCTTATTAGCATGTCAAGAAAACTAAATAAGAAACAAATACACCAGATCCATTTGCCAGCCCTCTCCTCCCTGAAACTCCAGGACAGCCCCAGCTGAGCAGTGAAAACTAGTGCAAAAGGCTTAAACTTTCTCACCTGTTTGGTCATTGAATCTATGAGGCGAACATACAGATCCTGCTCCGTTCTGACTCCTGCAAGAAACAGGGACAAATTCTCATCAGGACTTCAGCGAGGGCACTCGGGGGCACAGGAAGTGGGTAGCTCAGGACTGCTGCCGCGGTGATGCAGCAAAACTTAGGCATGCCTCTGAAAGGCAGGAAAGAAAACCCAGTCACTCGTTTTTTCTTTTTTCTTAATTAAGAACCTTGAGACTCTTAGGGTTTGCATTGAAAGGAGCAAAGGACTCTGCCTGGCTGAGAGCAGGCCTGGTTGCTGAACCGAGAGGGCCCATGTGCTCATTTATTTTTAGAAAACAGAAAGCACAAAATGGAAACTGAGAGTCTCAACTCTTTCTAGTGTCTCTCGAGGATTTTTTAAAAATCCGTACACAGAAAGTAAGCTGTGCTGGATGCACAGAGCTACCCCCATCTCAATAATTAACATTAATTTGCAAAATTGAAAAAAGTCACTTAAAAGTGATGTTCTGCTGGCGCCCACATCGATCCCCTTTTTACTTTCTACTTCAAGCCGGACCGGTTAATCATGTGAAGTGCCATCGACTTATTGATCGTTTGTGTTTTGTTTTCCTTCTATGCCATGAGAAGATTTCGTGTTTACATCCGTGTCATTTTAATCTCGAAATCTTTACGTCCTTTAAGCATCGCGGAAAAAGAAAGAGCGAGCCAGCGGGGCGGGAAAGCAGGAGCAGCCGCTGCCACTTACCGTTGCTGTAGAGCAACTGGAGTTTATAGTGGATGCCGTTGTTGGTTTTCTCGTTGTTGGGCTCCTGAAAGTAACGATAAATAACTGCGTTTAGTGCGCCTGGTGTCCGGCGCGGCCACCGCACTCGGTGCCCTGCACGACCGAGGCCCCTTGGCCTCACGCGAGGCAGGACTCCCGGCCGGGAGCAGCGGCTGAGGTCACTTTCCTGCTGGAAGCCCAGCGCCCTCCTCGCCCGGAGTGAGTCCGGGGGCGCAGAGAAGTTGCCCAGCCCTCCGCGGGCCCGGTCGGCCGCACGTGGCGGCGGCAGGGGCGCCTGGCCGAGCCGTCCCCGCCGCCGAGGGGGCACCCGGGGCCACCGCGCTGGGGCACCGCCTGCCTCCCACTTGTAGGAAGCCGGAGGGTGTGATTGTGTGTTTGCACTTACTTTCTCTTTCTCCACAAAGTCCACAAAAGCGGTCCTTTCAATCTCCACCGGCTGCCCCTGCCTGTCGTAGAGCGCCAGCACGAAGTGGAAGAAATTGGACTTCCGGAGGTTGGAAGGAGGCTGCTTCTCGAAGTGCGCCCGCGCCAGCCCCACGCCGCTGCGGGAGGAAAGAGACAGCGGCCCGGTGAGGAGCGCGGCGCCGGCCGG
>NW_011495018.1:2150660-2154422 GCF_000754665.1 Bison bison bison | reverse complement strand
CCAGCGGGGCGCGAGCAGCGCGTGGGCCCGGCGGCCGGGCTCCTGCAGCCAGGACTCGGCACCCAGGCGCACTGCCCACCGAAAGGACCTGTGCGTGACACGGAGCGGGGGCCCAGGGGACGACCGGGAGCTGTCCCAGCACTTCCCTGCCGAGAGAAATCAGGCCCTTTTGATTAAAACAAACAAAAACAAAAAAACAGGTTTCAAGGTGCAAGTGTGCCGCAAGACAGACTCTTCACGCCGGGTCTGGGGTGGCACTCCTTTTATTTCATGAATTGGCAGTGTGTGTACGCTAATATTTTAATTAATCGGGAAAATCGAAGTCCGATTTACCTTATCTGGGGACCCCCAAGCCTCTTGGAAGGGGTGAGAAAAAAGCAGTTCTGGAAAGCAATCTATTTTGCTGGTGTTGGGGGTTAATGACTATTGCCAAAGATAAGTGAATTACCACAGCTGTTGCGCCAGTCCCATCTCAAAATCCATTCCGGTGCCGGCCGTCTAATTAAATACGTAAGTATAATAAAATCATATTTTATGACTATTTGAGGGTAATGAGATTAGTCTTTAGAAGCGATCGCCACATATTAAAGATGCCACTGTCTATAGAATGTTAATAACCTTAAATCAAAGTGTATGGAAACTATTCACGATAAATTAAAAGAAAATTTCTGTATTCCTAATAAGCCCAGCGCTTTCCACCCACAGCCAACCCACTGGAAGAGGGAACACTTTCTTCGTGGAGGGACAACGCAAAATAAAGTTGCTGAGCGGTGGAGGGTGGGGTGGAGACATGGCTTTGTCTCTGCGTGTTTAGCTGCTTCGGGGGCTCACGCAAGGCAAGCGCCCAGGCAAGCGTTATTGTCAGATTATGCAAAGTGCCTGTTCGGAAAAGATGAAGTTGGAAAGAGGAGACAATGCTTCCTTCCTAAAATGCCCTGCCCAGGCTAGAGGTGCCCCCTTCTTCGCTCTAACGAAAGTATCATGCTTAAAATCATTTACAGTATCTTTAATTCAGATTACACGCGCCAAGGCGATTTAAATCTGATTACCAAATTAGAAGGTTTAAAAACAAATCCTTCTAAATCTGATACTGTTGACTAAAGAGGGAAAAAAAGTTCTATAAGCCCATCACAGAAGGTAACGATCCTGCCCCAGAAAGAAAAGGGGTTTTAAACCTTTTTGACAACAAATGCAGCTGCCCCACTATTTTGGACGATATTAAGCGAAAATGAATGCAAATCTGTGTTCAGCAGCCATCTGGCCCGAAATGGGGGCGTCAGCTGCTCTCACAACAGGCTCGGAGGCTGAATCCATTTCAGCTCATTTTCTAGATCATCTGGTCCCGCACCCAAAGCGTGGAAAATACGGTCTTTATCATTCACCAACTTTATCTTTTTTGTCACTCCACTGCTGGCTGCGAGCTGCGGGCACAGGGACTCGCCACCCGGGCAGGGTCTCCACACGGGCCTGCTGCGGAGCAGCCTGGGAGGGCAGTGCCCTCGGCCCCCACCTCGCCCCACTCCAGGGGTTTGCCTTGATGGGCGGGAGCAGCGGGCCCTGAGGAGCCAGGGGCCCAGCACCCAGGCCAGGGAGGGGAGGGGGCTGCAGGCCCATCCCGGATGTCCGGAGAGAGGCTGCAGCGCGTGCCCGCGCCCGCCGTCCCCCGTGGGAGTCCTGCCCCGCCCCTCTCCCTCTCTGGGGACCTAGAGGCGCCCAGTACCCCGGCAGGAGACGCCGAGGGGGGGACAGGCTGACACTGTGGAAGTTGGGCAGGCCCGCCGCTACCGCCGGTCCAGCCTCCGCGCACAGAGCGCTCCCAGGGGCCAGACAGACGCCCAGGGGCCGGCCCGGGTGGGGCCTGACCTTCGCTGGAAACCCCGCGGGCCGCCACGGCGGCGACCACCGCTCAGGGCCCCGCGCTCAACGCGATTTGCACGGGTGGCCCTCGCGCCGCCGCCGCCTCCTCCTCCTCGGAGGGTGGGAAGTATTCCTTTTGTGCGGATTTACGGGGAGAGGCTTCAATGAGCCCCCTCGCATTTGCATTTAAATAGCGGCATCAAGCGCTTCGCGTGCCACACACCAGTGGGCTCCCAGATGTCACGCCGGAGTCAGTCAGATGGCCAGTGCCCAGCTGTCCTCCCCACGTCGTGCCGGAGCAGGCAGTGACCTTAAAGAGACAGCGCCCGCAGCCCCTGGAGCCCCGCTCGGGGAGCGGCTTCCAGGGCGCAGGGCCGCGGCCGCGCTTGGCCGCTGACCCGCGGCACCACCAGAGGCTGGGCCAGGCGGTACAACCGCACGGCGCCCGCGCCCAGGCCCGCTCCGGCCTCCCTGCCGGCCGCGCCGTGCCCGGCCCGCCGCGCGCGCCAAGCCCTCCGCCCGCGCCACTACCCACCCGCGGTAGGAGGAGGGCGGCTCCTCGCGCGCCAGGCGTGAACTTCCCCCTCGCGTCTCCCGCGTCCCGGGTCCTCCACGCCCGCGTGGTGCGGGGCCTGGTGAGGGGGAGCCAGGCTGGTGCCGGCCTCCGAGCCATCCAGAAACTTCGGCCAAGTTGGGGTCCCAGGGTGCACGGCCGGGCTCTGAGTCCGCGCTGGACTCGTGTACAGGGGGCACTCTGTGAATGCCCCTTCTGGCTCCCGGCCAAGCCCGGGGAGCCAGCCGCCCTCCCTACCAGCCTTCCAAGGAGTCAGAAACTGCATTTCCGGCGTTGAGAAGCCCGGGCCACGGTTCCTGGAAGCCATGCCTAAGAGGGATCCGGGGTGCGCGGCGCGGCCGGGTGCGGCTCCCTCGTAGAGCCGGTGTCCTCGGACCCAGGCTGCGCGGCGGTGCCCCTCAGAGCCCTCGGGAAAGGGTGGGAGCCACGCGCCGAAGGCCAGCGGTTCGCTTTCCCGCCTCCAGTGCTGAGTTGCAGGCGCGGCCCGCCCCCACGTCCTCCGCGCCCGGGGGTCACGCTCAAACCGCGCCGGTGACCCGGCCTCCAGCCCCGCTCCGGGCCCGGCGCCACAGGCAGAGCTCGGGAAAAGAACCCGAAAGCGCAGAGCCAGACTGACCTTGGGCACTGGCGAGCAGGAGGCCGTAGGGGCTAGGAGAGCCGGAGAAGACAGTAACCCTGGGAGGGCGCACTTAGGAAGTCCCGCGCACTGCGGGGCGAGGTGACACAGCCGGGCACTCGCAAACCCTGCCCGGCGTGGATCAGGGGCGCGGCCTGAGTGCGCCCGGGCTTAGCCTTGTACCGCGCGGGGTACAAAGGGCCGGTGGGCCTGGGGAGTCAGGAAAGCCGGGGCTCCGCACTCAGGCCACCCCAACCTGTTAAGCGACGCGCAAAGGGGGCCGGGCCAGAGTCTGGGGAGGTTTCCAGGCCCAGGGACCGCGCCTTCCCCCTGGCTGGACAGGGACGGAGGCTGCGGGGTTCTAGGGAGGCTATGGAGACAGAACCCAAGCCAGGATGCGCCTCCCACCCGCCCTGGGAGGCAAGTCACTGGGCATCTGACCCCGCACACACAGGGCGCTCCTACGGGCTCCTCTGCCCTGCGCTGGAAGGCGCAAGGCCTGGCTGGAAGGATTCACAGCTAAAAAGTGAACATTGGAGGGTCTCAGACCCCGGATCTCTGCACCGCCTCCTCAAGCCCGGTCACTCTGGAAGGGTCAGGTTCCTGCAGGCCGACCCCAAGGACCGAAAAGGGCTCAATACTCCAAGTGAGAAGGTGCAGGCGCCTCCTGCCGACGCGGCCAAGTTTGACAAACAGCGCCTCCTGGGGTGAGCAG
>NW_011495018.1:2148441-2150553 GCF_000754665.1 Bison bison bison | reverse complement strand
GACCCCAGGAGCGCGCAGAGCCGTCCGCCCGCCGCCTGGTCCTAACTGCCGCTCACGTGTCTGCAAAGTCAGGACGAGCCCGGGCACCCGGAATAAGGCCGGGCGGCGAGCACCGAGCCCGCTCCCCGCAGGGAACCGCACGCTCCCAATTGCCCGGCCCTGCGGGGGCCGCGAACGCCAGCCGGCCCGCTCTCGACCGCCTCCCCGGAAAGCCTAGCTCCGAGCGGGGCCGAGGATGCCGAGCGCGCCTGGGCTCTTGCGGAGTGCGAAATTAGAAAGGAAACAGTTAATTCCTCTCCCCTGGTCCTAACTTTTCCCTGGCCCTTCCGGTCACTTTGGCTAACCCCATATTCCGAGTCAGTCCCTGGAGCTCCTCGGTGGGAGTGAGAATCCGAAACCACACGCTCGGTCTCCGCCAGTCGGGCTTCTCCCTACGCACCTTGCAACCTTAAAGGTTGCCTCTTCGCAACACGCTCGGCAGGCGCACCAGAGCGGGGAAAGACGGCTCGTGCGTGCCAGGGGTCCCTCGGATCCGAAAAGGTACAGAGATTTCGCAACGAGCTGGGATTTCCCGAGCTGCCTTCAGCGGCGCCCCAAGGCAGTCCGGCAGGAGGAGCCCGAGCCGGAGCCCCGGACCGGATTCCGCGAGCGCCCGCCCCGCCAGTTTACAAAGCAAACTTCCCCCAGAGCAGTTTCTAGATCGAAATGGCGCGCGCAGTCCGCCAATCAACACTTCCACAGACCCAAACTGCAGAAACACCGATCGATCAGATAATTTCAAATATTATAATTGGCTTTAATTAAACACACTGCGTTCTAATTAACTCTGAAATTTTAGCATGCTTTGGGACACTGGTGTCTGATTTGATATTGTCAGTCCAGATGTCCTAATAAAATTCAATCCTCCACTCAAGACTTCAATATTCACTAAGAACAAAATGCAAATTAAATGTAAAACCTAAAGTATCACCAAAGGTATAATCAAGAAAGGTGTCTCAAAACTTCTCACTTTTTATTACGCAGTAGTTTAAAAATGCAGATTACATCCTAACAAGACCTCTCCAGCACACCATAAATCTTAACTCTTTCCTGGACGGGGTTGGCGTGCCCTGCCACTGGCTCAAAGGTAAAGAAGCAGGGCAGACAGATCCCATGGCGGGACTGCACCACTTCATCTGGAAGCCAACGGAGCGCAAAACTTTGCCACTGAGATTCTGGTTTGAAACATCGGGTTCGCCAACCCAGGCAAAGGAGCTGGGGTGGTAGAGCCAAGGGGTGCAGGTGAACAGGTCGGCATGCCACTGACGTCCTCCTCTGCCCGCGACCTTCGTCTACGCCCTGGCCACTGCTCAAGAGAGCGTGTACACACTCCTTCTCCTGCGCAAAAGTGTGGAGGTGGGTGACAGCGGCCAGGCCCGCTCAGTCCGCTCAATTATCTGGGCTGCGGGGACCCGGACAAAGAGGCTGGGAAGGCAGGATGAGCACACCGCCCTTGGACAGAAATGTGTCAAGCCCGCCTCCCTTCCCGCCTGCACAAACCCTTTCGCCCTCATTCTCGCGACTTCTAAGGGATCCAAGCCGGCGGTCGGGGTGCGGCGGCGCGCGGTGTCGAGGCAATCTCTCCCGGGAAGCCCAGCGCAGGCCACTCGGGGGTGCGCCTTTGGCGACACGCCGGCAGCGACTAGATTCTTTCCCAGTGCGAGGGTCTGCTAAATGTACAGTCCAGAGTGAGCCCTATGAAAGAGAAGCTATTCTCACACTAAACATGTGTATGTTTTCCATACTAATGGAGTCACTTAAAGCTGTTGCTAATTTAACTTTTTAAAAAGGCCACACTGTGGAAATTTGCATTTTCTTTAGGATATTGAAATGAAGAGGAAACTGCTGGGCGGCGAGGCTGCCCAGGGCATAGCTGGGGGGCATGCAGAAATAAAAACAGATAAAGAAAAGAAGAAAGAAAGAAACCCGCTTCTCTTCTAGACTATTAATAAGCAATTTGTCCCGCTGAAATTTACATTGCAAAGCGCGGCGCACTAGCTGTCGCGGCGGCAGAGCCGGCGCAGGCTCGGGTAGTGCGTCCCGCGCGGGGTGCGGGCGGCCTCTGGACCGTCC
>NW_011495018.1:2147462-2148156 GCF_000754665.1 Bison bison bison | reverse complement strand
ACTTATCACAATTACACGGCGCTCCCCGTGCCAGTTTGCTTATGAAACATTGATTGCTAGATGTTCCAACTTTTAAGCATTATATTAAAACTTTCGAAATGAGGGCGCTCTCCGGCTTGCTTGTGATTTTTAGGCACACGATTAAGACATGAAATGTAAAGATAATGCAATTTGATTTGTTAGTCTAACTCTGCGATTTGAGACTCGATGTCCCCAAAGACCAGGCGAGCTTTTCGCCTTTATTTATTTTTATTAAAACATCAATCTACGCTGGAGCTGGGTGAACTCGGTTTCACCTGGAGAACATAAAATCCTCCATACCAGAGAAATAAGCACCTTTCATAAATCAGCGGTATTCCTGACACATCGATCAATTTTTGGTTGTTAATCCGAAAGGAGGAGTTTTAATTGCTTCCCGCGTTCTCGTCCGGCCACCTCGGGTTTCGACCCCTCCCTCCGGCCCTCCAAGGGTCCCACTTTGTATTGGGGGAGGGGCCGTGATGGAGAAATCCCGGGTCCTTACCCGAATCCCAGAACCCCCCGTCTCCGCCCGCGCCCGTGCGCGCCTCCCCCGCACCGAGGGCTCCCGGCACGCGCTCAGCTCTCCGCAGCCTAGGCTGGGAGGGCCTCGAGGAGAGGCCACCGGGGACCCGCGAGGTCCCTCAGGCATGCTCGCAGGCCGCCACGACGCTGC
>NW_011495018.1:2139004-2146637 GCF_000754665.1 Bison bison bison | reverse complement strand
GTTCGTAACCTGCTTTGGCCAAGAGAGCGCGCCAGGCCCCAGACTGGCCGCCACAGCCGGGACGCCTGTCCAGAAGCCGGTTCCAGGCCCGGGGAGGCCTGGAGCTGTCGGTGTGGACGCGTGCACCCTCCCAAGTGCAGGGTGGCGCGGAGTGCCCTGGCCCTTTTGGTAATGTTGGAGGGGGAAGGCCTCCCTGCAGATGAGGTGCCACTGGTAATCTAGTGAGAAGCAGCCTTCTGCCCGGCAGTCACAGTGAAATGGGGGGCGCAAGAGATCTCCCACGAAAGGGGAGATGACCAAGATTCTCCCTATAAAGCCACTGTGAAAGAAAGTACCTGGCCCACTCCAAGTGGAGCTGTGCACAGCTCTTAGGGAATGAGGCAAGGCACCCAGTACCCCACATCTCCGGTCTTTGGTGTCACCTGACGAATGACCCCTGTGGAACCTTTGCCATAAACCTCTGGAGCTGCTCTGTAGGCAAGAAATGGGACCAGGTGGGCACTCGCATCCTGGGGCCTGTGGCTGGCGCTGGGGTTGGAAGGAGCTGACCCTCCTGCCCTCTCCTACCCCAGCTCTGCTTATTTCTCTAATATGCCCCTTGGATGAAAACCTACAGCTCTCTCCTACTAATGCTTATCTCCCTGCTTCCTCAAAACCTCAGTGCAGTTCCGGCACCTAACAAGTACAGCTTTCACATCAGCAAGGTTTGTCTCAGAAAGCACCAGTGAGGCGAAGCGGGACCGCACCCTCCAACACTCCTTGGTTTTTCTCGCCTGTTTCTTGCTCCTAGATTTGTTTTGTACTCTTTACTTCAACCTTTTACAGTGAAAATTGAATGTGCTGAATCATGAAATCTTACTGGAAGGAAAAAGTTATTTTTGGCCATTTATTTAGTAAAAAGCACTCTAGAGAATGCAACCCAGAAATGTACTTTATTATGATAGCTTAATGTAAGAAAAGAACTAAATAACGAATATTTCCCCCTTGTCATCTTCACTTGGGAGTCATTTTTAATGTGAGCCAGCATGAAGCCATTAAACCTGTATGCAATATTTTAAGATGTAAAATTACCCATGTTTTTAATAGCACCTCACAGGTATTGGATGTTGCGTGCCAGCAGCCGAGATAGGCACGCACGTGCACAGAAAAGCTGGAGGACTGTCCTGGCCGTGCTGCAGGAAGCTGCGGCCACAGCCCAGGGCCGGGCTCTGGAGCAAGCCATGTGTGGCTTCAGAGGCAAAGGCGGGAGGGGGTCGATGTCTTGAAGTTGCTTTGCACACGTGGAGCCTTGAAAGGGCTTCTGCCCAATCAGTCTGGCCAGGTCAGCTGTGGAATGACAGGGAGGGGGCTGCGGGTGGGCTCTATCCTCAAACGGGCACTTGGTGACCCTGCGTACTGCTTCACTCCAAGTTCCCGCATACCCCTGCCCAAGTCCTGCCTGTTTCCCTGTCCCCCAGAGGCTGCTGTCCCCAGCACTCCCCGCAAGGGGCCCCTACTGCCCTGAGGGTGCCTGCCCCTTGTTCCACGGCACCCTCTCTTCCCGAGCTGCCCCTGGACAGTGCAGCCCCGGGTCCACCTCCGCACGTTCTTAAGGGAGATGTGTGTGTGTGTGTGTGGTGTGTGTATACATGAATGAGGAATGGCTGGAGAACATTTTGCCACATAGGTCGTGATTCAGGGACCAATCGCTGGAGAGAGGGATGGTGCTGGTCTGGTGGGTCCGTGTGAGAAATGATATGATCTGCTGGAATGCTTGGAGGAAACCCATCCTTTTTATGGCAGGAAGAAACTCAGAGAGCTCCACCCATGATGACCGTCCATAAGCTCGCTTTCACATAGCTGTGTCAGCACACAAGTGTCCTTCGAGAAGCCATCGACTCCCTCTGTGCCTCACTCACTGGACACAGTGACTGCCACGCCCTCCACTGCCCTCCAGAATATTCTCGCAGGCTGGCTGAGCCGTGTGCAGTGGTGAGGAGGCCCTGCCCGCATGCCGTGGGAGGTGCCGTGTTGCAGCTGCACACGCGAGAGAACGGGAAACAGCCAGGTGACATGTGCACGGGGAGAGGCCTCCACAGGTCTCGGAGGTTAAGCCTAATTCTCTCAGGCACATAAAATCAATGTCCATTTCACTGTCGAGGTCCACATCTGTGTGCTTTGTCACTGGCCACTGTACCTAGAAACGTAAATTCACAAACATCAATATTCAGACCTGTTTCAATATTTGCTTTGGTCTCTTCCCCCGTAATGAGCACTGTGCCTGCTGGCCCCCACTAAGCAGCCGACACCGTGGTGGGCGGATGGGAGGTGGGGCTGTGACTGCCCCCAGCACCACGTGCTTCCCTGGTGGCTCAGACGGTAAAGCGTCTGCCTACAATGTGGGAGACCCGGGTTCGATCCCTGGGTCGGGAAGATCCTCTGGAGAAGGGAATGGCACCCACTCCAGTATTCTCGCCTGGAAAATCCCATGGACGGAGGAGCCCGGTAGGCTACAGTCCATGGGGTCACAAAGAGTCGGACACGACTGAGCGACTTCACTTCACTCCACTTCATCCAAGGATGGGGGGTGCAGGGAGCCCATCATGGAGGTGAAACTCAGCCACTGAACCCAGAAGCTGAAGCTCAGTCATGGGTATTCCCGGAGCACAGGCAGTTCCAGGCACTGCTGTATTTGCAGGTCTCGCATTCCTGAGTGAGCCGTGTCTCTACAATCTCTCTTGCGAGAAACTCCTGGAGTCAGGGCCCCCGTCCCGGTCATCCGGTTTATTACTTCTTAGGACAGAGCTGGCTCGACGAGGGGGCTCAGCAATGCTTCCTGAATTAATACAGATGTGATTCAGTGTTAGAGACTTCGTGTCCTGGGAAGAGTCACACACACACACACACACACACACACACACACACATACCTTGATAGAATGGGAAGGCAGAAACCGCTCTGCTGCCTAGAAGGCTGTTGTCCGTGGGAAAATGTTACTTAAAATCGGTGGCTGACTTGGTCAGATATCCTGTGATGCTTGGGGACGCCCTCGCTCTTGCTGCCCACTGGAGCGACCCGGGTGAGAGTACCAGAGCAACCCACTGTCCGCGGGGGACAGCTAGCACAAGGGGCCTTTGTGGGAGTCGGGCGGGGGCAGTGAGAACGCTCAGGGTCGAGGCCCACCTGGCAGGCAGCGAACAGCCGCCCACAGGACAGTCTGCCGGGCCAGGGGTGAAGAGGCCCGGCTCCCCGAGGCCCTGCCTGCCTGGGAAGTCGGTTCCAAACTGAGACCCGCTTCTCCCAGCTGTGGAGATGGACTTTGAGCTCTCAGGGTGGAAGACTTCCCCTAGAGACTCCATTCAAGCAGCTGTGACGACGGGTGTCAGGGTGTGCAGGGGGCGGTCGGACTCCCCTTCCCGAGACACCTCTGCCCTGCCTGTCCCCCACTGCTGGGGTCTAATGGGACCTGAAGGGTGAGTCTGTCTTATCGCCATTCCTGGGAAACCCCAGAGCGGGAAGCCCTCGGGCCAGGAGGTGACGTTTTCAGTGAAAAGTGTGTGGACGGCAGAGGGTTCCCTGGCTGGCAGGCCCAAGAGCCTTAGGCCTCTGGAAATGCAGCGGTGAGGTGAGAGGTCAGGGACAGAAAGTTAGAAGACGGGACAGAGGTCAGGGATGGAAAGAAAGAACTTGGCAGTTGCCCTCCCAGGGACTGAGCAAGACTGAACCGCAGGATCCCTCCAAGCCCGCAGAGAGCAGTGCTCGTGGGTCTCATGTTGGAGCGAAGGAGCAGCAGTACAAGCTCAGGGCTGTCAGCTCTCACGAGAAACAGGACTTCAGTCCTGCAACCACAGGAGCTGAGTTTAGCCAAAGATCATCTGATGGATGAGGATGCCCAAGCCCCAGATGAGAACACAGCCAGCCCAGCAGGCTGATTTCCGCTTTCTGAGACCCCCAGTCAAGCTCATGCAGGTGGCCGACCTGCAGAACTGTGTGCAGTAAGCTTAGTCTTACATCACCAAGTCTGTGGCACTTCGTTACAGCAACAACACCACCCAGCGAAAACACCCACCTTTGAAGCCTAGCGGCAGATGCTCCTTGCTTACTCCATGTACCAGTCAGCTGTTACCATGGAAATACTCTAGCAAACCTTCCGCAGTGCAGAGGCTTAAACAGCAGCCTTGCCCCTTGCCCGTCCTCCTGCAGATCAGCTGGCACAGTGGTGCTGTTCTCGGCCTGGCTGGTTGTGTCCAGCCAAGTGTGGCTTCACCACACAAGGCAAGAGCGTGAACTCTCCCAGCAACCCTGTGGACAGGCTGGCTTGTTCTCTGGGGGCTCCCTGGCTCCAGGGTGGCCCCAGGCTGGAGCAGACCTGTTCTGAGGGGTTGTGGCCTGGTGAGCATCACCAGTTCCCTGGGAAGAAGGCTAACCCAGCCTCTGAGCCACGGAGTGTGGAGAGGACGCACATCAGCCCTGTTGGGATGCTCCAGGCGATGGGGAGGTGGTGAGGGTCAGGAGGGAAGATGCAGACCGTGGGGCAAACCGCAGGCGCAGTGGGCCACCTGTGAAGTCACACGTGGGTTGATGAATGCATGCAGGATCAGCTCCCCTCGCCACTGTGTTGCTCAAGGGTCAGCTGTACTTTTCTCTATTCCTCCTGCTGTGCACATGTGCTCAGTTGCTCTGTCGTGTCCATCTCTTTGTGACCCATGGACTGTAGCTGCCAGGCCCCTCTGTCCATGGGATTCTCCAGGCAAGAATACTGGAGAGGGTACCATTTCCGCCTCCAGGGGATCGTCCCGACCCAGGGATCAAACCAGCATCTACTGAGTCTCCTGCATTGGCAGGTGGATTCTTTACCCACTGAGCCATCAGGGAAGCCCCCCATGGGGGCTGCACAGGCAGCCAGAACTCCTACCCTCACCCGGTAGTAATAAGTGAAGGGTAGACAGGGGCTGACGGTAAACCTGGACACCTGGCAGTACCCCCACCGGGCAATAATGAGGTGATACCTTCCTCTTTCCTTGCCAGAGCAGCATCAGAGGAAGCCAGCTAAATCAGAAGTTTAAGGAAGATTCAGTCTCTTGTGATATAGTATCCAAAAGGTCCAGGTTGCCATCGAAAATCACTTGTCATAGCAAAAACCAGGCATATCTCAAGCTCAATGGAAAAAAAGAAAAAAGATAATTAAGAGATTCTAACAATGGGATGATAAGATGTTAAAATTGTCTGATAGAGATTTTAAAATAGTCATCATCAGAGTGCTTCAATAAGCAATTACAAATATACTTGAAACAAATGAAAAAATAGAAAATATCAGAAAATAAATAGAAGGTTTTAGAAAGGGAAGATATAAAGAAGAAGTGGAAATTTAAGAAATGAAAATACAATAACCAAAATAAAAAACTCAGGGGACTGGCTCTATATATGGCGGAATGGAGGAGTCAGATGAAAGAATCAGTGAATTCAATCTAAACAACAAAGAAAATAGATTTTTAAAAATAAACAGAGCCTCGGGGACATGTGGAATTATAACTGAAGATCAAACATTTGTGTTACTAGAGTCCCCAGGAGGAGGGTAATGAAAAAAAGGCTGGCAAACTACCTAGGAAAGGACATTATCGTACAGAGTCCACAAAGTGAGTAAACCCCGAACAGAATAGACCCAAAGACATGCACACCAAGGCACAGCACAGCCACAGCTCTGAAGACCCAAGACCAAAAGAAGCACACTGCACACAGGAACAGAGAGGAGACACCCTACATATATGTGTTCAGACGCTCGCTCGTGTCCGACTCTGCGATCCCCCGGGCTGCAGCCTGCCCGGCTCCTCTGTCCATGGGATTCTCTAGGCAAGGATACTAGAGTGGGCCACTAATTTCCTCCTCCAGGGCACCTTCCCAACTCAGGGATTGAATCCCTGGCTTTGGCATCTCCTGCACTGGCAGGTGGGTTTTTTGTTTTTTACCACTAGCACCACCTGGAAAGCCATTACATATAGAGAAAAAGTAATTTTAATGACAATGGATTTATCATCAGAAACCAAGGAAGTCAGAATAAAAGTGGCAAAAGTTATTTTAAGTGTTGAAAGAGAAGAACTGTCAACCCAGGAACCGACATTCAGAAAAAAAAAGTCCTTCAGGAATAAAAGAGAGATGAAGACTTTCTCAGATGAAAGACAACTCAGACTTTCTTGCTGGTTGACCTAACCCTCCAAAAACGGCTAGAGAATGTTCTTTAAACAAGAAAGAAATAGCAAGAGTGGTGGCTTTGGAACATCAAAGACATAAACAGAAACACAATACTTAAGTGAAAATGGAATTCAAAAAAGTGTTGAAGTCCCAGCAAACACAAGTCCACATCTAGACAGCGTCACAGGTGAATTCTACAAAACATTTAGGAAGAGTTAACACCTATCCTTCTCAAACTATTCCAAAAAAACTGAAGTGGAAGGAATGCTTCTGTACTCATTCTTTGAAGCCAGCATCACCCTGATTACTAAAACCGGACAAAGATTCCATAAAGAAAGAAAATTACAGGCTAGTATCACTGTTGAACATAGATATAAAAATTCTCAACAAAATACTAGCAAACTGAAATAAAAAATACGTTGAATGGATCATACGCTATGATCAGGTAGGATTTGTCGAAGGGACGCAAAAATGGTTCTGTATACTCAGTCCCTACATACAAACCTTCAGGTTTCGAACTTTTGAAGGTGCAAACACGCTTCCACAGGTCCAGTCACACATGCAGTTCATGCGTCTGATGCACATCGTCACGTGTGCGTCCTCACACAGTTGTGCTTTTGTGGACTTTATTGTACAGCACTGTATAGAGAACAGCAGTGCAGTCTCTTTATTTCAAGCCCAGGATGTCCAGAAGCAAGCTTAAGGTCAGCAGTGATACAGCTGGAACTACTGTACTGCTCAAAGCACAATAGGTAATCCCAAAGAAAGGCAACGCCAAAGAATGTTCAAACTGCTGCCCAACTGCACACATCTCACACACTAGCAAAGTAATGCTCGAAATTCTCCAAGCTGGGCTTCAACAGTACGTGAACCAAGACCTTCAGTTCAGTTCAGTCCAGTTCAGTCGCTCAGTCGTGTCTGACTCTTTGCGACCCCATGAATCGCAGCACGCCAGGCCTCCCTGTCCATCACCAACTCCCGGAGTTCACTCAAACTCATGTCCATCGAGTCGGTGATGCCATCCAGCCATCTCATCCTCTGTTGTCCCCTTCTCCTCCTGCCCCCAATCCCTCCCAGCATCAGGGTCTTTTCCAATGAGTCAACTCTTCGCATGAGGTGGCCAAAGTATTGGAGTTTCAGCTTTAGCATCAGTCCTTCCAATGAACACCCAGGACTGATCTCCTTTAGAATGGACTGGTTGGATCTCCTTGCAGTCCAAGGGACTCTGAAGAATCTTCTCTAACACCACAGTTCAAAAGCATCAATTCTTTGGCGCTCAGCTTTCTTCACAGTCCAAATCTCACATCCATACATGACCACTGGAAAAACCATAGCCTTGACTTGATGGACCTTTGTTGGCAAAGTAATGTCTCTGCTTTTGAATATGCTATCTAGGTTGGTCATAACTTTCCTTCCAAGGAGCAAGCGTCTTTTAATTTCATGGCTGCAGTCACCATCTGCAGTG
>NW_011495018.1:2137407-2138218 GCF_000754665.1 Bison bison bison | reverse complement strand
CACATTCCAGGATGTCTGGCTCTAGGTGAGTGATCACACCATCATGATTATCTGGGTCATGAAGATCTTTTTTGTACAGTGCTTCTGTGTATTCTTGCCACCTCCTCTTAATATCTTCTGCTTCTGTTAGGTCCATACCATTTCTATCCTTTATCGACCCCATCTTTGCATTAAATGTTCCCTTGGAATCTCTAATTTTCTTGAAGAAATCTCTAGTCTTTCCCATTCTCTTGTTTTCCTCTATTTCTTTGCATTGATCACTGAGGAAGGCTTTCTTATCTCTTCTTGCTATTCTTTAGAACTCTGCATTCAGATGCTTATATATTTTCTTTTCTCCTTTGCTTTTCGCTTCTCTTCTTTTCACAGCTATTTGTAAGGCCTCCCCAGACAGCCATTTTGCTTTTTTGCGTTTCTTTTCTATGGGGATGGTCTTGATCCCTGTCTCCTGTACAATGTCACGAACCTCCATCCATAGTTCATCAGGCACTCTGTCTATCAGATCTAGTCCCTTAAATCTATTTCTCACTTCCACTGTATAATCATTAGGGATTTGATTTAGGTCATACCCAAATGGTATAGTGGTTTTCCCTACTTTCTTCAATTTAAGTCTGAATTTGGCAATAAGGAGTTCATGATCTGAGCCACAGTCAGCTCCTGGTCTCGTTTTTGTTGACTGTATAGAGCTTCTCCATCTTTGGCTGCAAAGGATATAATCAATCTGATTTCAGTGTTGACCATCTGGTGATGTCCATGTGTAGAATCTTCTCTTATGTTGTTGGAAGAGGATGTTTGTTATGACCAGTGCATTCTC
>NW_011495018.1:2135951-2137023 GCF_000754665.1 Bison bison bison | reverse complement strand
AGGTTCCTATGCAATATTGCTCTTTACAGCATCAGATCTTGCTTCTATCACCAGTCACATCCACAAATGGGTATTGTTTTTGCTTTGGCTCCATTCCTTCATTCTTTCTGGAGTTATTTCTCCACTGATCTCCTGTAGCATATTGGGCACCTACCGACCTGGGGAGCTCCTCTTTCAGTATCCTATCATTTTGCCTTTTCATACTGTTCAAACCAAGACCTTCCAGGTGTTCAAAATGGATTTAGAAAAGGCAGAGGAACCAGAGATCAAACTGCCAACATCCATTGGATCATAGAAAAAGCAAGAGAATTCCAGAAAAACATCTACTTCTGCTTTATGCCAAAATCTTTGACTGTGTGGATCACAACAAACTATGGAAAATTCTTAAAGGGATGGGAATACCAGACCACCTGACCTGTCTCTTGAGAAATCTGTATGCAGGTCAGGAAGCAACAGTTAGAACTGGACATGGAACAACGGACTAGTTCCAAGTTAGGAAAGGAGTACGTCAAGGCTGTATATTGTCACCCTGCTTATTTAACTTATATGCAGAGTACATCAGCAAAATTCCAGGTTGGATGAAGCACAAGCCGGAATCAAGATTTCTGGTAGAAATATCAATAACCTCAGATATACAGATGATACCACCCTTATGGCAGAAATGGAAGAGGAACTAAGGAGCCTCTTGATGAAAGTGAAAGAGGAGAGTGAAAAAGCCGGCTTCAAACTCCACATTCAAAAAGTTAAGATCTTGGCATCCAGTCCCATCACTTCATGGGAAATAGATGGGGAAACAGTGGAAACAGTGTCAGACTTTATTTTCTTGGGCTCCAAAATCACTGCAGATGGTGACTGCAGTCATGAAATTAAAAGATGCTTGCTCTTTGGAAGAAAAGCTATGACCAACTTACATAGCATATTAAGAAGCAGAGACGTTACTTTGCCAACAAAGGTCCGTCTAGTCAAGGCTGTGGTTTTTCCAGTAGTCATGTTATGGATGTGAGAGTTGGACCATAAAGAAAGCTGAGCGCCAAAGAATTGATGCTTTTGAACTGTGGTGTTGGAGAAGACT
>NW_011495018.1:2135648-2135851 GCF_000754665.1 Bison bison bison | reverse complement strand
CTCCATTTCTTCTGAGGGATTCCTGCCTGCAGTAGTAGATATAATGGTCATCGGAGTTAAATTCACCCACTCCAGTCCATTTTAGTTCGCTAATTCCTGGAATGTCGACATTCACTCTTGCCATCTCCTGTTGGCCACTTCCAATTTGCCTTGATTCATGGACCTGACATTCCAGGTTCCTATGCAATATTGCTCTTTACAGC
>NW_011495018.1:2131529-2135548 GCF_000754665.1 Bison bison bison | reverse complement strand
TTTTTCCAGTAGTCATGTTATGGATGTGAGAGTTGGACCATAAAGAAAGCTGAGCGCCAAAGAATTGATGCTTTTGAACTGTGGTGTTGGAGAAGACTCTTGAGAGTCTCTTGGACTGCAAGGAGATCAGACCAATCAATCTTCAAGGAGATCAGTCCTGAATGTTCATTGGAAGGACTGATGCTGAAGCTGAAATTCCAATACTTTGGCCACCTGATGCACAGAACTGACTCACTGGAAAAGACCCTGATGCTGGGCAAGACTGAAGGCAGGAGGAGAAGGGGATGACAGAGGATGAGGTGGTTGGATGGCATCACGGACTCAATGGACATATGTCTGAGCAAACTCCAGGAGTTGGTGATGGACAGGGAAGCCTGATGTGCTGCAGTCCATGGGGTTGCAAAGTTGGACACGACTGAGCAAATGAACTGAACTGAACTGATTGTACTTTTCAAGGTACTGTACTGTAAGATCAAATATGTTTTTTATTTTCTGTGTTGTTTATGTATTATTTGTGTGAAAAGTAGTACAAACGTATTACAGTACAATACCAAATAGCTGAGTGTGTTAGTTGGGTACCTAGGCTAACTTTGTTGGACTTTCAAGCACATTCTCAGAGTAGAACTCATTCGTATGTAGGGGACTTACTGTATATCCAGAATCCGCACACCACATTAACAAGTTGAAGAATAAAACTCATCTAGTCATCTCAATAGGTGCGGAAAAAGCTTTTGACACAATTCAACTTTAACTTATAAAATCTCTCAACCAAGTGGACAAAAAGAGGACGTACCTCAACATTTTAGAAAGGCCATATGTGAGAAAGCTACAGCCAACATTATACCCAATAGTGAAAAGCTGAAAGCGTTCTCTAAGGTGCTTAGTGTCCTATCTAAGACCAGGACACGACTAGTGTGTCCAAGTATGCCCATTCTCAACCCTTATTCAACCTTGCGTTGGAATTCCTAATCACAGTAATCAGGCAATAAAACAATAATAATACAAATCTGAAGAAAGACGCAAAACTGTCAGTGTTCGACAATGACATGATACTAAACAAAGAGAAAACTCTAAAGACACCACGAAAAACATTTGAAATTAATAAATGAATTTAGCAAAATTTCAGGATACAAAATTAATACACAGAAATCTGTTGCGTTTTTATACACTAATAATGAACTATCAGAAAGCAATATTAAGAAACAACCTAATTTACATTTGCACCAAAAAGAATAAAATACATCAGAATAAATCTAACCAAAGAGGTAAAGCACTCTGAAAACTATAAGATATTGATGAAAGAAAGTGAAGATGATACAAATGGAAAGGTATATTGTGCTCATGCATTGGAAAAATTAATATTCCTAAAATGGCCATACTACCCAAGGCGATCTACAGATTCAGGTCAATCCCTATCAAAATACCAATGGCATTTTTCACAGAACTAGAACAAATAATTCTAAAACTTATATGGAAACACAAATGATCCCCAATAGCCAAAACAGTCTTGAGAAAGAAGAAAAAGCTGGAGGTATCTCCTGTCCTGATTTCAAACTGTACTACAAAGCTACAGAAATTAAAACAGCATGACTGGCATTAGAAACACACACAGGGGTCAGTGGTGTAGAACGGAGGGCCCAGAAATAAACACACATGGTTATGGGAAGGTGACTCAGCAGGGTTTCCAGGGTAGGGCCTGCTGAGGCAGGGCAGGGCATGCCCCCGGCTGGTGGGACTGCCGGGGCCCTGCCTCCAGCTGCGGGTGCCCTGCCACTGATGCTGCGTCACAGCTGGGCCAGATGCTGCCACCATGTCGTCACGGAGGGAGACAGGTAGAGCAGACCTGGGCTCTCCGTGTGCTATTCTTCACAACTGCACGTGAACCTCCGCTGACCTCAACATAAACAGCCAAGTTAAAAAGTCGTGAGGATCGGCAGTGTTTTCTGAGCACCTGCGAGCCTTCCGGTTCCCACCAGAGCCCTGCAGGGCGGACACCCTTGTCGTTCTGCTTTAGATGAAGACAGCAAGTCTGAGCAGGGACAGACAGCTCCCCGGGGGACACCAGCCTGCGGTATGGAAGCGGGTGTTACAGCACAGGGAGCTGACCTGGCTTTTAGTTCCCCGCATCCCAGCTCTGCAGGCCTTTCAGTCTGGGCCCCACGAGGGTGTGCCCTCCCTCCTGGCCAGGCTGCTGGGTGCTCGGTGCCCACTGCACCCAGAGCCCCACAGCCTCCTCTCACTGGGGCAGAGCTGTTCCTGCTCACCCACGGTCCTCAGCACCACACGGGGCAAGTGCCCTCCCTGGAGGGACCTGGCCACAGGCCCTGCCTGAGCCCGCCTGCAGGACGGACCAAGGGCCAGCTCCCAGGGGGCAGCTTCAGGTACTGGGGGTTGGCGGGAAGACACGGGCTTCCCCCACAGGCCTGATCTCCGAGGCCTGTGGGGCTGCACGCCGCACACTCAGGCCTCCCACACCGACACCCCGCTGTCCTGCCCGGCTCCCAGGTAAAGTCCTGTCCTTGTCCATTCGCAAGAGACATACCCGGAGATGAGCTCCCAGCAGCTTCTGGGCACCGCTCACGTCCAGCACCACTGAGTCTAGGAGTGTCCTGGGATGGCTGTAACAAATCACCCCAAACTGGGTGCCTGAAAACAACAGGAATTTGTTCCCTGGGGGAACAGCTCTGGGGCCCAAAAGGTGGAAATCAGTACCACCAGGCTGAAGCCGGGTGCCACCAAGGCCGAGGCACCCCAGGGGCTCAGGGGGAAGGGGCCTGTTCCTTGCTCCCCCCAGGGGCTGAGCTCCTTTGGCTCAGGACCGCCCCCTCTGATCCCAGCGTGTGCACTCAGGTGGCCTCCTCCTCCTCTGCCCACAAAACACCGCCTTTCTGCCTCCCTCCTCTAAGGAGAGGTGGCCGTGTTTAGGCCTCATCCTGACAGTCCAGGGTAACTTAACCTTTCCAGATCTTTCACTCCAAACTGCGAGCACCCTTGTCCCTTGTAAGACATGATGACAGGCTCCAGGGTTGGGACCTGATACCCTTGGGGCAGCCGTGAGGCAGCCGGCACACTCCCCATTCCACAGCTCCAGCCAGATCCCATCCCCTCCGGACACCTGTCCTGCCTTAACCCAAACGCATCATTCTTGTCCTCAACCTGAACCGCCAGGGACGTCTGAACGATAGGGGACGTCAAATCGATGGTTGTTCAGATAGACCCTTGAAAAGATGTGATGTGCACCGGTCTCCCTCTGAACGCCCCCCGGCAGCCCCTGGTCCTCCTCAGTCTGCTGTTCGCTTCTGTGGATCTGCAGTCTCGGACACTTGGTGCAACGAGGCCGCATAAGGCATGGCCGTTGGTCCAGCTCCTTGTCCTCTGTAGGTTGTCCAGGCTGTGGCGGGAAGGGGCCCCCGCCTTTTGATGGCCGAGGACTATTCCAGGATGCAAACCGGGCCCCGACCTGTGAGGGCCACATCCCAGCCCTGCTCCTGACTGCCCTCAGCTCAGGAGCTCAGCCCAGGCCCGTGGTCCTTGGGTGGCCCTGGTCCCAGTGCAGTGCAGAGGTCCAGGGACTTCTAGACAGACCAGGAGGCCTCCCAAGCACCTGCGAGCAGCACCCGAGCACCGTGCACCCCTCCCTGCAGGGTGGCAGGGGTTACAGCCTCATCCCAGAACCCACGTGTTTGTCCCCATGGTGAGTCTGGGTCCCCTCCCGCCAGGGGCCCGGCCTCTTCCTGTGACCCTGAGCAGAAAGGCTCCCTTCGCCTGGGCACAGGGACAGAAGACGGGCTTTCCTGTCCAGAAGTGGTGGCCACAGGTCAGGGCCAAGACCCCCCAGCAGCCCCTGGCGTGGTGGAGGAGAGGCCAGCTGCCCCGGCCGCCCTGAAGGGCGTGCTGGGCACTGCCGGCCCTGACTCAGGCTCTCTGGCGCGGGCTGGGTTCCCAGGCCAGGGCCAGCCTCCAGACGCCCACAGAGGGCACTCCCAAGCCAGGAGGCGCAGCTGCCTGTAAAGTGTGCG
>NW_011495018.1:2125761-2131429 GCF_000754665.1 Bison bison bison | reverse complement strand
GGGATCCCCTCCTCCATCTGCCCTTCGGCCATGCTGGGCTTCCACAGTGGGGCGAGGTATCCAGCCCACACTCAAGTCCTGGAGGGGCAACCCGGACAGAAGGAGCAACACAGGGTGGGGGCAGGGAGCCAAGCTGGCCTGCAGGTGCTGGTGGCCCAGGCGGCAGGTCAGTGCAGGAAAGAGGCCCAGAGAGGCCAAAGAGGAAGCCTCTTCTATTCAAACCAAGCAGCCTCCCAACGCACCTGCGAGCACGTGCCTGAGCACCGTGCGCCCCCACCCGGCCTCTGGTCCCCCAGGCTCTGCCAGTGCCCGTCAGACCACTGCAGACGTGGAGCTCGGCACCTGGGTTCCAGGGTGGGGCGTGGACGCAGCTATGAGGACAAGGACTCTGACGTCAGAGGCTCAGACCATTCCCCACAGGAGCCACCCCTTCCGCTGTTTGCCTCCAAGCTGTGGGGAGCCCAGGAGGAAGGGGCACACAAATCAGTGGACAGATACGAGATCTGCAAAGTGAAGGCACTCAGTTGTGTCCGACTCTTTGTGACCCCATGGACTGTACGAGGCTTCTCTGTTCATGGGATTCTCCAGGCAAGGATACTGGAGTGGATTGCCATTTCCTTCTCCAGGGGATCTTCCCGGCCCAGGGATCGAACCCGGGTCTCTTGCATTGCAGGCAGACACTTTACCATCTGAGCCACCTGATGGTAGAGATGAAAGAGATCTGGGGTCTTGTTCTAAAGTCTGATTTCACCCGAACCAGACCCCACCTCCACCAGCGTGATGCCAGGATCCGAGGCCTCGGGGTCCCAGCGCCGGCCAGGATCAAGGCTCGCTGGCCTGGGCTGCGACTTCCCACGGGACGCTGGCAGTGCCAATGTCAGGCACCAGTGGTAACTGTCACAGCTCCAACCCTGCTGCCCGATGGCACCTTCCCTCTGAAACATCCCTGACTGTTCTATACATCAGTGTCTCTTTTGCTGTCTTTTGGACTCTGTGGGAGAGGGAGAGGGTGGGATGATTTGGGAGAATGGCATTGAAATATGTATAATATCATATAAGAAACGAGTCGCCAGTCCAGATTCGATGCACGACACTGGATGCTTGGGGCTGGGGCACTGGGATGACCCAGAGGGATGGTGTGGGAGGGAGGAGGGAGGAGGGTTCGGGATGGGGAACACGTGTATACCTGTGGCAGATTCATTTTGATATATGGCAAAACCAATACAATATTGTAAAGTTAAATAAAATAAAATTAAAAAAAAAATGAAACACCCCTGACTTCACAGCTGCTCACGTGATGCGTCATGGGCTTGACCGCGTGGTCCGAGCTCCTCCTGGGTGGCTTTGTTAACCCGGCGTCCATCCCAGCTAGGGCCCTGGGCTGACGACTCATCCTGGGCGAGCAGGAGAACGTGCCCAGGGCAGCAGGGGACCTAGTGTGGGGGTGCTGTGGTGAAAGCCAGGGCCCCTGCCACGGGAGACCTCCACACGGATACTGAAATCAGAGCTGGCTTAGGCTTTGCAACTCTCCTTTTACCATAAATAGTACCTCCTCTCTCCTACCCAAGGCAATCTACAGATCCAATGCAATCCCTATCAAATTACCAATGGCATCCACAGAATTAGACCAATTAAAAAAAAAAAAAATTTGTATGGAGACACAGAAGTCCCTGAATGATCAAAGCAATCTTGAGAAAGAAAAACAGAGCTGGAGGGATCCGTTGCCCTGGCCTCAGACTACACTGCAAAGCTATGGGATCAAACCAATATGGAGCTGGCACAGAAACAGACATATATTCATAGCTCAATGGGACAGGATAGAAAGCCAGAAATAAACCCACACATCGATGGTTGATTAGTCTATGACAAGGGAGGCACGACTATATAATGGAGAAAAGACAGTCTCTTCAATAAGTAGTGCTAGGAAAACTGGACAGCTACATGCAGAATAAGGACATTAGAACATTAACACCACACACAAAAATAAACTCAAAGTGGATTAAAGACCTCAACGTAAGACTGAATACTATAAAACTTTTAAGGGAAAACATGCGCAGACCCCTCTTTGACATAAATTGTAGCAATATCTTTTTGACCCGTCTCCTAGAGTAATGGAAATAAAAACAAAAATAAACAAATAAGACCTAATTAAACTCAAAAGCTTTTGCAAAGCAAAGGAAACCATACACAAATTAAAAGACAATCCACTTTTCATTGGGAGAATGGGAGAAAATATTTGCAAATGATGCGACTGACAAGGAATTAACTTCCCAAATTTACAAACAGCTCATGCAGCTCAACATAAAATAAATAAATAAATAAATGAGCAGAAGACCTCTATAGACATTTCTCCAAAGAAGATGTACAGATGGGCCATCAGACAGATGAAAAGAGGCCCAGCATCACTAATTATTAGAGAATTGCAAGTCAAAACTACATGAGATATGACCTCACACCAGTCAGAATGACCATGATCAGAAAGTCTAAAACCAAGAAATGCTGGAGAGGGTGTGGAGAAGAGGGACCCTCCTACACTATTGGTGAAAGCAAGTGAAAATGAAAATCGCTTAGTCGTGTCTGACTCTTTGTGACCCCATGGACTGTAGCCTTCCAGGCTCCTCTCTCCATGGAATTCTCCAGGCAATTCTACTAGAGTGGGTAGCCTTTCCCTTCTTCAGGGGATCTTCCCAACCCAAGGGATCAAACCCAGGTCTCCCACATTGCAGGCAGATTCTTTACCAGCTGAGCCACAGGGAAGTCCCCACTACTGATGGGAATGCAAATCGCTACAGATGCTGCGGAGAACAACATAGAAGCTCCTTTAAAAACTAAAAATAGAACTACCATTTGATACAGCAATCCCACCCCTGGGCATATATCTGAGAAAACCAGGTATCCAAAGGATATATGCACCCCAGTGTTCACTACAGCACTGTCTACAAGAGCCAAGACGTGGCAGCAACTTCTGTCAGAAGGGATGAACAAAGATGTGGTACATAGACAGTGGGTTACTCAGCCATTTGAAAGAATGAAATAATGCCATTTGCAGCAACATGGATGGATCTGGAGATTATCATACTAAGTGAAGTATGTCAGGTGGAGAAAGACAAATATGTGATATCCTTTATATGCAGAATAAAAAAAGATACAAATGAACTTATTTACAAAGTAGAAACAGACTCGCAGACTTAGAGAATGAACTTATGGTCAGCAGGAGGGAAGGGTAGTGGGCAGGGAGAGCCTGGGAGGTTGGGACTGAGATATACACAGTGCTGTGTCTGCAACAGGCAGCCAACAAGGAGCTATACATACAGGCACAGCACAGAGAGCTCTGCTCAACGTTCCGTAATCGCCTGAACGGGAAAAGACCTTGAAAAAGAATAGATACGTGAAGGCGTATAACTGGATCACTTAGCCGCACACCTGAAACTTACTGTTAATCAAGTACATTTTAATGTAAAATACTAATTTAAAAAATAATAAATAAGTGAAAAAAATACCTCTTCCTCACCCCTCCTGGGAGCAGTCAGCCTAGCAGCCACCCACACCCAGTATGAATTTGTTCACCCTGCACAGATGCTCTCACAGTCAAAGCAGCTGTATTCACATTTCAGGCCCACCAACCCTGTTGGTCCTGTGAAATTCTGATTTCTCCGCCCAAAAAGAGACTCAAACGTGGTCCCAGTCTTGTGGACTTTCAGGATATCAAAGATTAAGGACACATCTCTGGAGTGCCTAGAAAGGGAAGGGAGAGGCTAACCACAGGGGAATCAGCAAGAGACTTCCCATCAGTCACAGTGGGTCCCAGAACACAGCAGAGTCGACCTTTAAAGTCACGAGGAGCATATTTTGGACTCAGAATCTGTCCTCAGCCAGACCAGCAATTACGTTTGGAGACAGAACTCCCAGATATGCAAATCTGGGAGAAGTAATCTGTTAATTCTCCTTTTGTGCCCTGTCGGAGAAAGACTTGAGGATGCACTCCAAAAAGTCAACAATAGCAACAATAGAAAGAATTCAAGAAAAAGAAGGAAATGGGATCCAAGAAAATAGCTGCATTAACTCAGGTGTGCAACATGGAAACAAATTCTAGTCTCAGGGCCTGGAGAACAGCCAGTTCCAACCCACTGCAGGGAAGCTGGCTGGGCTTCCTGATGCACCAAGGAAGGCATGCTTGCTCCATCGATGTGGGGAAAAGGCAGCAATGCCAGGGTAAAGAGTTACCGATGGGTGTCGTGGGCTCAGATGAAGCATCCTGACATGATCTGGAGCAGTTGACAGCCTGTAAAAATTATACATCCGTTTCAACATGGGTCCTGGATCATCGCCCTGCCAGCAGCCGGGTTTAGTGGTATAGGAAAGGAATAGTATTTGTAGTATCATAATATACGTTAGAGTTACAGAGTTAACATAGTGGCAATTACAGGGGAGAGACTGATAACAGATTGAAGGCAGAGAGGAAATGCTACAAACCCTCCGCCATCGGTTTATTAAACTGCAACGCCTCACTTCCTCCCCTCTTTTCCTGGCTTTAGTTTTCTCCGTAGCTCTCGCCACCACCTGACACGCTGCAGATTTTGCTTAGGAAGTTTGCTCGTTGTTTGCCTCTCTCTACTTGGAAGTCGGCTTTTGTCTGTATTGCCAGCTGCCCAGCGGTGCCAGCGTTTAGCACGTGTTCACGACTTCTTGCGGAGAAAGGACAGCTGAACAGTGTAAATGTCAGGGCACCGCTGACACAGAATTGGGGGGGACAGTGTGGAGAGAGGGGCCCCCCTTCTTCCTCTGACACAGAAGGGAGATGGGAGGGCGTGTCCAAGGCTGGTCCATGCCTGGGATTCGGAGCTATCCATGAAAACTCGGGAGGGCTATAAATAACATACCAAAATTTAGTGGAAGTGGAGGAAGTCGAAACGACTTAAACTTCTCTTTCGTACTGAGAAGTCAAATGGAAGTTGTTTAAAATTGACACGTGCAGGGGCAGAAGTAGAAGCATGTTATTTAGAATTACAGTGGTAACAAGATCCGAAAACATAAACTGTTCAAATGGTTCTCTCCTGAGAAAGGGAATGGGGCAGGAAACATTTCTTTTTCACTTCGTATCCGTCCGTCTACACAGATTTAATATTTGTACTTTGTGTGTATTGCTTTTATAATTTTTTAAAAATGTTGGGGAAAAGCCATGGGCACAGATGGCAATGTCCTTGTTTCTTGTAAAAATGTCTTCACTTGTTCTTGATTTAGTCTTATTCCCCTGGACTTCACAGAGGGTCCGTATGAAAAATGGCCATCCGAAGGATCTGAAAGCCGCAGTGAGAGATGTTCATGTCCATTATGTCACCTGGCGTCCCTAAACGAGGATTCATGCCCCACATCTCTCCTAGAATGTCTCTCAGGAAGAAAGTTTGTCTCAACTATGGAAAAATATCTACAGTAGATACAGAAGACCAAAGAGCTGGCATTTTTAATAAAGAGAAACGTTCTGAAGTTAATAAGAAAAATTCCTAAATATCTCAATAGAAAAAAAGAAGATAAAGAATATAAAAAAAAACTTACCAAAGGAGAAATGAAAAACCATCAAATAAAACAGCAAATTAACTTTCTTACCCCTCAGCCAGGGGAATTGAAAAAGGAGGAGGGACAAGAAGAGAAGAAAGAGGGGAGGAGGGGG
>NW_011495018.1:2117100-2125616 GCF_000754665.1 Bison bison bison | reverse complement strand
GAAGGGAGAAAGAGAGAGACAGGCAGTAATGGTGGGGGGGGCGGTGGGGTTGGGGATCTTACACCGTTTTCCATGGGCCAACTGGAGGAAGTCCAGCAGTTCAGCTTCTAAGAGCTGAGGCTAAGGAAATAATTGGTTAAGGGTGCAAAGCTGTGTATCAGTCCAATGACAGGTGTTGGAGACCCTGTGGCCCGTGCAGTGTGCGGACAGAGACAGAGACTGGAGTGACGGAGGACGACCAGGGACCGCTTAGAACCACCCGTGACTGGAGAGAGATGGGAAGGATGCTCCACCAGAGCCCCCGGAGGGAGAGTGGTCCTGCCCACACCTTGCTTTTGGACTCTGGCCTCCTGAGCTGTGGAAGGACACATTCTGTTATTGGAAGCCACCAGCCTATGGCACCTGGTCACATATCCTGGAAGCTACGTGTGATTCTCAACAACGGAAGATGGGCCGGCAGTCCTGGGCTGGACAAGGGCACCCAGCGTAGCAGGTGCCTCCCACGGGGGCCTCCGGCTCTGGCCCATGGCAGCTGCCCTCCGTGTCTCTGTGTCAGCTGGAGCTCACAGGGTTCTATGCCCAGAAGGAAGATGGACGAAGAACCCCGGGGGTAGTCTGGGTCAGTTTGATTTCTCCCCTCCCCTCTGCAGTCAACGGTGTCCAGGAAAGTATATCAGGTGAACCAGATGTGGCTTCAGGGGACCACCTGGTAAGTGGCCTCAGAGGATGGAGGGCTTCCCAGTGAGCTAGACCCATGGGACTAGGACAAGTGCAGCAGACAGAGCAATGTTTCAGTGTTCAGTGTATCTTAAAATGGTAGGTCCTGCCTCTTACTTTAAAAATAGGCCATACAGACCGGGGGAAAATATTTGCAAATGATGCAACTGACAAGAGACTAATTTCCAAAATATACAAACAGCTCTTACACTCAACAACAACGATGAAAAACAACCCAACTGAAAAACAGGCAGAAGACTTACATATACTTCTACAAAGAATTCAAACAGAAAGTTAATAGGGACATGAAAAGATGCTCAACATCACTAATTATTAGAGAAACGCAAAGCAATACAATGAGGTAGCACCTCACACCAGTCAGAATGGCTATCATTTTTTAATAACAAATGCTGGAGAGGGTGTGGAGAACAGGGAGCAGGCCTCCACTGCTGGTGGGAAGGTAAGCTGGTGCAGCCACTATGGAGAACAGTATGCAGGTTCCTCAGAAAGCTAAGAATAGGGCTGCCATATGGCCCTGCAATCCCATCCTGGGCGTGTGTGAGCGCATGCTAAGTGGCTTCATCGTGCCCGACTCTGTGTGACCCCATGGACTGTAGCCCACCAGGCTCCTCTGTCCATGGGATTCTCCAGGCAGAGTATTGGAGTGGGTTTCCTTGCCCTCCTCCAGGAGATCTTCCCAACCCAGGGATTGAACCATCACCTCCCATGTCTCGTGCATTGGGAGGTGGGTTCTTTACCACTGGTGCCACCCGGGAAGACCACTCCTGGGCATATATCCGGACACAAACTCTAATCTGAAAGGATATATGTACCCCTATGTTCATAGCAGCACTATCCATGAGAGCCAAGACGTGAAAACAGCCTACATGTCCATCGAGAGATGAATGGCCAGAGAAGACGCGCTGCGCACACACGTGGAATACTATTCAGCTATTCAAGAGGAAACAACACCACTCACGGCAACGTGGATGGACCGAGAGGTTACCATACCAAGTGAAGTCAGCCAAATGCCTGCGACATCACTGCTGCTGCATCCAGAAGGGGCTCGGATAAACGCACCACGAAGCAGAGGCAGACCCGGAGAAGAAACTCGCGGTTGCCAAGGGGACGGGAGGCGGAGGAGGGGCGGACTGTCGCACATACGTAACTGTCGGACGTAACGCGAACTGTTACGTACAGAACGCACGAACAACAGGCTCTTACTCTAGAGCCCAGGGAACTGTATTCAGCGTCCCGTGATAAACCGTAGTGGAAAAGAATATGAAAGAGAATGTGTGTGTGTAACTGAAGCATTTTGCCGGACAGCAGAAATCAACACACCTTGTAAATCAACTATACTTCAATAAAATAATTTCCAAAAAAAGCCCATATAGGAACTTGATACAATATCTGGAAAGTGATGCATCCTTCTCAGCTCTGGTAAGAAAGAGCTAAAAATACCACAAGCCACTCAATGAGACAAAAAAGAAGCAGGCTCACAGATCTAGAGAATAAACTAGTGGTTAGCAGCTTTATAAAAATAATAATAAGATAGCATTAATATAAGCTACAAGGGTATATTGTACAACTTGGGGAATAACTATATAATATAAATAACTATTATATAAATAACACTTATATAAACAATATAAATGGAGTATAACCTTTAAAAATGATGAATAGCAATATTGTACACCTGTAAGTTAGATAATATTGTCTAGCGACTATACTTCAACGAAAATGAAACAGAAAGGCTAAACAGAACGAACCTGGCTCTGTCTAACCAGAGGCACCAAGCGTGCGGGAGCCAGGTGTCAGCTCTGGTACCTGAGGAGTCCCGGGCACCACTTAGCCGGACTTCCAGGCTCAGATGTGGCACGCCCCTTTGACTCTTGCCGCAGCCCTGTGAAGCTAAGTCACGACTCACTTCCTGGCAGATGTTTCAAGGGCCAAAGTGCTAGTGTCAGTCACCATTTGATCCCCCTTCTGGGTGGCTAAAAAGCCAGTTTAGGAGGAGATAGGATGGCCCAGGGCCCTCGCAGCTGTCTGGCTCACCTAGACCCGTACGTGAGCCAGAGATGACTTGGGTTACTTTAAGCTGCCACGGTTGGGGAGTCCTCTGTTATTACTTAGCTTATCCTAACAAACTACAGACACAATCTGAGCATCTATCAGGAGAAGGAGCTAAGTCCAGGCTGTAACCTGTGCGGAGCCCAGTGCCGCCTGCTGAGGGCACACAGAGCGGCCGCCCCCCTGACTGTCCCCAGAGAGCCAGGCTGGTCGCTGAGCAGCAGAGACGAGGAATACACACGGGAGGGCCAAGCGTGGCACACAGCCTCAGCTGGGACCTCCACGCAGAGGCACAGAGGCGCAGCACCACAAGGCCAGGAGAAAGCGCGGCCCCCAGGCGTGCTGGGGGCACGGAGCCCAGGGGTCGCAGGAACATGGGGGCCCGGTGGAATGTACACACACAAGAAGAAATAAGGACATCTGCATAGTCAGGAACGCACTCACAAAATGGGATACAGCCACACAATGGGATATTATTCAGCCATAAAAAAGAATAAAATGAGTTACAAGCTGGACTCAAGATAGGCGGGAGAGACATCAACAACCTCAGATATCCGAATGATACCCCTCTAATGGCAGAAAGAAGAGGAACTAAAGAGCCTCTTGAGGAGGGTGAAGGGGAGAGTGAAAGAGCCAGCTTAAAACTAAATATTAAAAAAACTTAAGATCACAGCATCCCGCCTCATCACTTCATGGCAAATAGAGGGGCAAAGGAGGAAGTAGTGACAGATTTCGTCTCCTTGGGCTCTAAGATCACTGCGGATGGTGACTGCAGCCATGGAACCAGAAGACGCTTGCTTCTGGGCAGGAAAGCGATGACAAACCTAGACAGTGTGTTGAAAAGCGGAGGCATCACTCGGCCAGCAAAGGTCCATATGGTCACGGCTGTGGCCTTTCCAGTGGTCACATATGGCTGTGAGAGCTGGACCATAAAGAAGGCGGAGCACCAACGAATTGATGCCTTCAACCTGTGATGCTGGAGAAGGCTCCTGAGAGTCCCTTGGACAGCAAGGAGATCAAACCAGTCAATCTTAAGGCAAATCAACCCTGAATACTCATTGGAAGGACAGAGCTGAAGCTGAAACTCCAGTATTTTGGTCATCTGATGCGAACAGCTGTCTCGTTGGAAAAGTCCCTGATGCTGGGAAAGACTGAGAGCAGGAGGAGAAGGGGGCTTCAGAGGATGAGATGGCTGGATGGCATCACTGATGCAATGGACATGAACTTGGGCAAGCTTCAGGAGATGGTGAGGGACAGGGAGGTCTGGTGTTCTGCAATTCACTGATATTCTCTTCCTGCTTTTTAATAAAGCAGGCATCCATGTGGGCTTTGCTGCAGTGACCGCCCACTGTGTGCCCATCAGGCTGGGAGAGCAAGGTCCTGAGAACCTCAGAAAGTGCTCGTGAGCTTCTGGAAAAATGCACGTATGATCTGCTCAATAATCTCGGCCAGCTCGTCCCAGTTTCTGGATGGCCTTGCAGTTGTTTATGATGAAGCTGAACTGGGCTCCTTATCAGTCCCCTCACCGTTGCAAGGTTCTGGGTATAAACCACGTCCTTGGAGGGGTAACTAAAAGATGGATTAGACAGGAAGGTCATCCCTTTTTCTTGGTGCAGATAACTCAGACGCAGGCCTGTGGCTGGTGAGAACTCCCCCCGTCGGTGGGCTGTGGTCCTCATTTCACGTGGGTCCAGGCTGGTGTCTTAGGTAAGAAGACTCATGAGGCTGGAGTGGAAAACAGCACATGTACTCATGTGCTGCCCTGGGCAGCAGCACAGGGCACAGAGGGACACCACTGTATACAGTTCCCAGCACGTGGCAGGCATTTTAGGTGGGGTTCTTCAGGTTGCAAAAAAAGAGATAAATCTACTCTAACTTCTTGGGCTCTAAAATCACTGCAGATGGTGACTGCAGCCATGAAATTAAAATACACTTGCTCCTTGAAAGAAAAGCTATGAACAACCTAGACAGCATATTTCACTTTCGACAAAACAGACTTGGAGTTCCAAAGGCGGCCTGGGTCTAGAATGGCTGTTGGATCCTTATGTGAATGAAAGTCGCTCAGTCGTGTCCAACTCTTTGCAACCCCATGGACTAAGCAGTCCATGGAATTCTCCAGGCCAGAATACTGGAGTGGGTAGCCTTTCCCTTCTTCAGGAGATCTTCCCAACCCAGGAATCAAACCAGGGTCTCCTGCATTGCAGGCAGATTCTTTACCAGCTGAGCTATCAAGGATCCTTAGGAGTGGAACCTTATTTCCATATGCTCACCCTTGACGTGGGCTTTGAGAGAAGCATGTGGACACTAGCCAAAGGGGCACCATGAGCAACAGCAGGACCTCGTCCACGAGCAGGACAAGTCTGACTTTGCCACAGGGGTGGGTCCTGCATCTTGTGGGTCCCACTTGGAGCCCTCCTATCTGCTGGTGGCTGGTCAGCTCTCCGCTCCATCCGGCTCAGGGGGACGTGCAGCAGCCCTGAGGTCTGGGGTCTGGGTTCCCACGTTGGGCTTTGTTCTTGCCCTGAGGTTTTGGAGGAAAACACCAGCCTGGCAAATTTAGCCCTGAATTCCAGCCAAAGTGGAGGCAGGACATGTTCAGATCCACGGGTCCCGCTTTGTGGAGGCCTTGAGACGCCCATTGGGAAGGCTTGTGGGATGGCGGTGGAGACCCTGAGGACAGGAGCAGGCTGAGGAGAGGAAGACCCATGTGCCAACCTGAGACGTCTTCTCCTGGGCAGTGTCTGCATGTTCAGGTCTCAGTGCCAGGGGCATGGGAGCTGGTGAGCACGGTCAGGCTGCTGTGACCGCCCAGTGCTGGGGGCGGGGCGCGGGGCGGGGTGCTGGCTGCTCCAGGGCCGGGCCTTGTCACTGTGTCTGTTTGATGTGTCTCTCTCAACTGGGCAGCAGCACAGGGCACAGAGGGATGCCACTGTATACAGTTCCCAGCACGTGGCAGGCATTTTAGGTGGGGCTCTTCAGGTTGCAAAAAAAAAAGATAAATTTACTCTTAACTTTTTGGGCTCCAAAATTACTGCAGGTGGTGATTGCAGCCATGAAATTAAAACACGCTTGCTACTTGGAAGAAAAGCTATGACCAACCTAGACAGCATATTAAAAAGCAGAGACATTACTTGGCCCACAAAGGTGCATCTAGTCAAAGCTAAGGTTTTTCCAGTAGTCATGTTATGGATGTGAGAGTTGGACCATAAAGAAAGCTGAGTGCCAAAGAAGATGCTTTTGAACTGTGGTGTTGCAGAAGACTCTTGAGAGTCCCTTGGACTGCAAGGAGAGCCAACCAGTCCATCCTAAGGGAAATCAGTCCTGAATACTCACTGGAAGGAGTGACGCTGAAACTGAAACTCCAATACTTTGGCCATCTGATTTGAGGAACTGACTCATTGGAAAAGCCCTGATGCTGGGAAAGATTGAAGGTGAGAGGAGAAGGGGACGACAGGGGATGAGATGGTTGGATGGTGTTACTGACTCGATGGACATGAGTTGGAGCAAGCTCCGGGAGTTGGTGAGGGACAGGGAAGCCTAGTGTGCTGCAGTCCATGGGGTCACAAAGAGTCAGACACGACTGAGCTACTGACCTGACCTGACCTGACCTGACCTCTAACTCAAACCCAAAGGTGGTGCCAGCGCTGCTTTTGGGTGGGGGTTTGGTTGCAAGACTCTGACAGAGGCCGTTTACTGATGGGACATCAGGAGCTCCTGGAATTCGTGGCAGAAGGGGCACCGGGGATTCTCCAGACATCTCAGGGCAGGAGGCAGAAGTAGTTCAGGTGGCGAGGTCCGAGGGGTCTCCTATCCTGCACAGCTGGGTCCCAAGTGTCTCAGGTCCTGTGAGGGCGCCCCATCCCACACTGAGGATGCTGGGGGCACCACCTAGGCTATGCAGTGGTCACTGCCCAGGAGGACTGAAGCCTTGGTGGCCGGGCAAGAACTCCAGGCAGTTCAGGGGTCCCCAGCCCCCAGGAAACCAGGTCACAGAGCAGGAGGTGAGCAGCGGGCGACTGAGTGAAGCTTCATCTGTATTTACAGCCACTCCCCATAGCTCGTGTCACCACCTGAGCTCCGCCTCCATCAGCTCAGCCACGGCATTAAATTCTCACAGGTGTGTGAATGTCAGCCCTAAAGTCAGGACAGTATATCCTGAGATTGCCCCCAAACAGCATGGAGGTGCCCGAGAAATGTAATCGCTCGAATCACCCCCAAACCAGCCATCACCCGCAGCCCGTGGGAAACTTGTCTTTCACGAAACTGGTCCCTGGTGCCCAAAATGCGGATGGCTGAGACAGATGTATGCAGAGCTCGAGGGCGGTGGTGCCGGCTCTCACAGGCTGTGGGGGCCCAGGGACAGGAATGGATCCCTGCCACCCAGCAGAGAGGTGGGGCTCAGAGCCAGGCGGGTAGCGAGGGCCAATGTCCCTGTGGTTTCACCCCTGGGCTGGAGGCACAGCCTCACGCACGCTGAACAGCAGCCCCCACTGTGGCTGACCAGGAGTCAGGGAGGTTCCCGTCCACTCCTTGCCCTGAGGTCCCACCCTGGTTCTCTGGTCACAGTTTCCTGGGCTGGGACCTCACATGGCAAACAGGTGACCATTACTTTCTATGGGAAAAGATGCCATGGAGGTTCTTGAGAGACTTCCCTGGTGGCCCAGTGGTGAAGAATCCACCTTCCAATGTAGGGGACGCAGGTTCGATCCCTGGTTGGGGAGTTAAGACCCCAGATGTCATGGGACATCTAAGCCCGTGGGCCTCAACTAGAGAGCCTGCATGCTGCAGCGAAGACCCAGGGCGGCCAAAAAGTTAAAAACAGGTTCATGAGAGGAGAGGCTTATCCTGGACTATCCGGGTGGCCCTAGCTGCCATCCTGCCTCCTTCTAGAGGGACCCAGGGGAAGGTCTGGTTCAGATCACAGCACGGAGGGCTGGGGGGAGGCATATGAGGACAGAGGCAGGGACCGGAGTGAAGTGGCCACAAGCCAGGGACGCCAGGCACTGCCGCCCCCGGAGGCGGGAGCCGGCGGCAAGCACCGCCCCCTCCCCGGAGCCTGTGGAGAAGCATGGCCCTGCAGGACTCCCTGAGTTTGAGCTCCAGCCTCAGGGCTGTGAGAGAGTTAAGTTTCTGTTGATTCAAATACACTTCAGGGCTTCCTTGGTGGCTCAGTAGTGAAGGATCTGCTTGCCTGTGCAGGAGGCACAGGTTTGATCCCTGGTCTGGGAAGACTCCACAGGCTGCAGAGCAACTCAGTCTGCACACCACAGCGACTGAGCCTGAGCTCAGAGCCTGGAGCCCAGCTACCGAGTCCACAGGCCGCAACGACTGAAGGCCGTGTTCCCTAGAGCCAGTGCTCGGCCACAGGGGAAGCCTCTGCCGTGAGAGGCCCGTGCACCGCAGCTCGAAGGCAGCCCCGTTCTCTGCAACTCGAGAGGGCCCTGGCGCAGCAAGGAAGACGAGCGCAGCAACAGATACATACAGACGTCTTTACAAAACCAAAAGAACGCTGACAGACGGTGAACGCGTCAGGCGGAAGCAGCGGCAGGCGGTGCAGCGGCCCGCCCCCGAGAGGGCGCCGGGTGCACGGGGCCCAGCTCCTTGCTGAGGCCGCGGGGCGGGCCACAGTGCCGGAAGCTCACGCGGGCCTTTCGGAAGCTTTCTGGCTCCAGAGTCGCTCCTGGGCCCCGTCCAAGGGAGGGTCTCTGCGGCTCCCCTCTCCCCCCCCC
>NW_011495018.1:2113592-2117000 GCF_000754665.1 Bison bison bison | reverse complement strand
TCTGCGGCTCCCATCTCCCCTCCTGCGTCCTTCCTTAGACCCAGGCGCCCGCAGGCTTGAGGAAGAGCTGGGACTCGGGGGCAGGCGGGAGGCTCTGCTGTGCAGTGACGGTCAAGTTTTTGTTCTCTTCTCGAGCTGCTCCTGGGCCCGTCTGGACGGCCTGACGGAACCCCAGAAACTCGGAGCCTCCAAGGCCCCTCCATCTGGGGGCGGCTTCAGTTGAGATCACCGTGCGAAGAGGGAGACTGGGCGCCCTGGGGCGATCAGACAGCGCCACCTCCTGCACAGGGCCTCGGGACGGGCCAGTGGGAGGCCACCAACCTCGGGTCGCCGACCAGCCAGCGGGTGGAAAACAGCAGTGAGAACCGCGGCCGGAACTCACCGCCACACACCCACCGGGAGCCAGGCCCGGCCGCCTGCCCCACGGCCCCTGCCCTCGCACAGACAAGACCGCGCATGAGCCGGTGAAGGCGGGGGACACGTCATGTGCAGGCCGGGGACATGCCGAGTGCACAGGGGAGCCAGAGCCGGCCTCAGCCCCGCCCTTCCCTGCCTCCCTGTGGAAAGCTGCTTCTTATCAAAACAAGCAGTTCCTGCAAAGGCTCACATTTTACACCCAGGTTCCTTTGTTCCAACAATGCGGTGAGACCTCGGATATGAGTGAAAACATCCCTTCAGAGGGAAGCATTATAAGGACACCTTTTCCATTTCCCTGTCCAGTGCGGGCCGCAGCCCTGGGGGCAGGGGGCCAGGACTGGGAGGCCGCTGGGTCTGGGGGCCTCCTGCCTTTCCTCCCCTCCAGACCCTGCCCCTGTCCTGTCCCTCCACCTCCAGGCCTGCGGGAGTCCCTCTACCCTACGTCGGGGTGATCGTCCCCAGCTGGGAGCCACTGTCTCTCATGCTTGTTGATGACCAGAGCAGCTGAAACCAAAAGGGCAGGCGGTTGCAGCCCTGATGGATTGGAGGCCCAGAGGGTGGACGTGGGCTTGGAGCCGGGCGCTAGGTCCCTGGTTGGCATCACGCCAAGGACACAGGTTGGGAGAGCTCGGCCCCTTGGTGAGGAGGGGAGCCCTTGGAACCATCTGCCCTCCACCTCATCTTTTCTCCTTTCAAGGGGGTTTCAAGTTGGAACCATGGCTGGTGTCTTGCAGGATTCATCTGGGCCTTCCTGGGGGGTTTAGGAATGACAGACCAGGAGAGAATTTCGGAACCAGACGGTTCTCGTAAAACAAAATAATGGATTCCTCCCAAGTATGCGATATTGATTTACATCACCTAAGAAGTCATCCTAACACTCTGCGAAGAATATGTTTTCAGTTCTAAAATCTTCTAATGGATATGTCAATTTTAACGGATTTTTCCTTGTTAGGTCTAAATCTTTCCTTTGGATCATGCCACGCAGCTGTCGTGAGCACTGATTATGTGACAAATGGGGTTAGGATACGCATTTCCATTTTCCAAATGAGCCTTTCTTGTGAGGCTGCGGCTGGCCTGCCTCCTTCCAGGCAAATGAGCCCAAAGGCTCAGGCGGCGACGAGAGAGGGGTGCCCAGTGTGGGCTGAGGCTCCGTCTCAGGAGCCGAGGCAGGGCGGGCCTGCCTCCCCACGCGGTGTCAGCCATGGGCTGGCCTTGCCAGGCAGCTCACGCCTAAGTGTCTGCTGACAACACTGGTATTATTACGATCACTCTTGTGCAGACGAGGACTCTGCGGCCCGGAGACAGAACGGCTGTCCCGGGACGAGGCTGGCAGCTTCCCCATGGGGTGCTTGGCCTGTGCAGGTGCCCCTCTGGGCGTGTCTCCATGATGAACCCCCTTAACCCTCCCCGCAGGGCGCTGCGGGTCGTCCGAGCTTTATAGATGAGGAAACCGAGGTGTGGAGGGCTTCAGACGTTCATCTGAGGCCACGTAGCAGGAAAGCGGGTCGCCGGCTCCAGGCTCCAGTGATGAGAGGCACAGACGGGACCCTTTCCAGGCAGAGGGCGGTTCCAACCCCTCCTGCCCCCTCCCCGTGGCAAGTCAGGCAGGTCGGCCGGGCTGGGCGAGGCTCTCTGCCCACCACCTCACTCGATCCGGGCTGAGGCCAGCAGGGAAGGTGGCGTCAGTCCCCACACGTGGCTGGGCCCTGGGCCGCCTTTGGTTTCCACACGCTGCAGACAAGCATCAGGGGGCGTCAGGGGGCGTGGGGCCATCGGGGGTGCTGGGGCTGTGCGCCCCCCGAGCAGACTCAGCGGCACTGCAGGGCAGCTCCGCGAGCCCTTCCTTGAATGAGCTGCATGTAGTTTTGCTTCTTTATTGATTTTGCTGCCTCGCTTTGCCAGGTTTTCCCCAGGACTTTACCATAATCATGTTTTCTAGTCAGGCTGATGATGTCTCCCTTAAGAGGTATTAATATCGGAATAAATTGTTCTTAAGGTGCATCTACTTAGGAAATAAACCATAACAAGCGCACTGCAGTGTTCCACGGAGCACAGTACACATCATAATACGTAGGGGACTCTCGGTGTTCACGCTTAGTTCTGACTTCCCCCAGTCAGTCTGCGAGGGCCAGGATGCCTTTCTAGGACAATCTCTGCCAGTCAGGAAAACCCAGCGACGCTTTGTCCGAATGAGGTGGGGTGCTCGGCCGGAGCAGCCTGGGTGGTCAGTCGGGCCCTGGGAGCCCTCTGCACAGGAAGAAGGTGCAGAGCATTTTTGAGATCTTCGTCCCCCCGGCCCATTGGAGAGCTCACTGCGTAAACCCCGAAACCCCTGCTTCAGGAGGACGTCCCTGCGTGGGAAGCTCTCGTCTTTAATGGTAGGTGTCAAATGCATCGCCATATCTAAATATTCATCATTAAGTATTAAACATTTGTTCTAAATAGCACTGTGAAATGCAAACGAGAGCAGCTGTGTCATATCTTAATATAAAATTCATTAAATCCGTTGCCCCAAACTTTCCAACCTCACTGCAAAGCTGTGCGCTCACCACTCACAAACATAGATGTGTCAGAGCTGGGCCGCCTCTTCTGGGAGTCAAAACGTCAGGGCAGTGGGCACGCAGGAAGGATGGTGGGGCTGGGGGGACCAGCCACCATCACCCGGGATAATGGGAAATGAGGCTTTGCCTGCTTTGTGCCCCCCGCCTCAGAAAAACTACTGCCTCAGTTAAAAGAACCCTCAGGCTTCGACATCACAGGAAACCCAGGTGCCTCCACTCCGGAGACCCCGGGGCTCCTGCAGTGTGGGCAGGGCAGGGTGAGCAGCTGGCCAGAGCTGCAGGGTCCACAGCTCTGTGCAGAGAGGACCTGCAGGCAGCTGGGCCCCCGCCATCCTGGGCCACTGGGAGATGCACCCCAAAAGGACCCCTAAGGATGCACCCCAAAGGAAAGAGCACTCAGGGGCTGGTCAGAGTCTCGGAGGCCTCGATT
>NW_011495018.1:2107414-2113492 GCF_000754665.1 Bison bison bison | reverse complement strand
GGTTAGCTGACCCATCAGGTGCTCCCTGCTCCCTCTGCACAGCATCGCTCACACCCGGGCGTCGCCCTGGAAAAGATGTCACCTGGCCGTGGTGCATCTTTTTGTTGTTGTTGTTGTTGTTCATTTTTATTATTATTATTTAATTTATTTATTTTAATTAGAGGCTAATTACTTTACCATATTATTGGTTTTGCCATACATCAGCATGAGTCCACGACAGGTGTACACGTGTCCGCATCCTGAACCCCCTCCCACCTCCCTCCCCGGACCACCCCTCTGGGTCATCCCAGTGGAAACATGTGTCATATTGTATAAGAAACGAATCGCCAGTCCAGGTTTGATGCCATGGTGCATCTTAAGCGAGGTTGCCCGCCCCACCCCCATGCCTGCAGGACGTTCGGAAGCCGCTACTGCACTCGGGGCTTCTCCTCCCCCGTCCCGATGCTGCCCTCTGCTCCTCGGGGCCGCCTGCACGTGGTACCTGCTCCATAAGCCTCCTGGACCATTGTAAGAACAAGTGGATGTCACACATGGCCTGCGAGAGAGCTCACGAGTGTGGGCCCCGCCCCACCTTCAGCGTTAAACGTGAACACACTACTTGACACATTTTCAACACGATGCACAACAGGAAACGTGTTTTACGCTGGGCCGGTCCTCACGCATTTATGTTTCTGTGCGTGCTGTGCTCAGTCACTCAGTCGTGCCCGACTCCTTGCAACCCCATGGACTGTAGCCCGCCAGGCTCCTCTGTCTATAGGGATTCTCCGGGCAAGAATGCTGGAATGGGTTGCCATGCCCTCCTGCAGTGGATCTTCCCTAGTCAGGGATCGAACCCATGTCTCCTGCATTGCACATGAATTCTTTAGCATCTGAGCCACGTACTCTCTAAGATGCACTTTTAACATTTTCCCATCTCTGACATGCACCGTCTTACAATCAAAGGCACCGTCTCGCAGTGAAATGCTGCCCGGCACCCTCCTCACTCGTGGTGCCATGTGGGGTGAATTTCCTTCTTCTTAATAGTGATTCAGCATGGGGTGAAAGGGTTTTGAGTGCAGAAAAGCACCCAAGCAGGGCAGCTGGTTTGGATTTTGTGCTGAACCCAGAATTCAATATTAGCAAAGCAAATACTCATCATTGGGAGAATGATGGGGAGGTCCCAAGTTTCTTTTGCAAAACAGCTACCCAGCACTTTGGGAACCTGAAGGAGGGAAGAGGCCCTCAAGGAGACGAGGCTGGGTTGTGTTTGGTGACCAGGACACGAGCTGAAGGACTGACCACACCCCTCCCAGGAGTGCAGCCCGAGGCAGGAGAAGTGGCCGAGGCCTCAGAGTTGATGAGGAACTCAGGGCACCAGGAAGCTGCTGGGACTGACGCTGGGGTGTCAGACGTCTGTCATTAATGCCTTTATCACAGTTGAGTCGAGTGTTTTCTTTCTTGCTGCTGCTGCTGCTAAGTCACTTCAGTCGTGTCCGACTCTGTGCGACCCCATAGACGGCAGCCCACCAGGCTCCCCCGTCCCTGGGATTCTCCAGGCAAGAACACTGGAGTGGGTTGCCATTTCCTTCTCCAATGCATGAAAGTGAAAAGTGAAAGTGAAGTCACTCAGTTGTGTCCAACTCTTAGCGACCCCATGGACTGCAGCCCACCAGGCTCCTCCATCCATGGGATTTTCCAGGCAAGAGTACTGGAGTGGGGTGCCATTGCCTTCTCCAGTTTTCTTTCTTAGTTGTTCATAAAATCATCGTAGAGTGGGCTCTCCAGATCCACGGGTTTGGGATCTGTAGAGTGAATCAGTCGCAAGTAGAATTCCATTGTACATAAGGGCTGTGAGCATCCTTGATCAGGTATGTACAGAGGTCCTGGAGCCCATCCCCAGAAGATACCCAAGTTGTACATCCTACAACTCCTAGCACTTAGACTGATGAGCGGAAAGATGCTTAACTAACAAAGGTCTTGGAAACCAGTACCTTTAGTGCATGACTCACTGCTGAACATTCTCTATTTCATTCTACTTCATTGTCTGAAGCTTCTGGCCGTAACCCACTGCACTGACCTCCCGGCCCACTGCCGTCTGTGATTTGAGAAGACGATGCGGGCAGCCCTCTCCTCCGCTGCACACGGGAAACTGCCCCCTCTCCGGGAGGAGGGAGAGAGGCGTGGAGTCTGAACCAATGCCGTCTGACAAAAACACAACCCGCACAACCGGAGCAGGCATGTCCTTGGCGGCCCAGTGGCTGGGACGCCATGCTCCCAGTGCAGGGCCCCAGCTCGATCCCGGGCAGGGAGCTGGATCCCACACGTCACAGCTAAGAGTCCGAGCGTCACAACTGAAAGATCCCACGTGCCCCAACTCAGGTCTGGGGCAGCCAAAAGAAGTAACCAAATATTAGGGGAAAAGAACAAGAGCCACAGGCACAGCTGAAAATTTCCCAGTAGCCACACGAAAAGTGTAAAAAGGAGTAGGTGAAATTATTTTTGATACTATATTTCATTTAACCCAACATATTAAAATATGCCACCTTAATATGCAAACATATGCAAAAATTCTCAATGAGCTATTTTACACCCTTGTCTTCATACTGAGTGTGTGAATCTGGTGTGGGCTGACACTTACAGCCCATCTTTGTTCAGACAAGACAGCTTTCAAGTGTCTCCCTGTTGGAGGGCACAGCTCTGGAGCTGGGGTGAGCAAAGCTGTCAGGGAGAGGGCCGAGTGACACGTTTTAGATTCTGCCAGTCGACGGTCTTTGGCCCAACTCCTCAACCCGGCCTCTGTCGTGTGGAAGCAGAAAGCAGACACGGAGGACACCTGCATGTCTTCAGTCGTGCTCCGTGACAACGTGTTTACAAGAACAGACTTGTCCCAAGGGCCAGAGTTTGCCAACTTGTCCCAAGGGCCAGAGTTTGCCAACTGCTGATGTGGGTCATTCCAGGCCTGAAGCCAGCACATCTCAGACTCTCCAGCTCGAGCCAAAGAACCCTTGTTTACTGTTGGCCCAGTGAGTAAAAGTGAAAGTCACTGCGTTATGTTCGACTCTTTGCGACTATACAGTCCATGGAATTCTCCAGGCCAGAATCCTCGAGTGGGTAGCCTTTCCCTTCTCTAGGGGATCTTCCCAACCCAGGAATCAAACCAGGGTCGCCTGCATTGCAGGCGGATTCTTTCCTAGCTGAGCTACCAGGGAAGCCCAAGAATACTGCAGTGGGTAGCCTGTCCTTTCTCCAGTGGATCTTCCCGACCCAGGAATCAAACTGGGGTCTCTTGCATTCCAGGCAGATTCTTTACTAGCTGAGCTACTAGGAAAACCAGGTCATCAAAATTCCCACTGAAGCTCTGCCGTTTCAGGCTCCACGCACCGAGGCCCTAGGCGGCCCTCCTCTGGGGCAATTCCCTCCCCTTTCTGCTCACCCCTCGGCCTGCACGGGCCTTGCCCCCTCCCCATCCACGTTCTTCCCTAGATCTCAGCATCACCTCTCCTCCCCTGCTCTCCCCATCTCCCCTTCTCTTCCAGGAGGTCAACAGCTGAGTTCTGCTCCCTTTGAAGAGTGTGTGGGGATGTGAGGTTGACTTCATGAAAGGTCATCGTCTCTGGTGGTCCAAGAACTCCCAACCCAGGGAGCAGGGAGGGCTGTGGCACTGGTCTAGGGCAAGCTGGCCAGTCAGATGGGAATGGCCCTCTGAAGGCACGGGCTTTCCAGGTCTACAGAACAGCTGTCGCTGTGTCCCCCGTCCCGGATGCCTGCAGGGCCTGGGAGGATCTGCTGGACCCAGCACGGCAGCATCTCTCATGGCTCCACGTTGGCCAAATGGCTCCAGCAGCTGACTTTGGCTCCAGGCCAGGCACTCGCCCAGGCCTACAAGAAAGGATTTCCAAGTGACCAACATTAGCCTACAGGAAAGGGTTTCCAAGTGACCAACATTAGCCTACAGGAAAGGGTTTCCAAGTGACCAACATTAGCCTGTGCTGTGATACGCTTAGTTACTTGGTCATGTCCAGCTCTGTGGTCGCATGGACTGTAGCCCACCAGGTTCCTGTGTCCATGGGATTCTCCAGGCAAGAATACTGGACTGGGTTGCCACGCCCTCCTCCAGGGGATCTTCCCAACCCAACCCAGGGATTGAACCCAAGTCTCCCACATTGCAGGCAGATCCTTTACCATCTGAGCCACCAGAGAAGCCCAAACATTAGCCTGATGGCTTCTAAATGCCATCCCGGAGCCAAGCGAGCCCTGAGTGACGGTGGCAGGAAGCAGACCTTCCAGATTTACCTGCCAATCCCTCACCTTTCCATGGGCAATTCCTTGTCCTCAACTGCCCTCCAATGACTCATCCTGGCCGATGAGTCTCTGCCCTGAGGTTTTGGATCAACTGCCCTCCCACGACAGGGCGGGGGGTCATGGGGGACCTGGCCGATGAGTCTATGCCCTGAGGTTTTGACCCACTTGGGGGCCACTGGCAGTCACGTGGGGAAGGCTGATGTGAAGCAAGTGTGAAGAAAGCCAAGTGCAGGGAGCAGAGCGGCAGCTGGAGGGACCAGAGGCACCGGTGGCCGGGGATGTCCCATCCAGGCCTGGCTCATTCTTGCTCTTTAGGGCCAAGTGGCTCCAGGTCCTAGCGATAAGTGCCTGTCTGCTTAGCCAGCTCCCATTTCGTTCCAACCACTTGCAGACAAATGAGTCCTATTAAGTCGTGATTAAACAAGCACGATCTAACCTGAGTGGTCAAAGGCGCAATAAATGTAGAGGAGAGAAAGGGCCAGGAGCGGCTGGGGGACCACAGCCTCAGGAGCCCCCTTCTGATCTGTGGCCCCGCCGTCCTGGGCTTGGTTTTGCCACCCCTGCCCAGGGGAGAAAGCACCTGCTTGCCTTCTGTCCCTAGGGAAAGGAGCAAGAAAAGAAACACCTTCAGAAAACATGGGACTTAATATCACATGCTGCATTGGGGTATTTCAGGGGTGAATGGCAGAGTGAGAAATAAGTCCCCCCCCAAGCTGGGGCAAAGGGGACTGCTGTTCACAACAAACCTCCGGCACAGGTTGAACAGTGTCTCCCCAGACCTCTCACGTCTACCAGGACCATGGAGGTGACGATGTTCAGACATAGATCTCTGCAGGTGCAGTTGGTTAAGATGACGTTGTTCTGGTTGGGGGGCCATATCCAGTGACTTGCGTCTTTGTAAGAGAAGACGGGCACAAAGGGACAGAACACGCAGGGGAGACGGCCATGTGACGAGGAGGCAGCTGTGACCCGCGGAACCCCGGCCACCAGCAGGAAGGGCCCGTGCAGCGGCCTGAGGCCTCGGCCCTGACCACACCGGGACTTCTGCCCCCCAGACTGCGAGAGAACAGAGATTCTGTTGTTTTAAGGAAGGCTTCTTCCTCTGGACTCCCTTTGCCTCGTGCAGAGGCCGCTTCAATGACGGCCTCTGAGGGCGTCAGTGCCCGAGTCTACATCTGCGTCCCTCGCCCGCTGAGCTCCTGGTGGTGACCCTGGCCCCCGCCACCTGCACGCCTGGCTGGAGAGACATCTCCTGAGTGGGTGGCCAAGTCCGCTCATGGGTGGAGCAAACCTCGGACACACTTAAGGAAACAGCAGGTGGGGCTTCGCTGACAAAGCCGGGATCTGAATTGTTCCTGTTGATCATGTGCTTGACGTACATCAGCCATGCTGCAGACTCCTGTTGCCTGGTGGATTCATCTCTCCTGCTCTGATCCCCATTTGCTGGGTCAGGTGACGGAGGCCCAGCAAGTCCATGGTGACCCTGGCATCCCTGCCAGGAGCCGGGACCTTCAAGCGGCAACTGAGGTTACAGGAGGTCATGAGGTCATCCACCAGGACTGGCATCCTTATGCGAAGAGACACGGGAACACAGAGAAGAGACCTGGGAGGACGCACACATGAAGACGCGGGAGAAGGCGGCGTCCACAGGCAGGGACAGAGCCTCAGGGGACCCAGCCCTGCCCACACCTTGGCCTTGACCTTCCAGTCGCTTAGACTGTGAGAAGATCCATTTCTTTGCTTAAGCCCCCAGGCTGTGGCCCTTTGTTACAGCTGCCCTAGCAGACAAATACTCAA
>NW_011495018.1:2102667-2107290 GCF_000754665.1 Bison bison bison | reverse complement strand
CCCTGATCTTATTTGTCCTTAACATTCAGTTTTTAACATAGATTCGTTGATTTTCTGCCATCTTCCAAGATGGTATCAGATCAGATCAGTCGCTCAGTCGTGTCCAACTCTTTGCGACCACATGAATTGCAGTACGCCAGGCCTCCCTGTCCATCACCAACTCCCGGAGTTCACTCAGACTCACGTCCATTGAGTCCATGATGCCATCCAGCCATCTCATCCTCTGTCGTCCCCTCCTCCTCCTGCCCCCAATCCCTCCCAGGATCAGAGTCTTTTCCAATGAGTCAACTCTTCGCATGAGGTGGCCAAAGTACTGGAGTTTGAGCTTTAGCATCATTCGTTCCAAAGAAATCCCAGGGCTGATCTCCTTTAGGATGGACCAGTTGGATCTCCTTGCAGTCCAAGGGACTCTCAAGAGTCTTCTCCACACCACAGTTCAAAAGCATCAATTCTTCGGCGCTCAGCCTTCTTCACAGTCCAACTCTCACATCCACATATGACCACAGGAAAAACCATAGCCTTGACTAGATGAACCTTTGTTGGCAAAGTAATGTCTCTGCTTTTGAATATGCTATCTAGGTTGGTCATAACTTTCCTTTAAGATGGATATAAGTGTTTCAAAATCTATGTCAACATGTCGAGGGACACCATGGACGTTTTTGGAAGCCCCCTCCCCGCCCCGGGTGTGAGAACGAGGCTGTCTGTCTCCAGCACGTGGCTCAGGTGCCCAAGTTGTGCACAGTGGTCCCACGGGTGAACAGTGTCTGCTCGAAGCCCTGATGGTGGGTCACTGGGGAGAAGATGTCACGACCCCACGTGGACAGGTCACAGGTGTCATGTCCGGGGCGTTGGCAGTGTTCCTCGGGCTTCACACGCTTGCCTGGTTCACAGCAGAGGGTTCTGACCTCTGAGCGCTTCAAGTCCTTCACCCACAAAATCTAGGAGGCACCCCCATGCCCTTGCAGAGAATTCTCTGTCAGGCAATTCCAAGGGATGTTCATAAGGGAGACTTTTCCTCTCTCTTTAGAAACGCACTTGGAAAGGGTTGTGTGGATGAGGCTGGGGATTCCAAATGCTCCCAATTACTGGAACATTCCCCTAATTTGAAATATTTTCCCCTCAAGCTCCCGAGGATTCGTGCAAACGTTCCCAGCGTTCAGGTTTGGATGCTGGTGGGAAGCGGAGCAGGTAATTCAGCGTTCTGTTAAGGTGATAAAGACCTCCCCGCGCACAGAGAAATACAGAAACGGGGCACGGGCCCGGCAGTCAGCAGCTAAAACGTTGCCTTGTGGGCCTCAGCGAGGAAGAGGCCTGCTAGTCCCACGGATGCACGGGGGGGACTCCAGTGATCCAGGACCCCGTGCTGGGGTCCTCCGGGCTTAACTCCTCCTCCAGCGATGCTCCTGGGCAGGGGAGGGCTTGTCTGGGGACTTGCCCACACCTGACCCTCGCTGGCCATAAAGGAGGCCCTGTGAAGCCCCAGACCACTGAGTGTGAACAAGTGCCGGTGGCAAGGACTCCAGGCCCAAGATGTGCCAGAGACCACCGCTGTCTGCCAGCAGGAGGCACGTTCCCTTGTGACATTGGCTGACCACACAGAACAGTGGGGCACGGTGACTCCCAGCGTCCCAGCCGCTCACAGGACTAAGGAGTCCTGAGTAAGGGGAGAGCCGCATGCCCTCACCCCCAATTCCTTCGTACCATCCACCATGCTCGCAGCCCTCGGGGCTGTGAGATGAATGTGGAATGGTGGTCTAGGGGATTGCAGGGCGACTGAGAAAAGGGGAGTTCATTCGTGGGAACAGTTTTCCCTTTGCAAGATGAGGAGCTTTGGAGACTGACTGCACAGTCGTGCGAACGTACTCAGGCCTGGTAAATTACACCAAAGATACTGAACTTTAAGAGTGCGCACATGCTCAGTCGCTCAGTCGTGTCCTACTCTTTGTGACCCCATAGACTATAGCCCACCAGGCTCCTCTGTCCATGGGATTCTCCAGGCAAGAATATTGGAGTGGGTTGCCATGCCCTCCTCCAGGATATTAAGTGTATTTCCCCATAATTAAAAATAAATTTAAAATAACAAGACCCAGCTATAACAGTCATCTTAAGTAGGTTCCTTTAAAATAGTTACTTGAAATATGAAAACTTGGGCTGAACATAAATCGATGGAAAAAGACCTACCCTGAAACCAGGAAGCAAAGAGAGCTGGTGTGGTTACACCAAAATCACACAAAATAGAACTCAAGAGAGCCGTACAAGAGAGAAGGAGGGGCATCCCCAGAACTCTGGGCTCTGGGCTCGTCAGGCACGTGGACTCAGGGCTGGAACCCCGATCACCACCTGTCCATAGGTAGTGTCTCTGCCTGCTTTCCTGCTCTGACCCCTGCACCCCAGGTCAGGCAGAGCGGTGGGCTGACCCCTGCACCCCAGCTCGCTGGGAGACAAGCTTTGGCCATGTGTCGGGACGGATGCCCGGCAACATCACGAGAGCTGGCCCTGCTCCCAGGCTCGCCCCTAGCCGGCCTGCTCGGGCCCAGCGCCCCAGACTCGCAAACAGCATTCCAGGTGCAGCCCAGAGCGAAAACCAGAGGGGCTGGGCAGCAGTGGCCAGGCCTGCCAGGGCCAGGGAGCTCCTGGAGGCTGTGCCCTGGGACGCAGAGGGACGTGGGAGAAGGGGACAGCCCCAGTCCTCAGTCTGGGGTTTTCCTTCCTGTCTTTAGTCAAAGCAGGTAATGGCATGTGAAAAGTGGACTCAGCCTGACGTGTCTGCCCCTTGGGGCTCTGAGCAGGGTGGAGGGGTGTGCACGCCCCTCACTCAGCACTCAGGGCTGTGGTGGAAACAGCATAAGGTCTTCAGGGTTTATCTGTGTTGTAGGTTGTGTCAGGATTTCCTTTCTTTTTAAGGCTGAATAGTGTTTCCTTTGGAGAAGTCAATGGCAACCCACTCCAGTACTCTTGCCTGGAAAATCCCATGGATGGAGGAGCCTGGTGGGCTGCAGTCCGTGGGGTCACGAGGAGTTGGGCACGACTGAGCGACTTCACTTTCACTTTTCACTTTCATGCACTGGAGAAGGAAATGGCAACCCACGCCAGTGTTCTTGCCTAGAGAATCTCAAGGACGGGGGAGCCTGGTGGGCTGCCGTCTATGGGGTCGCGCAGAGTTGGACGTGACTGAAGCGACTCAGCAGCAGCAGCAGCAGCAGCAGCAGTGTTTCCCTATATGTAAGGGGTCGTGTACACGTAAAACGCACCATGCTTTGTTTCTCCTTCCCTCCACTGATTGACAGATGGGCTGTCACCCTCGTTTGGCTACGGTGACTAATGCTGCTGTGAATATAGCATCTGTTCATGGCCTTGACTTCCATTCTTTTCGGTATGTATGCAGAAGTGGCATTGCTGGATCATATGTAACTCTATTTTTGAGTTTTGAGCAATCACCACAGTGTTGTACACTGTAAACAGCTGCCCCCTGACGGTGCACAAGGACTCTAACTTCACATCATTGCAACCTGTCCCTTCCTGGGTTTTTGACTGTAGCACCCTAGTGAGTATGAGGTGTGGGCCTTGCTTTTTAAAGTCCATTCTGACAACGTCTGGCTTTTAATTGGCATGATTAGTTCACTAAAATTTAACATGATTTTTGACGTGGTTGGATTTAGGTCTGCTGGTTTATTATTTATTTTCTCTTTGTCGTCTTTGTTTTGTGCACCTCTGCTCCTCATTTTCTGCCTTCTTCTGGGTTTCTTGAATATTTTTTTAAAAAATCCGCTTTAATTATCTATGTATTTTACCTGTATCTCCGTACCTTACCCTGTTGGCTCAGTAAAGAATCTGCCTGCAATGCAGGAGACATGCATTTGACCCCTGGGTCAGGAAGATCCCCTGGAGAATGAAATGGAAACCCACTCCAGTATTCTTGCCTGGAGAATCCCATGGACAGAGGAGCCTGGCAGGCTACAGTCCATGGGGTCACATAGAGTCAGACACGACTGAGCAACTAACACTGTACCTTAGACTATTAGTTGTTGCTTAGGGATTAAAATATACACAATACCTCCTTGACTTTTCAGTCTAGAGTTAATACTGTGCCAGCCTTATAACTTTATCGGTCCATATGTAACCCCAGACCTTTAATCTATAGTTGTCATGTGTATTATATCCATATACATAATAAACTGCAGAAGACAATGTTATAATTCTTTGCTTTAAACAGTCATATACTTTAAAGAAATGAAGATTTCAAAATTCATTTACATTTTCCCATGTATTTCCCAGTTTTGACATTCTTCGTTACTGCCCTAAAATCCAAATTCCTAACTGGCATCATTTCCCTTAAAGAACTTCTTTTAGTATTTCTCATAAGTAGCAACAATTTCTCCAAGTATTATTTAATCCGAAAATGTTTTCCCTGGTGAAGGGACCCTGTCCCTGGACTCCTAGGTTAATGGGTTTGTCTTTCAGAATCAGACATGTTCCACTGCCTGCTGGCTTCCATAGTTTCCAATGGGAAGTCTGCAGTCACCCAAATCCTATTTTTGCATAGTATATGTACATCAGTTCAGTTCAGTTCAGTTCAGTCACTCAGTCATGTCCAACTCTTTGCGACCCCATGAATCGCAGCAC
>NW_011495018.1:2102114-2102567 GCF_000754665.1 Bison bison bison | reverse complement strand
TGTGAGAGTTGGACTGTGAAGAAGGCTGAGCGCCGAAGAATTGATGCTTTTGAACTGTGGTGTGGAGAAGACTCTTGAGAGCCCTTGGACTGCAAGGAGATCCAACTGGTCCATCCTAAAGGAGATCAGCCCTGGGATTCTTTGGAACGAATGATGCTAAAGCTCAAACTCCAGTACTTTGGCCACCTCATGCGAAGAGTTGACTCATTGGAAAAGACTCTGATCCTGGGAGGGATTGGGGGCAGGAGGAGGAGGGGACGACAGAGGATGAGATGGCTGGATGGCATCATGGACTCAATGGACGTGAGTCTGAGTGAACTCCGGGAGTTGGTGATGGACAGGGAGGCCTGGCGTACTGCAATTCATGTGGTCGCAAAGAGTTGGACACGACTGAGCGACTGATCTGATCTGATATCCATCTTGGAAGATGGCAGAAAATCAACGAATCTATGT
>NW_011495018.1:2097985-2102014 GCF_000754665.1 Bison bison bison | reverse complement strand
TCAAGGAGTAAGCGTCTTTTAATTTCATGGCTGCAGTCACCATCTGCAGTGATTTTGGAGCCCAGAAAAATAAAGTCTGACACTGTTTCCACTGTTTCCCCATCTATTTCCCATGAAGTGATGGGACCGGATACCATGATCTTTGTTTTCTGAATGTTGAGCTTTAAGCCAACTTTTTCACTCTCCTCTTTCACTTTTATCAAGAGGCTCTTTAGTTACACACACATATACAATGTGTGTAGTTCGGTCTTCCCTAGTGGCTCAGATGGTATCTGTGTATAGTTTTTCTTTGGCTGCTTCAGAGACCTGCTTTCTTATTTCTATTTATCCTGTTTGGGGTTGACTGAGCTTTTTGAAACTCAAATTTATATCTTTCACCTAATTAAGGAAATTTCTTGGCCACTATAACTTTGAATGTTTTTTCTCCTACATATCTGTGTTTTGTCTCCTCTTGGGACTCAAATTTCATGTGTTAGACCTTTTGATTTTGTCCTAGAGGTTTCCAATAATAATTCCTTCATTATTTTCAATCTGTTTTCTCTCTCTTCTTCAGATTAGATCGTTGATATTCATCTATAGTGAAGTTCACTGACTCTTTATTCTGTTATCTCCATTCTGGTAATAAGCTAATCTCCTCCATTTTTAATTTCAAATACTGTATTTTTTCATTTCTAGAATTTCTTTGTGGTTCTTATGTTTACATTTCTATTCCTTAGTTGAGATTTCTTATCTCTTCTTTCACTGATAGCATATTTTTCTTTACTTAATTGAGTATAGCTGTAATAGCTTCTTAACAGTCATCTCCTAAATCCAACATCTTGGGATCATCTCAGGATTATTCTCAGTGGATTGACTTTGTCTTGAGCCTGGGTCACATTTTCCTGTGGGTTTTTTTTTTTTTTTTTCATATCTCAAGTGATTTTAAATTGTATCCTGAATGCCATGTGTTGGGACTGTTGTGTTGCAGAAATCCTGGAGTCTACTCTAATCCTCCAGAGAATGTTGACTTTTTTGTTTGTTAGTTTGGGTAGACAATTAACATGATTGGATTCAAACTGCAAACTTTGTGTCTTTAGCATCAGCTCAAATCACAGTACAGATCTTCTATTTTAGCTAAACTGCCTTGAGTCTGCCAACAACCCTGTGTGGGTCAGGGACAAGTCAGAGATTTGGGTAGAGTTTTCTTTTATTTTGCAGAGTTTTTAGTTTTTATGTGCAAGAGGGTTACGTCCAGTAGGAGTTTACTTGGCTGTACCTGCATGCTTCTTTCTAAAGCAGAGGTGTTTTGTACGCCTGTCACAAAGCTGGGAGGCCTCTGAGCAGGTAACTTAGTGATGGGTAGAAACACCTTCAGAAGAGATTAAGGAATAAAATGCCAGCTTTGGGCAAGCCTACCTTTATTAGTCTGCTCAGGCTGCAACCAGTTTGTGGCTTAAACAACAGAAAATTATGTTCTCACTGTTCCAGAGGCTCAAAGTCCAAAAGTAGGGTGTCAACAGGTTTGTTTTTTTCTGAGGTCTCTCTTCCTTGGCATGTACTGGGTTAGCCAAAAAAGTTGATCTGGGTTTTTCTGTAACACCTAACAGAAAAATCTAAAAGAGTTTTTTGGCCAACCCAATGGATGGCCATCTTCTCCCCGTGTGTGTCTTTCCCCTCTGTGTATGTCTGTGTCCTAATCTCTTCTTATAAAGACAATGGTTGCATTGGATGGGGACCCACCCTAATAAACCTCATTTAATCCAAAATACCTTTAAAGACTCTTTCTCCAAATAGAGTCACATTCTAAATTACTGGTAGTTAGGGCTTCAGTGTATAAATTTTGAGAAGGAAGGAATTCATCCTGTTATACCACCCTTCAAAGGCTAAGGGCCACCCTCTCTTTAAAGACTGTAGTTAATTCAGTGGATCCACTCAGTGGTCCCATGCTACCCCCATATTCTGGTAAGGATGCAGGCTCTGGGAGATGCAGCCATGGAGCTGCTGAGTGGCACATCTGGTGCCCACTTCCCACGTCAGCCTGTCTGACCAGGAGCCCAATTTAGGTGTTGGGCTCTGGTCCTCCAAGCCCAGTAGGTCATGAGCACCACCAGATCTTATAACCTCCCATCACAGATCCAAAAGTACCAAGTGGGACAGTTCCTGTGTTGGACAGAGGGGTCCAGATGGCTCTGTGGGCTCTGTCTGTAGCTCAGCACTGCCTCCTGGGAGCCCCAGTAGCCTGACCCAGAGGCAGGCAGCTCTCTGAAGCTCCCAGAACCAGGGCTGGAGCCTGTTTAAAAGCCCTGCCTGGTCCCTCACCTGAGAGCAGGGCTCCTTGCTCATCAGCAGCTAACTCCATCCATGTCTCAATGGTCCATATTTGATGTCAAGACAGAGAAGTAGCTGTGGCTCCATGTGGGTGTGAATCACTATACAGTGTCTGAGTCCCTAGAGCATGGCCTGGCTTCAAGACAGCTAAACAGCTCACTCCAGGGAACAGCCACAGAAACGAAAACTTCAAGAGCTCTGCCGTCTATGGAACAGGGTTGGCTCTTCTGAGTTGCACGTGGAGGGAAGAAGCAACACCTGGAATGAACAGAATTGGAATGTTTTGGAAAACTTGGCTTCAGTGTCATGTCCTTCTCCAGGGGATCCTCCCCACCCAGGGATCAAACCTGGGTCTCCTGCATTGCAGGCAGATTCTTTAGCATCTGAGCCATCAGAGAGGTTTTAAAGTGCAGACAATATTGAAGAGCACAGGCCAGCCCTGAGCCTCCAGAGAGTCTGGGTGGATGGGCGGGAGAGGATGGACAGGCAGAAAGCCTGCTGGCTGTTACAATTCTCTGCAGCCATGTTGCTGGCTCATTTTAATGTCAAAGAACACTTTTAACCAGGCTTGATTCATGCAACCATATTGATGCAGCATATTTATGCCATTTGCCTCAATTACACTGTCTAGGGACCAGCTTGACAACCCATTCATCCCCTGGTAAAATATTTGATAAACAAAATCAGAGATGGATCACTTAAAATCCTGAATTTCACTCCCATTTCGCTCCCATTTTCTGAAAAAGGAGTCAGAGTGCTTGACCTTCTGGGAGGAGGCAGTCAGCTTTGTCCTGTGTCCCAAGAGCCTGGCCTCCCCACGGTCTGGCCACTGCCAAGTCACCCCTCGCTGAGGAGGGGCCGCCGCATGTACGCGAGTGCCTTGCCACCAGGTAACTGTAGCCCAGCATGTTGCCCGGTGTAGGTCACAACAGGAGGATGTGCAATTAAAGGGACAAAAATACCCCAAGGAAATCAATGCGGGACTTATTAATATCAGACCCGTAGGTGACAACTGTCAGACAATCGGTCAACAAGGGGCCCGTGTCTGCATGATCCCGGCTAACCCGTTATGATCTTTATGAAGTGTCCTTCTGGGGGGTCTGGATCTGCAGATATGAGGGGGAGCCCCTTCCCTTTTATTAGCAGCTAAGCTCTTTATACTTGGACCATATTGCAGCAGGTTAGAAGTCTAAGCTTTATTGTCTTATGTTATTGAAAATCCAGATTCCGGCAGGCTTCTCCCTCAGGTCACGCTTTGTCTGCGAATACATTCTCATTTTTCCATGTACAGAGACCGTCTGGAGAGAGGCAGAAAAAGATTAGGACTGTAATATACTTAAATCCAATTTATTTGCCAGGCCAGAAACTTCCACCCTCCACAATTGCTTCCAACTCAAGATGCTGTCTTTAATTCTTTCGTGACAGGGAGAAACACGGGCGCCAGCTCCGCTGGGTCCAGGCGAAGAGGAAGGACCGGGTCCTAAGGCGTCCGGGCCAGCGGGGGGCGGGGGGCCCGGAGGGGGTCCAGACTGAAGTTTCTGGTTCAGACCTTCTCATTTGTTTTTGAGAAACAAATCTTCAGTTGCATGTCATTCATCGGAAGAGAAACGTGCTCATTAGAGAAGAAGGCAGGTCCGGAAAAGCCCGCTGGCCTGTGAGTCCTGTCCCGGCCGCTCCTTCGTGCCTGATGGCATCAGGACCACCTGGCCCCTCGCCCCAGCT
>NW_011495018.1:2093604-2097850 GCF_000754665.1 Bison bison bison | reverse complement strand
TCAGCCCAACCAGCAGGGTCCCTACGGCCGCTGCCAAGGTCCATCTTAGCCTGCAGTGACTTTCCCTCCAGACTTTGCCTCTGGACACAGGCAGGAAGCCTGGGAGGGAAATGATCTGTGTGGGTTTTTTGTTAGCTAGTGTGCTCATTTTAGGACTTTCCAGGCTTTACCACGACTCAGATGGTAAAGAATCTGCCTGCAATGTAGGAGACACAGGTTTAATCCCTGGGCTGGGAAGGTCTCCTGGAGAAGGGATTGGCTACCCACTCCAGAATTCTTACCTGGGGAATCCCATGGACAGAGGAGCCTGGCGGGCTCCAGTCCTTGGGGTCAGAAAGAGTGGGACACACCTGAGCGACTAACACTTTCAGCTTTTTTGTTTGTTTGCTCAGCGTAAATGATAGGATACCAAGGCCCACAGGGCAAGTGCGGAGGGCGAGGGGGTGCCCTGGAGGTGCCCTTCCCACTCCCGCCAGGCCGAACAAAGTTGGGTCCCTGCCTTAGCCCTGGACAGCCCAGGTTGTGAATTTGGCCTGGGCGGCCCCCGATTCCTGTCTACTAGCCCTGCCTAAGTCAGTCCAGTGTGGCTCAGAGCACACCGACTGTGTGTGCCCTTCCATGCCAGGCTTTGACAAAGGGAGGATGCAGAGATGGCAGCCCAGACAGAAGTGATCCACTGGGGGCCTCTGAGCTCGGGGAGGAATGGGGCGTGGGGACGGTCCCAGCGGCAGGTAGCACCTGGAGAGGAGCTTGGGAGCTGCTGCCTGGTGACCAGCTGGGGCCGGCTCGCCTGGAACATCCCTGTAAACACTGAGAGTCACGGGTCCCAGGAAACGCTCAGTTGAAGACAGATAGGGCAGTCAGCCGCCCTAGCGGCCAGAACCCAGCTCAGTGCTGCTGTGTCCCGTCTGCCCATCTGGGTGACCCTGGAAGTCAGCTCACGACCTGGGCCTGTTTCCACATCCAGAGACCGCAGACAATAGGAGGCCTTTCACCTCAAGGAGACCTCTCGGCTTTTCACACACTGCTGTGTCTGGGCCCGTGGCCTCCCCCCGTGCACTCTGGACACCTTTAAGGAAGACGGTGGGCTACCATCAGTTTGCCATCGCCAGAGCGCCGATGAGCGTGATTCATTCAGAGATGCGGCAAGTCACACAGCCTTGATGGTCCAGCGCTTGGGACGGGACACTGGCCGTCCTGGGAAGCAGTCCACGGTCAGCAGGAGACAGCCTGGGAGCTCCAATCTCTCGACAACTCAGCCAGTCAGGGGGCCCAGGTGGCCTCCTGTCCTCTGCCTCTCTCCCTCTTCATGGGGCGAGGGTGAGAGTAGACACACAGATGAAGGCACGAGCAGTCTGAGCCTGGGTACCTCCTTTTTAGGGAATGCTGGGAAACTCAGTTGCCAGCAGCACAGAAGGCCCAGGTCCCTGCACCCTCAGCCCCTCGTCCCTTTTGAGCTAAAGGGCGGCCCCTGCCAGCCAGCCTGTGCCGGCAGTCCACAAGGAGCCCTCATGGCTGTGTGGCAGCATCTGCTGGTCTCTGCAGTGCAAGGCACATGTGAACACTGGGGTTTCTCCAAGGTGAAGGTCGTGACAAGGCTGCTTTTACAAAACATCTCAGGCAGTGGGTCATTTGGCTCATGGGCTTCAAATTCTGTACCAGCATCAAATTCTCCTTACTAGAAACGACAGCAATGGAAGTCCTCGGTGATTCTCCCTTGGCCTGGCCCATGTCACCTGCATCCTATGGAAATGGGCCTTCTTCAAAAGAACAGAAGGAGAAAAGACCACGGGAGTGAGCTGGAGACCCACAGAGAGGGGGCCCTGAGAGCTGTGGGGGACTGGGGGTCACTGCATGGTCTCCTGGTCCAGAGCACCATTCCTGGGCATGGGCCGACATGCAAAGGGATACTTGGGTCTTGGTCAGACCTCCGTGAGGCCTCCTGGGGTGGGTGAGGGATGCTGTGCCCTCCTACGTGCTTGCATCCCTTCCTGCCACCAAAGGGCAGAGTTGGGGAAATCTGTTCCACTTGGAAGGAGACAGGCTTCCAGGCTGATGTCCTGCCAGGAAGATGCTATGTTTGAGACAGAGACGGGACATCTCGAGTGCAGGAGGCTTCACAAACTGGAACCTCCAGGGGCCTTGACAGGTGTCATTGTCCCCACATAGGATGTTTGACCCCAGAAGGGAAAGAAGACAGTGGTCCCTTCCAGAGGCTCAGAATGCAGCTTTGGGCATAAACCTGTGCACAGAATCAATTTTTTAGGAGGGTGACGAATTGAGCCAAGAGTAGGGGCATTTTACACATCAAAAGATTTTGCCAAATTGTCTTCCAAAATGACTGCAACGCTTTTCTTTGCTCTCAACAAGGACTGAATGCCTATTTTCCAGCATCTTCACCAGCACCGAGTGTTTTACTTTTTAAAACTTCTTGCCAACTTGACAGTAAAATATCTAATAGCTCTGACTTTCATTTTTAAACTTACAAGATGCAGCTACAGCAAAAACTCAAGCATCTATCAACAGGATACCAGCAACATGAATTATGGCTCATATAATTATATGTGGGTCTTAAAATAATGAGCCATATCTGTGCTGATGAGCTATGCTCACAGAAGGGACATCCAGAACATAGTGTTAAATGGAAATGGAAGTTGCAGGAGCTTTATGTATAATTTTAACAGTCTACACACATGTACACACACACTCATGTGTGTGTGTACATGTGCACACTCATACACATGCCCTAGGCGGAGGCATCATTGGGGATCAGGTAGCGGGGAAACATCAGACAGAGCTGGCCCAGCATGAGGGAGGCCATTGCCTTGGATGTCAGGGCTGGACTAGTGTCAGTGTTAAATCAGAAAAAGTGCTTGGAGTCACCAGATAGATGCAAAGGTCATCCTGCAAGTGTTAACCAGGTAGGGCAGTTTGGAAGGAACCAAGGTAACTGACTGAGGAAATACACTAGAAAATGCAAAATCCACCAACGGTATTGAACATACTTTCTTAGAAGAGTCTGTAAATGGATACGCATGAGTGCATTCCTGCTGTCACTGGCCGAGGCTCAGCGGGATATGCCGCGTCCCAGCGCCCGCCCCGCAAGAGGGCTGGTCAGGCCTGCCAGTCAGGCCCCCAAACTAGCATCCTCTGCTGCCTCTTCTCTATGGGCTCCAGGGGTCATTAGACCGTGGGCAGGGCAGGGGGCCTGTCCCGGTGAACAAAGCCCACCCCCTGGAGAAAGTGTCGGACCCCATTCAGAAGTTTTGGCTTTCCTGGAGGGCGGGGGCCAGCTCCGTCAGCTCAGGCCCAGCCCCTGGGGGCTCTGATGGCCTTCCCTGCAGAGCAGGCCATGAGGGAGGCATCTCACCTTGAACTTGCATGAAAGGCATGCCTCTTCCTTCTTGCAAGGCTCAGCCCATGTTCCTCAGAAGACGGCCTTCCCAAACCATGACAGCAGGGACTGCTTCCGTGGGCCAGGCCGTGCCGCCAGCATGTTTGAGAGCAGAAGGGGCACTCTACATGTGTTGGGGGTCTGGCACTAGTCGTTGATTAAAATAGCACGGGCCCCACCCGGGTGTGCTGATGGCAGGGCCAGCCACAGCCCTCGGGCGCTCCAACACTGGACTCGGCATTTCTGCGGCACCCCGCCGGCCCCGAGCCGGCATCGTTCGCTTAGAATCCACAGCACAGCGCCGATGGGAGCTGCGTGAAGACCTTCATTCCAAAAACGTTTTTCTTCTGGGGAATTTTCATTCGAAGCAGAGGCTTCAAAAAAAAATGAATGCAGACAAGCAAGTGTGATGAGGCAGCTCCAGCGTGCCCAGCCACACCCACACGATGGAGGTGAAGTCACGACTCAGAAAGCTATGTCCAAGAGAGGCGGGGATCACGGATGCAAACACTGGTGTGTCTCGTTTGCGAGGCGACCGTCCCCTAAACATATCAAATGCACTCCCCTATTCCCAGGCAGACTGATAAAGTAGTTTGATACAAATCAGTTGTAGATTAGATTCTGCAAAGCACGTTTTCCTAGGAAATCCAATTGCACCTGCTTTGGTTTCTGGGGCGGCATCCGTTATCTGGTGATGGTACAAGAATTCCGCTGCAGCTCTTTGAGTGGGAAGGGTGAGATCCTTCATCAGACGGGGGTGGGATGAGACTGCTCGAGGGGGTTCCGCAGGGAAGGGGCTCCAGTGGGCACCCTTGGGTCCCAGGCTGGCTGGGCAACCTTGCCAGGCCCCTC
>NW_011495018.1:2091446-2093504 GCF_000754665.1 Bison bison bison | reverse complement strand
GCTGGCGGGGCACCCTGGCCAGGCCCCTCGGCTGGTGCCTCCCCCACCAAGACCCACCCAAGGGGCCCAGCCTGCAGGCCATACATCCAAAGGCAGGCGTTCGGTGGAGCTCCCCGCAATTTATTTTAATTACGTGTGTCGTAAAAAGACCACCTACAGATGAGACAATGCTGCCGTAAGAGTCTCAAGGTTACTGTAGGGAATACTTCATAACTGAAGTGTGTTTTCCCCAAGGACTTATACTACCATTTGATTTAATTTTTAATTTTTACATTTTAATCAAAAATAGATCAAATGGTGGTGGTCTCTCGGGGGAAACATACTTCAGATAGGAAGCCGGCCATGCTCCTTTTAAATATGTAAAGCTGCCATCCTCCTATAAGTCACGGACGGCGCCGGCTGCCAGCCGCCCCTGCCACGCGCTGGGCGTGTTTCCCGAGCATTGAGGCCGCTGGCAGCTCCACCCGCTCCAGTGCAGCATGAGCGTTAGACAAAGGACGAGAAGGTCGCTCAGTCAGTGCCCTCCGCACCGCGTGTGGCCTCGGGTCTCCAGGGAGAGGCCAGTTGGGTCTCCCACGGGGAGGCCCCTTACCTTTCCAGGGTGGGGTGGTGGGCAGTGTGAATTGCATCTCAGGGGTGTGTGTGTGCGCACACCTGTGCACACTTGCCCTGTGTTCTGAACGACAGGCAATAAAACTCTGCAACTGCAAGGAAAGGCACACACTCTCATCCAGATGGGTCTTCCACCCACGAGGGCCGCTCTGCTTGTCACATCGCCACCTTGCGGGTGACCGCACACCTGCTGATACCCAGGTGGGCTCCAAGAGCAGCCACTGACCTACCACGTGACCTCAGATGACCCACATGTGCACTCTGCAGCCTCTCTGGACTTGACGTTCCCACCTGTAAAGTGGGGACAAAGCTGGCACATGCACTGTCGTGCGGCCCAAGCGTCCATCAGGGGACGCGATCTTCCTGCCGCCAGGGTAATAAAGGTACCCTGCTGTTTCTCTCCTCCTGAGTGTCCCCACAGGACCCTGGAGGCTCTTCTCAAGGCTGCGTGCCTGGTGGGGACACAGCCAGGAAAACGGGGCACCAGGGCCCAGCAGCCCTTCGCTTCCCAGGGGCTGCCTCAACCCTGGGCAGTGCCCACAGCTCTGCACCTGCCTGGGTCTCCCGTTTATAAGTAACCCAGACCCCAGCCCTCCAGGCTTCCAGGCTCCAGCTGCCACTGCAAAGCAGACCCCAGGAAGCCGGGGGGACGCAGGGAGGGGAGCGCCCCACCCATCCTCTAACCCCTGTTGCTGAGACTGGCGACACCCTGGCCACGCTTCCCTGTGTACATTTAACACAGCCCTCTGGTGCCCCAGGTGATGCAGTGGTAAAGAATCTGCCTGCCAATGCAGGAGACACAGGAGACAGGGGTCAATCCCTGAATCAGGAAGATCCCCTGGAAGAGGGCATGGCAACCCACTCCAGTATTCTTGCCTGGGAAATCCCATAGACAGAGAAGCCTGGTGGGCTGCAGTCCATGGGGTCACAAAAGAGTCAGACATGACTTAGCGCCTGAGCACACAGGCGCTGGAGCCCCAAGTGGGGATGTTCCCCACCTCCCGTCAAGGTCATTTACATAAACATCCACTGGAGGCGTTTCTTCGGAATTAGCTCCAGGGAAATGATGCAGTTCTGAAGAACGGGTGTGCTTCACCTCTTCAGACCCTCGGGGCACATAGCAGACCACCTCTGTGCCCTAGAAGCCCAGAGAAAAAGTTCCCGCTCACGTCAGCGACCTGGCGCCCCGGCCCGTCTCCTCCGCCCTGGTGCCCGGTTCGTTGTCTGCCTTCATCTCGGAGCTTGTCACAGACGAACTTTGTGGTGGGCTGCCCAGCGCCCTGTGGCGGCTGCAGGGCAGGGAGGCGCGCGAAGGCTGGTCTGGCCGTGTCCCTTCTCTGGCCCTGCCCACCAAGGCTGAGGGGGCAGCCTGCCTCTCTGGGCACCCCACCCGCTGGGCAGGCCGGCAGGTTGATTGGGGGCAGGCAGCCTCTTCCCCTCCGCCCT
>NW_011495018.1:2087164-2091339 GCF_000754665.1 Bison bison bison | reverse complement strand
GGCTGCAGGGCAGGGTGGAGGGGAAGAGGCCGCCCTGCCCGAGACCATCACCCCTGCACCCCGACCCCATCACCGCCCCGGCAGACGGGCTGAGTCCCCTGTGCCCGCTGCTGGGGCCACCACAGCCTCTTGCATTTGCTCGGGCTGCGGCCCCGGGACAGCTCTGTGGGCCCCCGAATCGGGGTGCAGGGTGAGAGGGTTTGGCTGTTGCTCCAGACGCGGGGGTCGGGGGAGGCTAAGGCCTGCAGGGAGCTCAGTCAGCTTCAGGCCCTGAGGACCACTGGGATCCGCCTAGTCACACAGGTCCCCGAAGTCCACGGGATTTTCTCATGGAGGTACACAGCCCGTGCGTCGTGGAGAGAGCTCACGCGTGACACAGGGAGCTGGGACACGAGCTCTTACTGGACTGTGTTACTGACGCAGAGGCCCCCGGCTGGACGCCCTGGAACTGGGGCTCCACCCTCAGCGCGGTCCCAGCTAAGTCCCTGGGGGCAGCCAGGGTGGGGAGGAGGCCCAGCCTGGGCCCACACTCTCCTTGCGTGTTTGATCCCAGCCCTCGGGGCCGTGAGGAGCAGGCGGGCACCTGGCGCAGCCTGGACTCCTGCCTCCAACCACCTGGCCCTGGGCCCCGTGTGCTCTGTGTTCCCGGCCTCCGCAGTGCGCACGCGCGGCTTTTCTCAACAGGCCAGGGTCACCCTGGACAGAGGCAGGGAGGGTCTGGGGACGGGAAGCAGGTGGTGGGCTCGGCCGGGAGGTTGGAGCTGTGGGAACAGGACCAGGAGCCGGACCGGCCTCGGAGGGCCCCTCCCAGCAAGCCTCCAGCCCCCGCTAGCCGAACACACGGCCGGCCTGGGCTCCTGACTTTCAGAAGCTCATTAGAAATCAGTTCCCCAGGCTCCCCTGCCGGCTCAGTGGTAAAGAACCACCTGCCAATGCAGGACAATCAGGATTGAGCCCTGATCTGCGAACATCCCTTGGGGCAGCTCAGCCTGTGAGCCACCACTGTGAGGCTGTGCTCCAGGGTCTGGGAGCCGCAGCCCATGAACCTGCAGCCCGTGCCCGAGCTCTGCAATGAGAAGGCCATAACCCACATGGACGAGGAGCCCCAGCTCGCTGCAACTAGAGAAAAGCCTGCCTGGCAACGAAGACCCAGCACAGACAAGAGTAAATTAATAAATTTTTTTAAAAGAAATTGGTTTCAGTTGACCTTGCAGATACTCACTGAAGCGGCCTGGGGCCGGGAGCCCTGCCCAGCTCTGGGGCACCGATGAGCGAAGCACCATCCTCGCCTCCACTCAGCCCGAGCAAACCCAACCCCCACCCTCCAAGGCCAGCCTCCCCCAGGGCTCTGCAAGGGGACCGGTAGATAGAGGTGGACGGGCGCCCTGAGACTGGATGGGGTAGGGGGCAAAGACACCGTGACCTGGCCTCATCCATAACTTACAAACATCACTGAGCCATAAAGGCAAAAGGAGAAGGGGGCGGCAGGGGAAGAGATGGTTAGATAGCATCACCCACTCAACGGGCATGAGTTTGAGCAAACTCTGGGAGGCGGTGGAGGACAGGGAAACCTGGCGTCCATGGGGTCGACAACATACAGGCAAGGTGGAGGAGAAAACTAGGTGTCATCACAGCAAGACGTCAACACATACGGTTTGTAAAAGGAATAGAGAATCCACGTGGCGGTTTCTGCCTCAAAGAAGACGCAGCCACGTGAACTCACTTCACATAAGCAGTCCAAGAAACACCGAGTCTGAGTGCCACGCGGACGGCACCCTGGACCGTCTTACACATTTATACGAATTGTCTCAATGTCTTTTTTGTTAAGACCCAAGTTTCTAAAGAGAGGCAGAGCTTGAGAGGATGTAAATGAGGCTCAGTGGCCTCGGGGCCTCTGGGAACTGCTGGGCCTGTCACCATTGTTCATGTGGTCTTGGGGACACAGGTCTTCCGGGGGAGCCTCTGGCCTTTCCCAGAGCAGGGTTCAGACCGTGATGGCCCTCACTGGGGTATGTGCATCCGTTCAGGTTCTGCTGTTGAACGTGAAGTCAGAGGCCCAGCTCGCTGGCCGTGGGATGCGCTGTGGGCCGGGCGGGCACAATGGCCAGCCAGCGGCTCCAGAGCCTGGACTTGTGGACCAGGGGTCGTGAGCGCCTCTTTCAACTACCCCGGATGCCAAGGAAACCACAGCCTAAGTGGAACCATCTGGGGGGACAAAGAGGCTTTGTGGAAGGTCCCCTCCCGCTCCGGTTGAGGAGAAGCCACTGACCATGCGGAGAGGGTGGAGAGGGCCTTCGGCGGCCACCATGGAATGCAGGACCCAGCAGGGAGGGGCAGCACCGGGACTCAGAGCAAAGACCAACTGCGAGGGCAGCCCTCCCCACAAGGGCCCCGTGCTCTTCTAATTTTATTGTGGTGAGAACACTCAACATGGGATCTGGCCTCTCCAGGGCTTCTCGTGTGCAACACACACAGAGTGGTGGACGCGGGCACTGTCGTGCAGCACAGCCCCGGGGCTCAGCCGCCCTGCAGATCCGAAACTCTGCCCGCCCGGCACCCACCGCCCTGCATCCCTCCCCCAGCCCAGCAACCATCATTCTGTTCCTGGCTTCTATGAGCTTGACTCTTTAGTTTCCTGATATCGGTGGGATCAGGCAATATTCATTCTTCTGTGACTGGCATATTTCCCTTAGCGTAATATCCTCCAGGGTCATCCATGTGGTCACACAATGCAGGATTTCCTTCTCTTTTAAGGCTGAGTAATATTCCACTGTGTGTACGTACCACATTCTCTTTATCCATTTATCAGCTGATGGCCATTTAACTGGGCTTCCCCAGTGGCTCAGGTGGTAAAGAAGCCGCCCACAATGCAGGAGTCGCAGGAGACGTGGGTTTGATTCTTGGGTCTGGAAGATCTCCTGGAGGAGAAAATGGCAAGCCACTCAAGTATTCCTGCCTGGAGACTCTCATGGACAGAGGAGCCTGGAGGGCTAGAGTCCATGGGGTATCAAAGAGTCAGACACGACTGAAGTGGCCGAGCACTCATGCACGGCCATGTAGCTAGTCTCCACGCCTCGCTGTTGTGAGCTGTGCTGCAGTGATGATGGGCGTGCTCTCATTTCGAGGTCCTGACCGCCATTCCTTTGGCTGTATACCCAGGACTGGCATTGCTGGATCATCTGATGGTTCTATTTTTAATTTTTTAAACTTTTACTTTTTTTGTTCATCATGGATTTTTTTTTTTGCATCAATTTAAAAAAATTTTAAATCTATTTTTTGGCCACACTGTGTGGCATGCATGATCCTAGTTCCCCAGCCAGGAATCAAACTCTCACCCCAGCAGGGGAAGTGTAGAGTCCCAATCACTGGACTGCCAGAGAAGTCCCTCTGTTTTTAACTTTTGGGTGAACCTGCATACTATTTTCCACAGCACCTGCACCATTTTGCACTCTTATCAACAGTGCGCGTTTCTAATTCCTCCACATCTTTGTGAACACTTAGTATCTATTGCACCCACTCCAGGACTCTTGCCTGGAAACTCCCATAGACGGAGGAGCCTGGTGGGCTGCAGTCCATGGGGTCGAGAAGAGTCCACACGACTGAGCGACCTCACTTTCACTTTTCACTTTCATGCATTGGAGAAGGAAATGGCAACCCACTCCAGTGTTCTTGTCTGGAGAATCCCAGGGATGGGGGAGCCTGGCGGGCTGCCGTCCATGGGGTCACACAGAATCGGACACGACTGAAGCGACTTAGCAGCAGCAGCAGCAGCAGCAGCAGTATCTATTGCTCCATCCCAGCAGGAGCTCAATGCTATCTCAGTGAGGTTCTGCTTTGCATCTCCGTGATGATCAGCGATGTTAAGCATCTCTTCATACGCATCTCTTCATCACACTTTCTGATTTCAAAATATATTACAAAGGTATGTAATCAAAAAAAATATATATGTACTGGTATTAGGGCAGACGTATGTAGCAGAACAGAGAGCTCAGAAGTAAACCCATGCACGTAAGGGTCAAGTGACCCTTGACACAGGTGCTGAAAACACACAGTGGGGAAAGGACCGTGTCCTTAACAGATGGTGCCGGAAAACTGGGTATCCTCACACAAAGTAAGAAAGCTGGACTCTTATACCACACACAAATCACCTCAAAATGGATTAAAGATCCAAAACC
>NW_011495018.1:2078903-2087064 GCF_000754665.1 Bison bison bison | reverse complement strand
CAAAACCTCTAGAAGAAAACATAGGGGAACGCTTCATGATACTGATCTTGGCAATGACACGGTATGGCGTGCAGTGAAGTGAAAGGCACTCAGTCGGTTCTGACTCTTTGTGACCCCATGGGCTGTACAGTCCATGGAATGCTCCAGGCCCGAACACTGGAGTGGGTAGCCTTTCCATTCCCCAGGGGATCTTCCCAACCCAGGGATCAAACCCAGGTCTCCCGCACCGCAGGTGGATTCTTTTCCAACTGAGCTATCGGGGAAGCCCCGTATGGCATACGACACCAGAAGCACAGGCAACAGAGGCAATGCTAGACAAGCCGGACGACATCAGAGCCAGAAAAAAAGAAGAAGAAATAACAGCGTTTGCAGCGACGTGGGCGGACCTGGAGACGGTCACGCTAAGTGCAGCGATCAGACACAGACACCACGTGGTATCGCCTATTACGTGGAATCTACAAAAATGATACAAACGAACCTCTGTATCTGTAAGAAGGACTTACAGATACAGAAAACAAGTTTATGTCTACAACAAAAAAGAGGAAAGGTGGGGGTGGGATAAATTAAGAGTTTGGGGTTGACATATACACACTGCTACACAAAATAAACAAACAGCAAGGACCTACTGTCCAGCAGGAGCTACACTCAGTGTCTACAACCACCCGAACGGGAGAGGTGGCTGAGGGAGGACGGACACCTGTATACGTGTAACAGTCACTCTGTGTGCATCTGACACTGATACAGCATGGTCAGTTAACTATACTCCAATATAAAATAAATTTTTTTAAAATAGTAGGAGAAAACATTACTTTCAGCACCATTGTTTTGCTACGAATATAAAGAAAATCCATTTATGTGTATAGGTTATGCTTCAATAAAACATTTCACAACCTCCCCTCCAAAAAGAAGAATTGGTTAATATTTGGAGAAAAACAAAGTTAGATATATCGCCCTTTATGCCCTAAAACTCTGTAGCTAAAGCACAAAGTTTTATGTATTAAAAGTGAAATCAGGGGCTTCCCTGGGGGTCCAGTGGTTAAGACTCTGTCTTGCAATGCAGGGGACACCAGTCTGTTCTGGCCCAAAAGATCCTATATGCCAGGAGCAGCCAAGCCCGAGAGCCACAACTACTGAGCCTGTGCTTTAGAGCCCGTGGCTCACAAGAGACCACCTCAGTGAGAAGCCCGCACGCCGCAAGAGCAGCCCCCGACGCCACGACCAGAGCACGGCCTGCTGACAGTGATGAGGACCCAGTGCAGACAAAAAGAAAGTTTAAAAAATGAAATCAGAATCATGCAAAAATGTAGGCCATAATTTACGTATCAGTTCATGTAACGCACATCATCTTGGGGAAAGGAAGGTCTTTCTTGAATGGCTCCAAGGCTAGAAACACACTACAAGGAGGCTGAGAGTTATGACGGCTAAAACCATCCAGGAAATGATGCCATGGACATCACTGAAAAGAAGGAGAAAAATTATAAATGGGGAAAAAATACGGGCAACAAATGAGAGGAAAACAGACGTAACAGCCTTAATATCTAAAGAACTCCTCAAAATATAACAAAGAGAAGCACCCCAACAGAAAAACATCCAAAGACGGGTCATTCACAAAGGACAAACATGGCTGATAATACACATCAGAAATGCAATATGGGACCCACACGTTAAAACCACAAAGTCAGTGCAAAGGTCAGGCTGGCAGGGATTAAGAGAGAACTTTTGCCAAAAAAATCAAAATTGAATCTGATCAAGCTTCTGGATCAACAGCAATTACAGTAACTACCAAGATCTCAGTTCCCTGACCAGGAACTGAGGCAGGCTGATGTTGCTGCTCAGTGGCTCAGTCGTCCGACTCTTTGCCACCCCGTGGACTGCAGCACGAAGGCACCCCTGTCCTTCACCATCTCTGGGCCCATTGAATCAGCGATGCCATCCAACCATCTCATCCCCTGTCACCCCCTTCTCCTCCCACCTTCAATCTTTCCCAGCATCAGGGTCTTTTACAGTGAGTCAGCTCTTCATATCAGGTGGCCAAAGGACTGGAGCTTCAGCTTCAGCATCAGTCCTTCCAATGAATATTCAAGGTTGATTTCCTTAGGACGGACTGGTTTGATCTCCTTGCAGTCCAAGGGACACTGAAGAGACTTTTCCAGCACCACAGTTCAAAAGCATCAATTCTTTGGTGCTCAGCCTTCTCATGGTCCAATTCGCACATCTGTACACGACTACTGGAAAAACCAAAGCTTTGACTATACACACCTTTGTTGGCAAAGTGATGTCTCTGCTTTTTAATACACAGTCTAGCAGTGACAGGTTTTCTTTTCTGTGTCCAAAATCACTGTGGACGGTGACTGCAGTCATGAACTTAGAAGACACTTCTCTTTGGAAGGAAAGGAGCAAGGAGAAACCTAGACAGAGGCAAGAGCAGCAGGTAAACTTGGGAGAGGCAAAGAGCGACATTTCGACACAGACTGTACGAACAAACTAGCTTCCTGAAACTTCACTGCAGAGGAGTAAAGGGGGAGGAAGAAGACCCTCGATCAGAGACTCAGGACGGATCAGCCAGCCTGGTACATGGACCCTGTATGCATCCAACTCAAACACGCTGTGAAAAACCAAACAAAATGAAAACAATCATCTATGAAATTGAAGAGGCAGAGGGATTTGATCAAAGACTAGAGATTTCATAAATAAGGAATTATTGTAAATTTTGTTTGAGGGCTGACTATTGTATTGTGGTTATGCTTTTTATGCCGCTTCTTTGGGAGGACAGATGGAAATAATTATAGCGGAACTAGTATTATGGCTAGAGTCTGTTCCCAGGGCACAGGGAGGCAGAGGCGGCGGGCAGGACTGGCCACGGCGACCTTTGTTGGCAAAGGTCAAAGGCTACAGGGTCTTTGTACTATTGGTTCTGCCTACGTTCCTCTGTGTTCGAGATGTTCCAAGTTAATAACAATAAAAAGAGTGGGTTCTATTTGGTGTTGGTGAGTGGGAAGGGACATGGGACCACCTTTCCAGATGGCAAAAAATCTGAGTAGACCCACTGACGCAGCAGCACAACTTCCAGAATCTTCTCTTACAAATTCAAAGACCTTATAAAACTGTATACGTAAGACTATTTATCCAGCAATTTTTGTAACAGGCAGATGAAAAAAAGGACGAATGAATGAAAAGAACATAAATTCACATTAGGGAGCCAGTGGGGAAACACACTGTGCGTTTCCAGTCGGTGGAATTAATACCGTGCAGCATCCTAACCCAACCTTTTTTTCCTTTTTTGCCTCGATGCATGGCCTACAGGATCTCAGCTCCCTGACCAGGGACAGGCCACGGCAGTCAGAGCACCAAATCCTAACTACAGAACCACTGGGGAAGTCCCCATGCTGACGTGAGCAGACGTACGTGACGGTAACACCCAGAGGGCAGGTAGACATGTGTGCTCACACAGAAGTTTTGTGAAGATACACAATGAAATGTGAGCATTAGTTATCTTCGTGTAATACGATTATAAGTTACTTTTATATTCATATTTCATTTCTACCTACCTATGGAAATTTGAGGTATCTTTGTGCTTTTTTTTTTTTGGCTGAGCTGCATGGCACGTGGGATCTTAGTTCCTTGACCAGGAATCAAACCCACACCCCTGCACTGGGAACGCGGAGCGTTAACCTCTGGGCTGCCAGATCAGTCCCATGGTTACATTTATGGAATATGTGTAAAAGACAAATTTGAAAACTAAGCTACATTTTAAAAGGAAGCAAATCATTTCAGGTGATGCTAATGTGTCTGTGATAAGCATTTACCATGCTTCTGAAGTTTCTGAGAGTTTTGTAAGTTGTTTCAAGCTTTAGAAACCAATATAAACATATTTTGTTAAATGATAAAAGGTATGTATTGGTATTTTCATCTCTACACAAAAAGCAAGGACAGATCATGTTTAAAGATCGAATGGAAAATTTAATGGGTATCAACTTATGTGTAAGTGTATTTAATACACACACAAATGCCTGGTCTGTTTCCTCGGGTGCTCCTCTTTTTTGGCAAGAACACAGAGACGGAGCACTTTCAAGGTATAATCACATTTCATGCTTGTCCCGGGTGTGTCAAAACCCAGTTTCATGGAATCGGTGCAAGTTTTGCGTCTGCCTAACCTGTTTCGGTACCTGTGGGGCTGACAGATTGAGGTGCCGGGAGAGGGGGTCCCTGTGTGAGGTCTGGGCGGTGGGTCCGCCTCCTGCCTCTCGCAGCCCCTCACATCCAGGCAGGACACAGCGGCTCCCCAACGCTCACCTACACGCTTAGAGCCAGCCCTTCCCGACTGATGGCAGTTAGTGTCAGAGCCGTGAAGGTGACCGCCGCTCGTCCAGAGGCGGGGTGCCCCGCCACTTTTTTTAAGTAACATTTTTTACAAGTTTTACTTATTTTTAAACATTTGTTGGCTGTACCCTTCAGCACGTGGAAACCTTGCTCCCCGACCAGGGACCAAACCCACACCCACTGCATTGGAAGCGGGGAGACTCCACCACCGGACCACCGGGGAGGTTCCCCTGCCACCTCTTAAGACGATGCTTTCCCACAGTGACGTGGAGCCTATTCGCTCGGTAACATTCGGCTGGAAATAAAGAAGTCCGTATTCGGACGGGGGCGGCCCCAGCAAGCCCAGGGTGGACACGCGGGGTGAGGTGGGCTGTTCTCTCTCTCTTCTACATGAACAAGCATATTTTTATAACCATAAAAATGCCAATTAAGAAAGTTTTACCAAAACACCCTCTCCTTCATCCGTTTCAGGCTGCAGGACCCAGAAGGAAGTGGGCTGACGGGAGAGACGGGGACGATTAGGGGGTGATTCTGGGGCCTGGTGAAGGCCAGGCCAGTAAGGCAGAATGCCCACAGGTCGCCCCACCGGACTTTCTGTGCCTGGGGTCTCTCTGGGCGAGAAGGCCAGATGGCAGGCTCCAAGGGGCACAGAGAAGGTTCCGGAAGCCTAGACCCTTGGCGTGATCTGCTGCAGGCCTGTTCTTAGTGAACAGAGAATGGAGGCCACGTCCCGCAGGGCCCACCAGCTCCGCCACGCTCTCCTTCCTGCCTGAGAACTGCAGGAGTTCAGGATAAAGCTGCTGGCTCCCACATGCCAGCTGGCTTTAAAGCACCCCTCTCGTCGGATTCACGCTGTTAGGTGCCCTCATGTGCGGCTTTTCCATAGAAGACCCACTGCTCTGGCCTCAGAAGGGCCGTGGGGCCGGGGCCGGACGCCCAGCAGTGGCCAGGCCTCGTGTACTCAGGTCTCATACCAATGACAGCCCCTGGGTCCTCAGACCCTTGCATACTTGAGAGTGAGGCGGAGATGCTGGCGGGCGTGGGGAGGTGAGTCCGCCTGGCTCCCCCGCAGGGGTGGCTGTCCTGCACCAGGCCAGATGCTGCACAGGGGCTTCTTCTCCCCCAAAAGCTTTCAGTCCATGTAAATGGCTGGGGTGACCCGTGTGCCGTCTCAGTGACCAAACACTCGCTGTACCTATGTGGACACCCCCTCTCCCCACGGATCTGGGGGGAAAAGGAAGAGCTTATACACAAAACACCAGGTTGGGATCTGAGCACCTTCATGTCTTCCATACAAATGAAGATGTCAATCTCATTTTGAGGAGAAGCAAATTAACGCATTTTAAAAACGTCTTTTTAAGGCCTCGAATCTCAGCTCCTTCTCTCCTGTGGCCTGGACCTTGCTTCATCCGGTCACAGCTCTGCGAGCTTATTTGGGGTTCACTGTCCAGTGGCTCCAAAAACGCTGGGGGCAGAAAATGCTTTCCGTCCTGCGGCCTGGCAGCACCCTGTGCCTGCAGGTAATCCGTCCTACAGACGGGGTTTGCTCATCTCCTTTCTGCAGCCTGTCTTCTGGCCTCGTCTGTCCAGCCTGAACCCCTCGCCCATGACTGCACACCACGATCGCCTACAGATCAGGCTTCTGAATGTGGATGCTGCGGGCCGGCTGCTGGCAGAGGACACGGCCACGTGGACGGCCCAGGAAACACGGAGAGCTGGGTGGGAGGGGAGAGGGCCTGTGAACAAGCTGCCGCCTGGGGTTTCGCTGGGACCCGTCTCGAGGTGACAAGGGCATCCTGGAGGAGCCTGCAGACCCCAGGGAGCACGCCAGTCTCCACAGTCAGACCAGACACTGAAAACCCGAGAGAAGATAAGAAACTCCCATTTTAATATAAAAGTGGCCCTGCACCTGGTAACTTCAGTTGGGGAAATCACACAGAACAGATTGGATGCTAACATTTAGGAAAATTCAGTGTAAAATTACAGAGCATTTTCAATATAAAAATAAGACTTTTAATTAAAAAAAGAGCACATAAGCAGCTCTGGATACACCCTCGAAACAACAGAGAAGTACGGAGCTGGGCTTTCCATTTGGACGTGGACTCTCAAACCGCACACGACGTTTGATGCCGGATACTTTCAACTCTCAAATAAAGCCATGACCTTCCCCAGCAGGCTGCGCTGGGAAGGCAGCTGTGGGAGGAGCGAGGTCTGCAGGCTCTCTGGCTCTGGAGTGAGGAGGCGGGACCTCCCGCCGGGAGCACGGCGGCTGCTGTGGGGACAGGGGGTGCCAGGTCCAGCCAGGGGAGCACATCTGCCGCTGCACGAGGGCTCGAAACCATGACTGCGCCCTTCCTCTCCCGGCGCGGTCCTCTACCGGTCCTCCGTGTGGTTAAAGTGTCCCTACAACGAGAAAACAGGGTGTCGTGGGAAGGAACCTACCTTGGCTTCAGGTTCACAACACTGAGCTCTGCCTTTCAATCGGCTGAGCTGACACACACTCTGAGCTAAGCACGTATTTACAGAACATATATAAAATACCATAATTAAGATATTTAAAGTGCTTCCTACAGTGCTTGGCACACAGAATGTTCTCGATAAATGTTACTTCTCTCCTACAGTTCTATGAGAGGGGAAAAAAGAGAATGAAAGAATCATTTATAAATCCATAGTTTTTTTTCTAATGATGTCTGAATACTGAATATGGATTCAGCACAAGTGCGCTGCAGCAGGCTCCTCGCAGGGGGCCCGGGGCGGGAGGTAACCCAGCTTCTCGAGGATCCCACTTGGGCCTGGCCTCCCTGCCCTTGGAGCAGACTCCTGCCTCCCCACCTTCACACAGAAGTGCTGAGATGTCTCGTTGAGCCACCCCACCCCACCCCACCCTGCCTGGATGGGGTTTGTCTGGAGACACACTGGAGGCAGAAAAAACAGGACACGGGACAACCAGACACACGGACAAAGAGAGGACCAAACCTAGACTCTCCTCCACAAAAGAACCCGCAGGAACCACTCACTCAAACCTCTCACCCAGTCTCCATCCCCTGACACGACCGCATTTTCCAAATCCTCAGGCTTTTCTCCCCAGGGCCCAGTTTGCCGATGTCCCTCTCCAGGCTTAGACCCCTGTCCCTGATGCAGAAGTGAGGTCTCGTGTCCCCAGACTCTGAGGCGGCCACTGGTGGGGACCAGCCACTGGAGCCATGTCTGATGGAGGGTCTGGGCACTGAGCCCGATCTGATAAAGTCACGAAGGAAGAGGACAGCTGTGCCTTAGACGTCAGTCTCAACTGTTGGCAAGCCGTATGTCCACTGCCTGGCTGAGCAGGCTTGAGAAGATATTAACGCAATGGTGGGAAATACGACACTTCTGATAAAACAGTTTCAGTATTTTTCCACCAAGCAAGAGAAGAGTGTTTTTTTTTTTTTCTTGAAGAGAGTTTTGTTTTGTTTCTAACACTGGGATCAAAAGAGTAAGGTCCAAAAAGACACCTAGGTACTTTAGAGTAACACTGTTAAAACCCAAGGAGTCTTGAAAGTGGAAAGAAAGAAATGCCACATCAAGCTCAAGGGATCCTCAACAAGATTGACAGCTGATTTCTCAGCCCAATTCAGAGTGCTGAAGGTCAACCAAGGATTTTGTATCCAACAAAACTATCCTTCAAAAATGAGAAATTAAGACACTCCCAGATAAACAAAAACAAAAAACCTGTCGTTAGCAGACCTACCCTACAAGAAATACTGATGAGGCTCTTTCAGGTTAAAACTAAAGGACCTTAGATGGTAACTCAAGTCCACAAGAATCCATGAAAATGGCATTTTTCCCCTAATTACCACCTATG
>NW_011495018.1:2067474-2078803 GCF_000754665.1 Bison bison bison | reverse complement strand
TCCACTGAAGCTGTCTCATTTCAACAGCACTCTCTCTGCCTTGGGTCGAAGCTTCTGAAGGACCTCCTCTGGCTGCACCTCTCCATGGACGCCCCCCGCCCCACCCTCCAGGTCCCGTCCCCTCCAGAGCCTGTCCCCTGGCTGGGAGAGCCTCCCCACCAAGTGTCCTCTCCTAAGATCAGAGACCCTCTCTGACATGCTTGCTGCAGGCTGAAAGGTCCACTGCTGGGAGGTGTGGGTGGAATGCGGATGGGAAAGGACACGTCTGTGTGCCTAAGGCCTCCTGTCAGTCAAGACAGGGCCTGGGCTGGGAACAGGGTGGGCCAGGGGCCAGCTTTCCCTCACTGCACCGGATCCCAGCATGGAGCTCCAACAGAGTCCATGATTCTCTATTTGAACCTCGCCTTCCACCTTGTTACGAAGGCTTGCTGGTCAGTGTAAGTCTGCAGCAGCTGGAGGTGTGCAGAGCACACACCAGGGAAAGAGAAGACTGGAACCCTGAGGGCAGGTTCTGCCTCCGCGCTGGACGGTCCTGACGCTCCCAGGCGCTGGAGCCCGTCCCAGCCCAGTCCACAAATAGCCTTCTGGGGCAGAAGTGGATGGTGGGGACAAGGCTTAGGACTTATCGGTGCCCAGCAGCAGCTTCTGGCGAGCAGCTCAGAACAGCAGCCAGCACGCTGTTCTCAGTCTCCTACCAAGTATGTCCAAAGGGATCAAGCCTGGGAAGCGATGCATCTCGACCAGGGGAAGGACACGTGGGTGGCACGGGAGTCAGGGGGAGGTGGGCTAGAGCAAGGGGACACCCCATGACCATCTCTGCTCCTCGGAGGCTGAGTCAGGGGCTCAGGCTGGGAGGGAAGAGGAAAGCACAAGCCCAGGCCCGGGATTCTGAGGGGTGGGCCCCCCTGCCACAGTGCTGTGATGGGCAACACTCCTGCCCCAGACACGCAAGGATCAAGAGCTTCACAGAGGAGCTGTGGACAAACAGGCAACTCTAAAAATAGGGTATAAACATGCATGTATATTCCAGGAAAAGCCTTGAGTTTAAAACTAAAAAAAAATTGTACACACAACTTTCCTGGACTTCCAAGGCAGGCATGGAGGACACTCTCCAAAATCCACTCAGGCTGTTCTTGTGCATAAATTCGTGTTATCTCAAACTCACCACCGTGGGCTGGAAGGGAGGGACGGCCTGGCTCCTCAGCAGAGATGCTGACCCTTAAGAGGTCTGAGGACCCTGCTCTGCAAAGAGTCTGAGGGGCTTAAAGGGCCCACTTACCCGCTGCTGCCGCCGCTTTTAAAACAGATTCTTGTTGCTGTTTTCATTTTTACCTTTTGACTCCCTTCACCAATTGCTCCCACCCCTCACGCACTGTCGCTGGCAACCACCAATCTGTGAGCCTTTTTTTGTTTTGAAGATTCCATGTGTAAGACAGAATCTGTCTTTCTCTGTCTGACTCATTTCATTTAGGACAACGCCCCCAGATGCCATCCATGTTGCTGGAAATGGCAGCATCTCCCTCTTTTATGGCTAATATTCCACTGGATAAAGAGCACAATTTCTCTATCTCCTCCTCCATCCTATTTTTGCAAGCTCATCTTATGGTCAACAATCTTGCTGAATATTAGTTTTAATAGTTTATCTGCAGATTTGCTTGGATTTTCTATGTAGATGATGTCAGGAAATAACAATTTAGTTTTCTTCCCCTTCTAATTCTTATAACCATTGTTTCTTCTTCCTTGTTTAACTGTCTGAGTTAGAAACCCTACTAAGCAGAAGTGGTGATGGCAAACAAATTTGCTTCTCTCTTCATCCAAAGAAACACTCCCCCTAAGTGCAGAGACCTTTCAACATCACCAGGATAAGCCCTCTATTTATGGTTTTATCTTGAGTGGGATTTGGAGTAACTGAGCAGTTGCTGCCTCTATTAAGATGACAGTTTGATTTGTTTCTTTTTTTCCTCCTTTGATCAAACAATGTAGTTCTTTTTCTAAAGCAAGTCATCTGTATGTTCCTTTAAGTAGAATTTCTTTTAAACTATAAAACCATCTGGGATGGTAGCTTTTGAGAACTTTCCCAAATTATTCCATTGGGATTCTCTCTTCTGGAGTTAGTTCTGGCAACTGAATTACTGTGAGGGCAAGGGAATTCCCACTGCACTGGTCTCCCAGCTCTGAGCATGTTACAGATACGTGTTCACACGGGACAGTCCCCTTAGCATCGCACAGCATCATTCCAAGGTCCTTGGCGTCTGTAACTAATGGGTGGTCTGCTGTCACTCAAAGCACTGTTCCCTCATGGCCATCAGTGGTTTCTCTCCAGCAGCTCTCCAGAATCCTCTTTCACCATGATACATCAGACATGCAGATACATCAGGTCCAAGACTCACCAGGCCTTTTCAGGAATACAAAAAAGTATAGACAGCAATGTAACAAATATACACGAACCATTACGTGGCTTATGCGATAAAATGCCACAGGTGAAATGTCATCCATTCTCACTGAAGTGTATATTTACTGAATAAATACATGCCAATCCACTTACGTTGGCTCAGTTGGTAAAGCATCTCCCTGCAGTGCAGGAGACCCAGGTTTGATCCCTGGGTGGGGAAGATCCCGTGGAGAAGGAAATGGCAACCCACTTCAGTATTCTTGCCTGGAGAATTCCATGGACAGAGGAGCCTGGCGGGCTGCAGTCCATGGGGTCACAGAGTCAGACAGGACGGAGCGACTGAGCCACGTATCTCTTCTCCTGACAGGTGTGGATGTGGTCTCTGGCTTTCTGCTAAGCAAACAGCGCCCAAGTGCTCTGCACACATCTCTGCGGGCTGACTGCAGGACCAAACCCAACAGAGCCAAGTCCTGACAGAGCCTCGGGAGCACGTCTGCATCTGCTGTCCTGCTTCTCTCTTCATCTATGACATGATTAACAGCGTACTTAATGTCCTTATCTGTAGCATACATTAATTTAGTCCCACACGCGTGCAGGAAATCTAAACTCCATTTAAAAAAAAAATTAGCTTTTCTGTGAAAATCCGTTTCACTGTCTCCTCATAGTATAACATTTTATCCCCAGAGAAAAAAGTTTTAGTTTCGTTCTTTAGTCACCTGAAGACTCTCTACTCCTTCAGAACCTGAAATGATCTCAACAACACAGTAAAAAAAAAATTTTTTTTTAACTAATTTTCTGGCATCCATATTCAGAGGAAACATTGTCAGAGATTCTATCGGAAGATTCTGTCGGCAAGTCTATGCAAACTCCTCTATTTGACTACACCAACACAGCCAGACTCCTCCTTGGCCCACTGCCTCTCCCACCGTCTGGAGGACTCAGCCCTGTCTTGGCCACAAAGCCCTCACGGTTCTGGGAAGGACGTCCACGAAGCCCTGTGGCCTCACAGCTGTCTGAGCGCATCAGAGCGGGCCGCCGCCGTGCCCGGTGCAGAAGTGACGGGGCCACAGACCAGCCGGGACAGCGGGCACAGGAGGCCTACACTGCGGGCTCGGAGCCCGGCCTCCCCACTGACCACAGCGTGGGGCGGGCCGGTCACCCGGCCCCGCGGACCGAGTTCCTTATCAGCAACCTGACCGCTGACCGCTGGGGTCCCTGCTGAACCTCGGGGAAGTGCACTGGGCACTCTGTTCCCTAAGGAATGATCAGTGAAATTCCCGGTGATCCCTCTGTGACTGTTGTCTTCTCTCAGGACGTATGGATAAAGGGCTGATTAGATCTAGCTGCTGCTGAAACAGAGAGAGTGACCTGCTGCGCACGCATCTGTGTTAATCCACGTCAGAGTCTGCCGTGCCCACCCCGGCCCTGGCTCTGGGCCTGACCCCCAAGCCAGGTGGCACTGCCCCCATCACCACAGGCAGGGGGACAGAGACTCCTGTCTGCACCGGCTTCTCCCCCACCCCTGGGTCAGGGCAGTATTTATAGATGCTGCGGATGCAGGGAGCAGTTGCTAATGAGACAGACAGGTAAATAAAATAGAGCAAATACTTTAAAGGTCACCTGTGTGGAGATAAGATGTAGTACAGGGGAAACAGGCATCCATCTGGAATCAGAATGACCATCCTGGGGCACCTCCCTCCGCCCCCAACGGTAGGCTGGGGACCTCTCCCCGGGACCACCCCTCCCGCCCCCCGCCCTCCACTTCTGTCCCCACATCGCCCACCTCTCTTCTCCCAGCCCTCGTCAGCACCCCTTTTTCTGAGTGGCACCTCCCGCTGGTGTGCTGCAGCTCCTCAGGGAGGGGCCACTCCCAGACTTCACGGGTCAGCGTGGCAGTCACCCTCGGCGCCATTCCCTCCTCTCGTCTCCCTCGACCCCAGGCAGCCTCCCCGCCCCTCCTTCCAGGGTCCCAGCTCCTGAGGACTTGGCCTGTTGTCAGGAAATGGGTTTCAATGTCAAAAAGGGAATAACGTAGAAGCTCATTGAGATGCTCCCCTAGTTTTTGCCCTCAACACTAATGAACAGGCTGTTAGCCAAACCAATTTGTTGGGGATTGGGAGCAGCGGGGTCCCCAAAACCAAAAACATCATTTTGCATGTTGGCTCTCACGTAGTAACTCACTATCGGCTTGGGTAAAAACTCAATCAGATCAGATCAGTCGCTCAGTCGTGTCTGACTCTTTGCAACCCCATGAATTGCAGCACGCCAGGCCTCCCTGTCCATCACTAACTCCCGGAGTTCACTCAGACTCACGTCCATCAAGTCAGAACCTGAGAAAAACTCCAGCAGAGGGGACCGGCTCCCAGATGCTGAGCTTGCTGGGCGACCAAGACCCCAGGCCTAGTTAAAGACTGCAGGCTTTCTGTTCTCAGGAAGATCTGTCCACTCCTTAGCTGGTTAGCCCAGGTGGGGTCCAGTCAGAACAGAGACTCAGGTGAGGAATGTGGGCTTCAGCGTCACAGATGACGGAAGAAAAGAGGATCCACGGGGGGAGGGAGGCACGTGTTCCCCCAGGAGGGGCCCCCCTCCCAGCCTGGGGGCAGCTGGGAGGATAAAGGGAAGAGATGGGGTGACCGCAGAGCCCGAGGGCTGCCACCCAGAAGGAGCTGGGAGCAAGGGTGCCAAGTCCTCAGGAGCTGGGACCCTGGAAGGAGGGGCGGGGAGGCTGCCTGGGGTCGAGGGAGACGAGAGGAGGGAATGGCGCCGAGGGTGACTGCCACGCTGACCCGTGAAGTCTGGGAGTGGCCCCTCCCTGAGGAGCTGCAGCACACCAGCGGGAGGTGCCACTCAGAAAAAGGGGTGCTGACGAGGCAGCACTCCCCCTTGGCCAGCATCCTGAACCCGTTCTTCCTGTGGCTTCCAGCCTGATAATGCCCCTTCCAAGCATTTTCATGTGGTTATCCTGCAGACCTCTCACAGCCTCACGAGGATGCATTTAATGGGAAGAATTTCTAAGAAGAGCATTATTTCATGGCACACTTGGCTACCATGAGCCCCTGGGCCAGGACTGCTGAGCTGAGCAAGGAAGGAAGTAGGCTGCATGGCAGGCCCAGCCTTGGGAGCACTCAAGGAAGGAAAGGAGCCTCCTGCAGGTGGAGACCAGCGCCCTGACCCTGTAGCCTGGATGGTGCACAGCAGAGGGCCACCCACCGGGCGGCAGAGCGGACATCCTGAATGACATAACACCACGTCCCAAGAATCAGGGATGGCCTCACCCCAGCTGTCAGTACCATGAGCGGGGTGACGAGGAGCTGCTTCTTAATAATAACGTGTACTAGGAGCTGAACCTGAACACTGATCACCCTAAGACATCATCAGTGAGCTGCAACGGGCCAAATGGGAGGTTCATGTGTCAGCCTGGGGAGTGAGTTGGAGAAGGTCTACAGGAAAAGTCCTTGCAAGGACTCACGATAACAATCAGGAAAAGCTTCGTGGGAGAAAGACAACAGGCCCAGGCGGTGAGCTGAGACGGCCACGTGAGAATTCTGAGCAGAACCAACTGGGTCAGCTGATACCTGCTGCGGTCAGAAACACAGCAGAGAAGGGGGACCCGAGGAGGTTCTCAGGGAAAAGCGTCCAGCTCACCGAGACACCAAAGCAAGCTTCCTGTCAGCGACTCCCCGTGGGGTTCTCAGGGGCGCCATGGTGAAGAATCTGCCTGCCAATGCAGGAGACGTGGGTGCAATCTCCGGGTCGGGAAGACCCCCAGAGAAGGAAATGGCAACCCACTCCAGTATTTCTGCCTGGAGAATTCCATGGACAGGGGAGCCCGGTGGGCTATACTCGCTGGGGTCACGGAGTCCAACGCGACTGAGCACGCACACACAGGGCTCCCACACAACCCCCAGCGTGACCCCTGCTGCTCTCTGAGCCAAGCTCACCAGCGGCATCAGCCACGGGAACGGCGGGCCTGGACAGGCAGGCTTCCGTGTGAGTAGGGCGCACCCGTGAGCAGAACCCCGCGTTTAATGAAGTCTTCTGAAATTTGGAATTGCTGCCCATTGGTGATTTACTGTTAAGCGCTTCTCCCTGGGATCTTGCATTTCTAAAAATACTATTTGCTTTTTATTTAACACTGAGCCTCTTGATGTTCTGGAATACAAAAATAGTGTCTTATTATTTTAAAAGCTTAAGAGAGAAACTAGCCATATTATTAGAAAAAGAAGATATATGCAGCTATAGTCTGTTCAAATATCAAGAGGTGTGACTTTTCAAATTCACATTTCAATCTTTATTTACATAAGACTTTTAGAAATAGTGGGTGTAAATATTAAATCACCCAAGCCTGGGTGAAATTTTATTGAGAATAACTACAAATAAAGGGAAACTGATTTTTTAAAGTCACTTTCTGAAAATTTAGATGAAAAGAATATCGAGCATTAGAGAGAAAAATTATATATTTACATATCAATATAGGTTTTCCACGCACAGATTCATCTCCTAGGAAACATACAGAGGCAAGCTTGGGGAATCACAAGGGAAGGAAAACCCTAATCAAATAGGTGCTGTTGTTCAAACAGAACATTAGCTTAAATGATCCAATCAGCTGCTTGAGCCAAATTTTTTTTTCCTTTAAGCTGTTCATGCCAGAAGACAACCTCTTGGAGCATTAAGAATCCGTATTACGCTCCAACTGTTTGCCCAACAGATGGGGGATTTGAAAGACACATTCCATGGAAATGTGACGAGAACGAGGAAGGTTTGGAGTTAGTCACCAGCATAACGCACTCTACCCACAGTGGGGTCATAAGATTAATTATCACAATCCAGGGCACGTTTGGCAGTTACATGAATCAACCGAAATACAGTTTACGTTGCTGGATCTTAGTTTTAACATTATTCAGGATTATTGGTGGCTCAGTCGTTGAAGAATCACCTGCAATGTAGGAGACCTGGGTTCGATCCCTGGGTCGGGAAGATTCCCCTGGAGGAGGGCATGGCAACCCACTCCAGTCTTCTTGCCTGGAGAAGCCCATGGACAAAGAAGCCTGGTGGGCTACAGCCCACAGGGTCTCAAGAGTCAGACATGACTTAGCAACTAAACCACCACCACCTCCACACCACGAAATGCAACAGGACCTGCGGAAATTTTCCTGAGGATGGAGTACGAAAGTAGGAAGGCACATCTCCATGGGCGGGTCTACCTGGCCTTGGTCTTCGTACTTATCTAAGGACTTCAGAGGCTCCATGGTGGCTGGCCTTTGTTTAAAACAAAATCACTGCCTCCCCTACAAAACAGTCACCCACAATGCACCACATGAAGACTCTGCAATTTACTGACTCAAATGTTTGCTGATCAAAAGCAGCACTGAGTTTCCTCTAAAGATCTTTAGGGGGAAATCCTGAAAACACTCACTCACACACACACACACACACACACACGTTCCTGGTTTCTATGTGGAAATTAAACACAATTCTATTTTATTGCAATATGAAGACTGCAAGCTTAAAATTAAAAAAAAAAAAAAACAAACAGAATTATAGAGGTTTCAAAGCTCTTATTATTAGAACAAGCCCAGATTTAGGAACAAAGGTATCATGATGCTAATGTGAAGGACAGGAAAGCTTGGCGTGCTCGGGGTTCACAGGGTCGCAGAGTCAGACACGACTTAGCAACTGAACAGCAGCATCGTACACTTCCTGATCTTCTGCCCAGCACAGGGGACTGAGAATCTGACTCTGGCGACACTAAGACGTCCCATTCCTTTGAATTAATGGTGTGAATGCTGTTTATCCTTCTGAAATTTTGGATTTATGTGAAGTGTATGCAAATAGGAAAGAAAAGCTTAAGGAGGGGAAAGAAAAAGCAACACTGATTCCCATTTGGGTAAGTAAATGAGTTAAGGACATTTCTCTAAGATGTCCGCAAATTAGCTCTATTTTAACCATTTCCAGGACCTGTTCCCTTCTCTAAACCCTGTTTTTAGAAAGAATTTAAAATGTATATTCAATTTGTAGTCTCAGTCTGAAGCTGGAAGAACATCAGTTTGCAGCCGAGTAGAATGCTCAGAAAACCAACCTGTACCTTTGAATTTACACCCCTCTTCCTTAGGAACGAAACGGCCGTTTCTACCACCCTTGTCCTACGGATCCAGGATTTAAGGACAGGCCTTTCACGTCACAGCGAGCAGGGGAATGCACTTACAGACTCTCCCGCGATGCACCTCGGGCAAGGCTGGGCCCGGATCCTTCCGCCATCCAGAGGACCCTGTTCAACAAATCACAGCCACGGATGAGCCAGGGCAGCGGTGATTCACACTGAGCAGGTAAAGGCTGGTCTGGTGGGAGCAGGAACCTACCCCCACGCCTGGTCGGCCCTGGCCGCTGTCGGGCCATGGTGAGGGCAGGCGGCCTCTGCGCTGGGCATCCAGGCACTCGGGCTCCTCGCTGCCCCCGGACACTGGGATGCGCACCCTCAGCTGGGGGCAGTCCCGCTCGGGCGCCGCGGCGTCCAGCCTCCTGCACACCCGCTTCTGCAACGACAGTCTCACTTTAGATGGCCTCGGAAAGCACACAGCGCTCTGACTGAATCTGCCTCTGAGAACCTCGCTGCAAACACAGACCCCCGAGGAGCTCAGAAAGTTTATAGGACGTTGGGAGAGACAACTTCCAACTTTATCTTCCAGGAATAACCACCGTCACTTAACCTCATTACTTCCAGCACAGTCTGATAATTTACTTAGCTTTACAAGTTTAAAATAATCATTTGAAGCAATTTTGGTCAAAATTCTTATAATAAACTGTTGTGACTGGTTTATCGATGTCGAGAATGTACAAAACCTATAAATTTTTGTTCAAGAATCTAGTCATGCGCTTCGATACTTTTGCCAGGTAGGTACTTTCTTAACACAATATCAAGCTATGTGCTTCCTTAATACGATATGAATAATCCCATGTGGATAATTCTTTGTCTTCCTGACACTGAGGAGTGGGCTGGTTTTATTTATTTCACAAGCTGCACACACAGCCCATAAGGGATAACCTGCAGGAAAGGCATGTGACGTTGGCATTCCCGTGAACTAAAGACGAATTACAGAAGCAGCCTTCCAAAGCTGAAGGAAATGGCTGACTCTCCACGTTCCCAGTCTGTGCTCTGCCGGGTAAGGATGTGTTCCGCGACACAGAGCAGATGGGTAGGAGGCCTCTGTAGGGGACAGAAGGTCCGCCCTGTCCTGGGTCCCCGCTGCTGGGCGGTGCCCGCCAGAGTCAGGAAACACCCCTGGTTCACGGGTGGTCCCACACCCTCCTCAGTCACCGGCAAACCATCGTCATGATTTGCGCCAAATCTCTTCACGATCCATTCCATTATATTCATTATTTTCTAAATGGGCTTTTTATATTTCATGGATTTATCTAATATAGAAACCTGGTGTCAAGTGCTAGTTTTACTCCTCCCTAACTAACATGTCTTAAAATAGATACCTGAGGAGGAAAATGGTAAATGCTGACCTCTGAGCCCCCAAACCAGAGAATATGCCCTGGGGTAAATACAGTGCAGGCTCCGGGAGGCTGAGACAAGGGCAGGGCAGCCAGCCCCCCATCACCCAGCGCCACAGTCCTTCCCAAACATAAGGAAGTCCAGAAAGGTCACAGTCACTGCTGCAGAACCAAACCCAGGCACAACCTGAATCGGAGAATGCAGACATCGGAGAATATGGCCAGGGGGACAGAAAAGCCAGGATCCCAGCGCAGGTCCCCTCTGCTCCAGCCCATACCTCCAACGTGGCCCTGCCCTGAGAAGGGCAGGAGGAGATGCTGTGAGCGGGACAGGACAGGGTCACCAGCGAGGGAAAGGCGCCCGGATGCGCAGCGAGGAGGAGCCCGAGCCCCCAGAGCCCAGAGGCGGGCAGGGGCTCCGAAGTCTGCACAGTGAAAACGGACAGAGCACTTACAGAGGTTCTCCTCCGAATTCAGCTCCTGGGAGGGGCACGGGCAAAGGGGCGGGCCAGTGCCCCTGGGGCTGGGTGGTGGCGAGGAGAAAGAGAGAGAGGGCAAGTTTGGGGTCTGGCAAGTGAAGGTGCCCATCATACCAGGGGGCTCACCGCCACCCCGTCCCCAGCAGACACCTGCTCCACCTGCGCTCAGCCACACCCACAGTGGGGGTGCCTAACGGCAATCTTTAAAAAATACCCCAAAACATAAAAATTCCTCCTGAAAAAGACATGAGTCAAAAGGAGATTGTAATACTCTTCTAAACACTCAAAAAAACATGTGAGGATATGAAAAACCACTCTGAATTAGCAATGTAAAAACAGAAAGGACAAAAATGGGGAGGAGCGAAGAGAGACTTGGATGATTCGGGAAAGCAGTGGAGGGAAACGAGGAATAAACTATAAAGTGCACTGAAGGGGATAACTTCAAGTGAAAACTAACAGAGGACACCAAAGAAGGGCAGGAGCACAGTCAAGAGAAGGAGAACGGCATAAAGAAAACAGGGGGGCTAAAAAAGGGCAGCAGCAGGAAGGGAAGAAAAAGCAGCAAGAAATGTTCGCTGAGTCAGAGTTCTGCAAAGAGGAAAGCAAAGTAACAGCAAAGCTAAGGCTGAAAACTGTAGCCCGAGAAAGCTTCATGGAAAGAGGAGACTGACTGAAGCTCAAAATGGAGGCTCACACGGCGCCTGGGAAAATTAACCCGGAATGACCAACATGGAGACGTCCTAATAAAACAGGAGACTTCAAAGATGAAGATGAAATCCTCAAAGCCCCTGGGCGCGCAGGTCCATGAGGGTGAAAAGGAACTGGAACGGCATCAGGCTTTCCAAGGCCACACGCGAGAGAGACGATGGAGAAACACGCTTTCAAACTCAGTGAGAGAAAACACAGACCAAGAATGTAAAATCTACACGCTGTCCTTCAAATGTCAAGGTTACAGAAATAG
>NW_011495018.1:2057561-2067374 GCF_000754665.1 Bison bison bison | reverse complement strand
AGGTGAATTTAGAGACCACTACAGCCGTGAGCCCTTCCAGAGGATTCTACGTGAGGGTAAGCTTCATCTAACTAACCAGTGATGACTGGGGAAATTCCAGGGTAAGGATTTTTCGTAAGCATCTGAAGGTACTAAGATGTACATCTCAGACTAAATTTAAAATAAAGGTGGAATTAGGCTGACAGACAAATGTGCAAATGTTATGTCCTCTGACATGGTGGAAGTAATTCCACTAAAACACGAGAGATGAAGGGAGAGGGAAAGTGGAAAAATTCTGTAGTACAGGTCAATACTGTACAGTGACAGTCGTGTATCAAAGGGCACCAGGAAAAAGATTAGTAAGTGTTAAATGAATGAGGGAAAGACAAAATCATCATGAAGTAAACACACAGTGAAATGTATTTTAGGCAAGATTTACTAATAGATGCTAACTCAGAAGGCAAAGGCTTAAGAAGAAATATGCTTTCTCCCCCAAGGTATTTATTAATTTACAAAGTTTCAGTATTATACATAAAACTGTTTTACATATAGTTTCAACAAATATTTTCATGTTTCAACGTATCTCCCCGAAGGTATTTATTAATTATAATAGTTATAATTTAATTTATAAATTAAATATAATTTAAGTGCAGTTTCAACATATCTCCCCCAAGGTATTTATTCATTATAAAGAAAAGACTGGTAACTTTACAGGGTATGAAACCATCTTCATCCAGAGACAAGGTCAGCATCATGGTACTGAGACATCTCGGCATCACAGTCCCCATAAGATGCACGAAGAAAGCATAACATCACCTCGCGATACTCGTGCCAGAAAGGACGAGGTCTTAACCTCATTACAGAAGATGCTGGACAACCCACATGGACGGAGAGTCTTCTGCCAGATAGCTGACCGCTGCTCCGTAGACGTGCCAGGGTCAGGAAACCAAGGACGTGTCAGTGGCTAGAGGGGTGAGGACTCAGCACAGTGTGGAGTCCTGGAAGGACGCATCAGTGACTAGAGGGGTGAGCAGACTCGGCACAGTGTGGGGTCCTAGAAGGACAGGTCAGTGACTGGAGGGGTGAGCAGACTCGGCGCAGTGTGGGGTCCTGGAGGGACGCATTAGTGACTGGAGGGGTGAGGACTCGGCGCAGTGTGGGTCCTGGAAGAGATCCAGGACAGGAAAAGGGTGCTAGCAGGACATCAGGCGAGGCTGGAGTACGGCTGGAGCCCGGGCAACGGCCGTGCACGAGGCGAGCCTGGCCCCTGCCAATCGTACTGTGCCCACGTACGTTATTCACGTGAATTCTCTATATTACAGCTGCTTTTCCCCAACCTTTCTATAAGTCTAAAACTACTTGGAAATGAAGTTTTAAAAATGAAGATAAAAAGCCTGCACCTGCTCTAGTGTATACCACACATCTAGAATGTGGATATAAGCCAAGTCACCTTTCCACAAGCCTAATTTTTCCCTCCCGAGTGACATAAAGAGAGACGTGTGTAAGACAAAAGTCCTTCCCACGTGTGAAGATGGTTCTTGGATACCTCTGAGGATGCTTCTCTCCGACCAAGCATTCCTGCTCTTTCACTCTCCCATATCCGAGAGGCTTTCCAGAATCTTCCTCTTCTAGACACCATGTCCTAGAGTTTCTAAATCGTCATTATTCCTCCTGAAATGAACCATGTAAAATACCCCAACACGCTGTCACCACCGCGGAGGAGAGCAGAGCTCCCCCCTACCTCCACGACGTGGTCCCAAGTCCGCAGGGAAAAACTCCAGCTGAGGGGCCCCAGCAACCTGCCACCTGGGTCCACACGAGGCCGGCACCCCCCCAGCTTACGTCTGTCTCCCCTAGAGGACGCACAGCCCGTTCCTAGGGACTACTGAGGGTCCTTCTGGTTTAAATTTAACGCCAGGCTCTGCTATGTAACCCTTAAGTTTAGTTTCCAGGTCTAATCTGATTTCCTTGCTATTTTCCAGTGTATCAAAGTACTGCCAAATACCGCCATCATCATACGAATCGCCTTCGTAATTGGAAATGGTGCCGCCTTCTGTGTTCCGCCTGAGTCGGATGGAAGGGTTGAGGAAGAAAAGACCAAGGACCACGACCTCCGGTTACTCAGGATCTGCTCAGCTTTCACATTGCAGAAAGGGGCATGCTGTGTAAAGGGGTGTCCTGCCAACTCCCAACTATCTGGGCGGGACTTGCCTGGTGGCCCAGTGCGTAAGCCCCTGTGCGACCACCGCAGGGGGCCTGAGTTCCATCTTGGGTCGGGGAATAAAGATCGTGCATGCCACGCAGTGCGGCCAGAAAAAATCGGGCAAAGAGAAGTGGGGATACTGGCTGTGCCCCGCGTCATCCACACGCAGGATGCGACTCTCCTCCTGCGGTCACATCGCAGCCCCGTGCTCCTTTCTGAGGAACATCGCTTGCCAAACAGGAGGGCAGAGGGGTGTGGACAGGCAGGAAGTGTGCTTCTCGAGGAGGTCTACACACTCCGTGTTTCTTGATGAGTTAGACGGATTCTAACTTCTTTGTGGGGTCAAACAACGCCTGGCACAGCGGGTCAGCAGACCTGTGGCCACCCACGGTGGACACTCCTCAAGAGGCTCCGGTGGCGGGGGCTGGGTTCCCACGTGGCGGGGGAAGGGGAGCCACACTGACCAGTCAGTCATCGAGGGCTGGGCTCCTCCAGGGAACATGGGGCCGTCCGCTGGCCGAGGGGATGAAGTCATTCATGTTTTCTGCTTTAAACAGGGATTAGTGAAAGCTGGCTGTATGTGACACTGACTCACATATTTACTCGGCAAATATTCCAATTACCATGGACTGGCCTGCACCACGGGAAAACTGGGGCTGAGAGGCACTGAAGTCCAGGACGCATGTGTTACATGCCTCGCTCTCCCCAACTCCCTTCTAGAGAGGCTTCAGTCAGCCTTCATCAAGGCACGTGAAGGTTTACCATCTGGCCGCAGACAGTGACTGCAGCCATGAAATTAAAAGATGCTTGCTCCTTGGAAGAAAAGCTATTTAGACAGCGTATTAAAAAGCATAGATATCACTCTGCCGACAGACATCCACCGTCAAAGCTATGGTTTTTCCAGTAGTCATGCAAAGATGCAAGAGTTGGACCATAAAGAAGGCTGAGCACCGAAAAATTGATGCTTTCGAACTGTGGTGCTGGAGAAGACTCTTGAGAGTTCCTTGGACTGCAAGGAGATCAAACCAGTTAATCCTAAAGGAAATCAACCCTGAATATTCATTGGAAGGACTGATGCTGAAGCTGAAGCTCCAATACTTTGGCCACCTGATGCGAAGAGGCAACTCAGTGGAAAAGACCCTGATACTGGGAAAGACTGGGGACAGGAGGAGAAGGAAACGACAGAGGATGAGATGGTTGGATGGTATCATCAACCCTATGGACGTGAGTTTGAGCAAACTCTGGAAGATGGTGAACGACAGGGAAGCCTGGCGTGCTGCAGTCCATGGGGTCGCAAAGAGTCAGACATGACCAAACAACAACAAATGGCTCTGGCGCCGTGTAAACAAAATTCAAATCCTGAATAAACACAAAGACCCTGTTACTTAATACCTACAGAAGATCTATCAAGCAGCAATCTCGCCAGAGAAGAGCTGAAAAAGAAACACAGCTGAGTAAGAGAAGACCCTTGACAGGACCGCCCTCTGGAAACCCATTTCCCGACTTTGCACGCAAACAGAACATGAAGGGTAAAGAAAGAACAGGCCAACTTCCTTGAGTGCTTTGACAGAAACACCCTGTGAATTCTCTTCAGTCGGCACAGCAAGGAAGTGGCAGGTTCTTGAAAAGCCTTAAGTCAAGCACTTGTAATATATACGCTAATATATGTTCAGCACATACACTCTAAGTTAGAATACCAGTGTAAATTGTCAGAGTTGGTAATGCAATTAAAGGTGACCCTCCAACTACACACGCACGCACAATAACCTCATCTTTCATTTGAAGGTATTTTAAGGATTTTTATTGACCAGTGGAATTTATTCTAAAGATCACTTGTATCATAAATGTGTGATGCTGACTGAGTCCCAGTTATCAGAAAGTTGCTGTCACAGTAAAGAAAGTTCACTTTGGCTGGAGCAGCTGACGCGGACATCCACCAGCTCTGAGACAGAACTGCTAGGGCTGAAGAGCAGGATTGAAGAGGCCTGCAGACTGTCGCCGAGAAAGAAAGCGTGCAGAGATCCCCCCTCGGGGACAGTCGCTTGGAAATGACCTTGCGCTCTTGGGCGTGTTGCTTTCTGCAGCACAGACCGAACCACAGAGACCAGCAGAAGCAAGGCTGCCTACTCTCAACCCCGTGTGGCCAGGCGCCCTGGGGCTCCAGCCACAGGGACCGTAACGTCGGGGTGCTGTGCGTCATCAGCTGCCCTTTCCAGGAGACTCCTCCCCGTCCCGGGCACGGACCTGCGTCCACACCCCAGACCAAGTCCTGCTCAGGAAAGAGAAAGCAACCGATGAGGAGACAAGCGAGGTAAGCCGTGGGTACCACTGTGATTCCATGAAAGCTGGCTCCCCAGAGGAAGGTGGTGGAGGAGAGCGAAGAAAAACCACTCTTTGACTTCCAATGAAAATGAAAAGACATAAACACACACTCTAGACTGAGCACTAATTTTGCATGCATGATTTACAAGGACAGTATAAACCTAAATTATAAAAAAATCTATTTACCACAGGTGGGACCTAGTAACTGTCCTTGCAATGATTAAAAAAAAACTACAGCATGGAGTGTTTCTATATTTGTTATTTCAGTAGCAAAGTAGAGCCCTGTGCTGCCAAAGCAGGGCATTTTACTTCTATTCTGCACGTGAAGAACGTGAAGTCCACCAACCCCAGCTAACTTGCCTGAAGTCCAATGACTGGAAATGCCAGACCTGGGGCTCAGCGTGCGTTAAGTCAAACTGGGGAGACAAGACTGAGACATGTATTAAAGAAGCACTAAAAACTGAAAAATGCATGAAAAATATATCAAAGCTTAACATAAAGCTACAGTAATCAAGACAGTGCAGTAACGGCACAGGACACACACAGAGACCAATGGAACAGAAACGAGAGTCCAGGATAAACCCTTCCGTTTACCGTGAACTAACTTTTGACAAGGCTGCTGAGACAACGCAACGGAGAAAGAAGAGCCTTCATAAGAAGTGGTGCTGGCGTAACTCTATCCACATGCAGAAAGAGGAATTCAGGGCCCTAACCACACAGAGATGAACTTGGGATGGATCAGAGAGCTAAATGTAAGAGCAGAGAACATTAAATTTTTAGAGGAGAACATAAGACAAAATCTCTGTGATCTTGGGCTTGGCAAAGATTTTTTAGATACGACACCAAAAGCATGACTCATAAAAGAAACAAATTCATAAACTGGATTTCATCAATATCCAAAACTGCTTACTGTATGCACGCTAATGGACTTGTCTCCAGAATATATAAAGAAGTCTTTCAACTCAACAAGATGGCACAATTTTTTAAACAGGCAAAGGATATGAATAGGAATTCTGCTGACAAAGATATACATATGGTCAGTAAGTACATGAAAAGATGTTCAACATCATTAGTCATTACAAAAATGCAAATCAAAACCACAACGGGATACCATGTCCCACCCACTGGAATGGTTATAATCCAAAAAAGTGTTGGCAAGGACGTGGAGAAAACAGAACCCCCATTTGCTGCTGGTGGGAATTCAAATAGTGCAGCTGTTTTGCAGAACAGTTTGGTGATTCCTCAAAATGCTAAGCACAGAGTTACCTAATAACTCTGCAATTCCACAGCGAAACACCTGCCCAAGGGAGATGAAAACACACGTCCACACGGAAAGCCTGTACCTGGACGTTCACAGCAGCCTTCCTCAGAAATCCCCGAAGAGCAAGCAACCCGAACGCCCATCCACGGAGAAATGCTTAAATAAAATGTGGCATTATTCATACAATGCAATATTTAGCGACAACAAGAAATAAAATACTGATATGTATTTCAATATGGATGAACCGCTTACGTTAGTGAAAGAAGCCAGTCACAAGAGACCAAATATTGTGTGGTTCCATTTACATGAGATGGCCAGGACAGGACAGTCAGCAGAAGACAGAAAGTGGACTGGTGGCTGCTCAGGGGTGGGGGAGCAGCAGGACCGGGGACCAGGCTTCTTTTGGGGTGATGAAAATGTCCTGAAATCAGGTTGTGATGGTGTTTACACAACTCCGTACTACACTAAAACCACTGATCTGTGCACTTTCAGAGTGAACTTCACTAGGATACAAATCTGCAAAACTCCCATTTATTATATATATACTTATTATTTATTTATATAGGTATATATGTCTAGTCAAGGCTATGGTTTTTCCAGTGGTCATGTATGGATGTGAGAGTTGGACTGTGAAGAAAGCTCAGTGCCGAAGAATTGATGCTTTTGAACTGTGGTGTGGAGAAGACTCTTGAGAGTCCCTTGGACTGCAAGGAGATCCAACCAGGCCATTCTGAAGGAGATCAGCCCTGGGATTTCTTTGGAAGGAATGATGCTAAAGCTGAAACTCCAGTACTTTGGCCACCTCATGCGAAGAGTTGACTCATTGGAAAAGACTCTGATGCTGGGAGGGATTGGGGGCAGGAGGAGAAGGGGACGACAGAGGATGAGATGGCTGGATGGCATCACTGACTCAATGGACTTGAGTTTGAGTGAACTCCAGGAGTTGGTGATGGACAGGGAGGCATGGCGTGCTGCGATTCATGGGGTCGCAAAGAGTCGGACACGACTGAGTGACTAACCTGAACTGATGTGTATATAAAAAATACATACATTACACACACACACACATATATATAGTCATTCAGGTGACCAAAATGTATTTTTAAGATACATCAGGTTCCTGGACTGCAGGTCCCCAAACCCCTGGAATTTCTAAGCGACCAGGACAATGGGGGTATTTTCTGTCGCAACACGCAGTCTCTAGTCCTCGGTTCCTGAGGTCACTTCAGAGCCATAAAGGTGAATGGGTGCCCTGTTACTCACGCGAATGAAGTGACTTTTGGCAGGCACCTGAGGGGGTTGAGGGGACTGGCTGCCTGAGGAACCAAGAGGAGCTGCTTGGGACTTTCAGTGCCACCCTCCAATTTCTGGGGAGTGGGGAGGGAACAGAAGCTGCATCACAGAGGCCGCCGTGCAACCCAAGAAAGAGGGGTTCCGCGTGCTTTCAGGACGGGACCTGGAGCCGGTGTGGTGTGTGGCCGGGCCCCAGGAGGACAGAGCTCCTCTGGGCCGGACCCCGTCTTCCATGTGCCTCCCACGGCTGTGGACTCACATCTTTCGATACCCTTTACAGATAATTCATCATCCGGTGAGTCGAGGGCTGCCGCAGTTCTATGAGCGGCTCCAGAGGTCACTGGATCTAAGGAGGGGGTGGTGGGGACTTCTGATTTACAGCCGGTGGAAACAACCTGAGCTTTGAGAATATTGGGAGTGGGTTGCCATTCTCTTCTCCAGGGGATCTTCCCAACACAGAGATCAAACTCAGGTCTCCTGCATTGCAGGCAGATCTGAGCCACCAGAGAATGTATGTTAAAGTAACTCCTTCAGGAAGAAAACCAAAAATTAAACCAGATGGAAATAAGAATATACAAAAGACTGAAGTGCACTGGAAATGGTAACTCTGTGGGCAACCAGTATTCTGCCCAGAGAGCCTGCTCTTTACAGAGCTTTTTTGGAAAAAGAGTCTTTAGGGAGATAGAAGGCTGAGGTGTAGACATGAATTTTTGGGCGTCTGGGTTGACATTTCCATTCTGAAAGGTGCGGTGAGTGTGGTGGTTAGGGACTGCAAGGAGCCAGGCACTGGATGCCCAGTCACAGGGTCAACCTAAGCAAGGCCTCACTTCTCTTCTTCCAGAGCCTAGAACAGTGCTGGTACACAGTAGGTGCTCAGAAAAAGAATTTGTAAAAAGTCTATGCAACAGAAAGGATAAGCACTACTGCTGTGTAACTGCCACCACATTCACTGACCTCACCATCATCAGGACACTCCCCAGAGGACAGGAGAGACTCCTGGCCCTGGCTCATGAGAATCCTCATTCCAGAGACGGTCCTGGTGGCCGCAGCTCCTGATCTCTTCTGCTGGCTTTAGCACACAGGGTGCAGAGCCACTGGGCTGTCACAGAGGTATGAAGGGATTCATGCTTCCCGAGTAACCAAACTCTGAACAGGTGTGTATGAGAGAGACGCAGAACGAGAGTGGAAAATGGAGGGAAGAACATGGCTACTTTATGAAGCTCAAGCCAGATTGTCAGATCAAAAACTAAGACAAAAACAATGTTGCAAAAACAATGCAACGTAAAGGAGGACTCTATCAGATCAGGAGACAGGACACACCCCAGCACTGCACGCCCTCATCCTGTCTGGTAACAGTCTGGAAGTGCTGGAGCCTCAGCCTGGGCACCTCATCCCACCAACTCCAACCTGAAAGATCACTCAAGGTTTCCTCTACTAAGCCTTTCCTGTTTCCTCAGATCAACAGTGACCTATGGCTCCCATCCCTGACAGTCCGGCGCATCATACCTTTCATCAGTTTATGGCCAACTTTGGACTTCGTTTTCAAGTCTCATGTTTTAGTTCCACAAGCCCCCCGGAGGAAGCTGTATAGCCCAGTGGTTAAGAACACAAGCTTTGGAGGGTGTTGGTAGGGTTTAGGACCTACTACCACTACTTGCGGTAGTTACAATTGCATTCATCTCACACGCTAGTAAAGTAATGCTCAAAATTCTCCAAGCCAGGCTTCAGCAATATGTGAACCATGAACTTCGTGATGTTCAAGCTGGTTTTAGAAAAGGCAGAGGAACCAGAGATCAAATTGCCGACATCCGCTGGATCATGGAAAAAGCAAGAGAGTTCCAGAAAAACATCTATTTCTGCTTTATTGACTATGCTAAAGCCTTTGACTGTGTGGATATAATAAACTGTGGAAAATTCTGAGAGATGGGAACACCAGACCACCTGATCTGCCTCCTGAGAAATCTGTATGCAGGTCAGGAAGCAACAGTTAGAACTGGACATGAAACAACAGACTGGTTCCAAATAGGAAAAGGAGTACGTCAAGGGTGTACACTGTCACCCTGCTTATTTAACTTCTATGCAGAGTACATCATGAGAAACGCTGGGCTGGAAGAAGCACAAGCTGGAATCAAGAGTGCCGGGAGAAATATCAAAAACCTCAGATATGCAGATGACACCACTCTTATGGCAGAAATCGAAGAAGAACTAAAGAGCCTTTTGATGGAAGTGAAAGAAGAGAGTGAAAAAGTGGGCTTAAAACTCAACATTCAGAAAACTAAGATCATGGCATCCGGTCCCATCACTTCATGGGAAATAGATGGGGAAACAGTGGAAACACTGTCAGACTTATTTTTTTGGGCTCCAAAATCACTGCAGATGGTGACTGCAGCCATGAAATTAAAAGACGCTTACTCCTTGGAAGGAAAGTTATGACCAACCTAGACAGCATATTCAAAAGCAGAGACATTACTTTGCCAACAAAGGTCCAGCTAGTCAAGGCTATGGTTTTTCCTGTGGTCATGTATGGATGTGAGAGTTCGACTGGGAAGAAAGCTGAGCGATGAAGAATTGATGCTTTTGAACTGTGGTGTTGGAGAAGACTCTTGAGAGTGCCTTGGACTGCAAGGAGATCCAACCAGTCCATTCTGAAGATCAGCCCTGGGATTTCTTTGGAGGGAATGATGCTGAAGCTGAAACTCCAGTACTTTGGCCACCTCACGCGAAGAGTTGACTCACTGGAAAAGACTCTGATGCT
>NW_011495018.1:2055444-2057461 GCF_000754665.1 Bison bison bison | reverse complement strand
ACGTGAGCCTGAGTGAATTCCGGGAGTTGGTGATGGACAGGGAAGCCTGGCGTGCTGTGATTCATGGGGTCGCAAAGAGTTGGACACGACTGAGCGACTGAACTGAACTGAACTAACCACCACTTGCTAGTTGATTCATCTCTCTGTACCTGTTTCCTCGTTGGTCATATGGGCATCCCAACAGGCTGTTGTGAAACTGATAACCCACATGGTGGCCACTGGAGGACTGGCAGAATCTGCCACACCTCAGCTAAATGTCTCCAAGATGTCCCCTCCTGCGGTGACAGCACCACTGCACACCCAGGAGCTAGAGCCACAACCCTGGGGGTCACCTGGACTCCCCAATTCACACTCCCTGCCACACCCACTCACCAGCAAGACCTGCCAGCTCTTCCTCCAAAACCCACAGCCACGTGTGTGTGCTGCCATTACACTCCCCTCAGGCTGAGCCTCTGACACCTCTCACCATCTATATATTGTGCCTCCCCTCTGACCACCATCCCCTTCATTTCCCACAAAGCTGCTCTGGGGAAACGGTGGCCCTTTAAATGTCAGGATGATCGTGTCACTTTCCTATTTACTTCCCACCGTCTGGAGGATGGGGCTTCCCAGGTGGCTCAGTGGTAAAAAATCCACCAGCCAATGCTGGAGAAACAAGAGACATGGGTTCGATCCCTGGGTCAGGAAGATCCCTCGAAGCAGGCAACCTACTCCAGTATTCTTGCCCGGGAAATCCCATGGACAGAGGAGCCTGGTGGGCCACAATGCACAGGGTTGCAAAGAACGAGACACAGCTGAGAGGTTGAAAACACACGTGTCTGGAGGACAGGGGGCTGCTGAAGCCACGGACAGAATGAGACTGGGTGCGTGGATGTCTTTGATCTGGGTACCACTAGAAGGCATGAGGAGAAGGGGATGACAGAGGATGAGATGGTTGGATGGCATCACCGACTTGATGGATGTGAGTTTGAGTAAACTCTGGGAGTTGGTGATGGACAGGGAGGCCTGGCCTGCTGCAGTCCATGGGGTCGCAAACAGTCGGACACGACTGAGCGACTGAACTGGACTGAACTGTTCCACTGCCCTGGGCTCACCTCCATACTGCTATGCACAGAACCAAACTTCCCTCAGGTCTGAGCCGGGATGGTGTGAAGTCTCCCTGTTACAGAAGCTTAGCCTATGCCCTGTGAGGTGGCACCAGGTGGAGGGGTGCTGCATCAAGAACATAAGTGAGACTAGCTCACGGTCAGGCAGCGGGCAGCGAAGAAAGAGGCTTCAAGGGAGAAAGCGCCTCACTCCTGACAGGCTGTGCAAAACACTGGAGAAAAAGGTTGCCTGTACTAACTGGGAAGGCACACGCCATGCTTATGGAGCCGGGAGGAGTCGAAGAAGAATATAAATAATTCTGTTGCTCGGTATGGCGGCACATGGCTGCTGCTCTTAGAGGGATCCCTGAAGTAAACAAGACGAAATCAGAACCGGCGATTCGCAGGCAGAGTTGTTGGACAAGAGCGCAGCTCAGAGGCTCTGCCCTCATCCCAATCCCACAGGGCTTCTGTCGGTTCCCTACGTACTTCCTACCCACACTAATTTTCCCTTCAAGCCTCGCATAGTCTCGACGATGCACCCACCCCGAGCTTGATTAGGGACCCTCCCATTACCCATCACCTCTTACCCTGCTCTTTCGCAGCAAACGACTGGAGTGTCGGCTGGCCTGGCACCCATACTACACCCAGCCCAGCGCCTGCACGTGGCGGTTTGACTCAGGAACAGCTGCGCGCAAAGGCGGGAGGACCCTTGACTTTGGACACTGAACCTCTGAGGCCTCCGCTGCAGCCCTGAACCATGTTACCAGCCCTGGGTTTCCAGGACACCGAGGTGCCCGGGTCTGCATCTCTGCGCAGGCGCATCCTGAGGGGCGACCCGCCCCACCCAGGCCCCGCCCAAGCGGGCGCACACCGCCCGCCCTGGCCCGCATCTCTGCGCAGGCGCAGTGTGAGGAGAGGGCCGCCTCATC
>NW_011495018.1:2051906-2055221 GCF_000754665.1 Bison bison bison | reverse complement strand
GGGCCTTCCAGCCGCTGATAGCGGTCAGGTGCCGCCCTCCCGGCCCAGCCCGGGCTGCCGAGGCCACGCCCTCTCAGCGCACGTGCCCCAAGGGAGCCAATAAAGTGCTGGGGGCGGGGCGCCGCCAGAAACTCGCGAGCTCTGGCTGGCGCGGCGGCAGGCTGGAGTAGCGGAAGCCAGAAGTTTGAGGCGATGAGGGGATTTCCTCCCTAGGTCGTTGGTTCTGTTACTTCTCTAGTCACTATCACTCCCCTAGGTCGTTGATTCTGTTATTTCGCCGGTCACCGTCACTGCCCTAGGTCGTTGATTCTGTCTCTTCTCCGGTCACTGTGTCGGCCTTGGGGCTCCAGAGAACCTGTTTAGGGTTTCGCCACGATTCGACATCGGGCCTGCGATCTGCAGGAGGAGCGCCCGCCTCTCCTCTTGTGATTGGTCCCTGAGCCCCGTCTGCTGTCGCTGGTTGGCTGATAGGTGGCGCAGCGGGCCTATCAGAGCGGAGGAGCGCTGGCGTCTCTGGGAGTTGTAGTCCTTGGGAGTCCGCCTCGCTTCCGGGCGGGAGCCACGCTTCAGCGCGTGGTGTTCTCCAGCCTGGTATTGCCCGGTGCACGGTGGCTTCTCGTCCAGAGGCGCTGGGAACACCCTCGGTTATCTGAAGCCGCAGCTCTGAGCTGCCGGGGCCCTCGGGCCGTGCGGAAGGAGCAAGCGAGGTCGTGCTTCCCGCGGCCGTCGTGCGGTGTGGGATTCGGGTCTTGTGCCGTCCCACCCGCGGAGCCCTGGGCCTAGCTGCGCCTCCCTCTTCTCAGAGGGCCGAGGCGCAGGAGTCCGCCAGTATGTCCAGGCTGGACCGTGCATCCCACCGCGGAGCCCCCGCTACGTTCTGCACCAAAGCGTCGAGCCCGAGATCCTTTATGCTTCATTAAAGTTGGTATAAGCTAATCCTTTGACAGTGATGGGCTGATGGGTCTGTTGGTGCACGGCTGTCTCTAGGACAGATGTTCTTCCCTGTTTAAAGAGGGATGTGCCCCCAAGGTCCCCCACAGTCTATGTACTGAGCTCTAACTGACTTTTACTGTTCTGTTAGTTTACTGTGTACAATGCAATGATCTGATATATGTATATACTGCAAAATGATCACTAGAATGAGGTACAGTTAACATATCCAACACCTCACACAGTTACAGTGTGTGTGTGTGTGTGTGGTGTGAAATGGTTTAGAACCTACTTTTAAGCATCTTTTAAATACACACTACAGCAGTGTTAACTATAATCACCATGCTGTATATTACAAGCCCAGAGCTTAATCACCTTGTAAAGACCGGGAGCTTACTGTGGCACGGATCATGAACTCCTTATTGCCAAATTCAGACTTAAATTGAAGAAAGTAGGGAAAACCGCTAGACCGTTCAGGTGTGACCTAAATCAAATCCCTTACTATTATACGGTAGAAGTGAGAAATAGATTCAAGGGATTAGATCTGATAGACACAGTGCCTGAAGAACTATGGACGGAGGTTTGTGACATTGTATAGGAGGCAGGGATCAAGACCATCTCCAAGAAAAAGAAAGGCAAAATGGTTGTCTGAGGAGGCTTTACAAATAGCTGTGAAAAGAAGAGAAGCGAAGGTCAAAGGAGAAAAGGAAAGATACACCCATCTGAATGCAGAGTTCCAAAGAGTAGCAAGGAGAGATAAGAAAGGTTTCCTCAATGATCAATGCAAAGAAATAGAGGAAAACAACAGAATGGGAAAGACTAGAGATCTCTTCAAGAAAATTAGAGATACCAAGGGAACATTTCATGCCAAGATGGGCAAAATAAAGGACAGAAAAGGTATGGATCTAACAGAAGCAGAAGGTATTAAGAAGAGGTGGCAAGAATACACAGAAGAACTATACAAAAAAGATCTTCACCACCCATATAATTATGATGGTGTGATCACTCACCAGACATCCTGGAATGTGAAGTCGAGTGGGCCTTAGGAAGCATCACTATGAACAAAGCTAGTGGAGGTGATGGAATTCCAGTTGAGCTATTTCAAATCCTAAAAGATGATATTGTGAAAGTGCTGCACTCAATATGAGAGCAAATTTGGAAAACTCAGCAGTGACCACAGGACTGGAAAAGGTCAGTTTTCCTTCCAATCCCAAAGAAAGGCAATGCCAAAGAATGCTCAAACTACTGCACAATTGTACTCATCTCACACGCTAGCAAAGTAATGCTCAAAATTCTCCAAGCCAGGCTTCAACAGTACGTGAACCGTGAACTTCCAGATGTTCAAGCTGGATTTAGAAAAGGAAGAGGAATCAGAGATCAAATTGCCAGCATCCATTGGATCATCAAAAAAGCAAAAGAGTTCCAGAAAAACATCTACTTCTGCTTTATTGACTATGTCAAAGCCTTTGACTGTGTGGGTCGCAACGAACTGTGGAAAATTCTGAAAGAGATGGGAATACCAGACCACCTGACCTGCCTCTTGGGAAATCTGTATGCAGGTCCGGAAGCAACAGACCTGAACATGGAACGACAGACTGGCTCCAAATCAGGAAAGGAGTACGTCAAGGCTGTATATGGCCACCCTGCTCATTTAACTTACATGCAGAGTACATCATGAGAAACGCTGGACTGGATGAAGCACAAACCGGAATCAAGATTGCCGGCAGAAATATCAAACCTCAGATATGCAGATGACACCACCTTTATGGCAGAAAGCAAAGAACTAAAGAGCCTCTTGATGAAAGTAAAAGAGGAGAGTGAAAAAGCTGGCTTAAAACTCTACATTCAGAAAACTAAGATCATGGCATCTGGTCCCATCACTTCATGGCAAATAGATGTAGAAACAATGGAAACAGTGACAGACTTTATTTTGGGGGGCTCCAAATCACTGCAGATGGTGACCGCAGCCATAAAATTAAAAGACACTTGCTCGTTGGAAGAAAAGTTATGACCAACCTAGACAGCATATTAAAAAACAGAGACATTACTTTGCCAACAAAGGTCTGTCTATTCAAAGCTATGGTTTTTCCAGTTGTCACGTATGGATGTGAGAGTTGGACTATAAAGAAAGCTGTTCAGTTCAGTTGCTCAGTCGTGTCCTACTCTTTGCGACCCCATGGACTGCAGCATGCCAGGCCTCCCTGTCCATCACCAACTCCCAGAGTTTACTCAAATTCTTTTCCATTGAGTTGGTGATGCCATCCACCCACCTCATCCTCTGTCGTCCCCTTCTCCCACCTTCAGTCTTTCCCAGCAGCAGGGTCTTTTCAAATGAGTCAGTTCTTCACATAAGTGGCCAAAGTATTGGAGTTTCAGCTTCAGCAT
>NW_011495018.1:2050617-2051806 GCF_000754665.1 Bison bison bison | reverse complement strand
TCGTCCCCTTCTCCCACCTTCAGTCTTTCCCAGCAGCAGGGTCTTTTCAAATGAGTCAGTTCTTCACATCAAGTGGCCAAAGTATTGGAGTTTCAGCTTCAGCATCAGTCCTTCCAGTGAACACCCAGGACTGATCTCCTTCAGGATGGACTGGTTGGATCTTCTTGCAGTCCAAGGGAGTCTCAAGAGTCTCCTCCAACATCACAGTTCAAAAGCATCAATTCTTCAGTGCTCAGCTTTCTTAATAGTTCAAAAGCAGCTTATGAACCAACCAAAACCAGCAGCCCACCAATCTTCAGATTTCTTGTCTCATCTCTGATATTTGAGTTACTGTAAGTTTACTATTCTGCAGTTGGAAGCTGTTTTGTTACAAAGACCTATCCTTATCCATTGTGGTGAAATGCATGAAGCCCTACTCAGCTGGGCTACTTGCTACATGATATTCAGCAGATTAAATAGCTAATTACCTCAGTTTTCTCGTTTGTAAAAGAGGATGGGCTTCTCTGGTAGCTGAGTTGGTAAAGGATCTGCCTGCAGTGCAGGAGACCCAGGTTTGATGCCTGGGTTGGGAAGATCCCCTGGAGAAGGAAATGGCAAACCATTCTAGTATCCTTGCCTGGAAAATCCCATGGGCAGAGAAGCCTGGTGGGCTGTAGTCCATGAAGTCGCAGAGTTGGGCACAGCTGAGCCACTAACACTTTCACTTTCACATGGTATTGGGAGGATTAAATGAGGTACTTACATAATGTACTTAGAACAATGACTGATACAAACTAAATACTCGATAGTACTGGTAATATTTCTAGGACTACTAGTTAATCCTGTACCAACAACCATTGGGACCTTCCAGTGATGAGGAAATTAAGTTCTGGGCTTGTAATATACAGCATGGTGATGATATGGTTAACAGTGCTGTATTATATGTTTCAAAGATGCTTAAGAGTATGTTTTAAAACATCTCACACCACACACACAAAATGTAACTCTGTGAGGTGCTGGATGTGTTAACATACCTTGTTCTAGCAATCCCTTTGCAGTATATACGTATATCAGATCATTGCCTTGTACACAGTAAACTAAGAAAATAAATGTCCGCTGCTGCTGCTGCTAAGTCGCTTCAGTCGTGTCCAACTGTGCGACCCCATAGGCGGCAGCCCACCAGGCTCCCCGTCCCTGGGACTGTTTCCTT
>NW_011495018.1:2041767-2050517 GCF_000754665.1 Bison bison bison | reverse complement strand
CGCTTCAGTCGGTGTCCAACTGTGCGACCCCATAGGCGGCAGCCCACCAGGCTCCCCGTCCCTGGGATTCTCCAGGCAAGAACACTGGAGTGGGTTGCCATTTCCTTCTCCAATGCATGCAAGTGAAAAGTGAAAGGGAAGTCGCTCAGTCATGTCCTACTCTTAGCGACCCCATGGACTGCAGCCCACCAGGCTCCACCATCCACGGGATTTTCCAGGCAAGAGTACTGGAGTGGGGTGCCACTGCCTTCTCTAAATGTCCGCTAGAGCTCAGTAAATATGCGTGTGGGGGACCTTGGGGCCAGATGTGGTTTTGGAATTCAAAGTTTTTTGGATTCTGTTGTAAAGGGCAGTATATATACAACAAGAAACTTTCAGTGGGGTCTGGAACCACATATAATCAAAGACAGTATTTCTGTAGCAAAAATGTGTGAATAGTCACAAATATTACCCGGAAATGGGATATATAAAGGCTGTAAATAGTCTCAGTCTCCATGTTAGTTCAAATGAGTTTGCTCCAAACTTAGGCCTCCCTTGTGGCTCAGCTGGTAAAGGATCTGCCTGCAATGGAAACCTGGGTTCGATCCCTGGGTTGGGAAGATCCCCTGGAGAAGGAAAAGGCTACCCACTCCAGTATTCTGGCATGCAGAATTCCATGGACTGTATAGTCCATGGGATTGCAAGGAGTCGGCCACGACTAGGCGACTTTCACTTTACTTTCACTTAGGGGAAAACTTCTAAGTCTTAGAACGTTTTGCATTTCAGAATTGAAAGTAAAGTATTATTGTAGACCTATATTACTACCTCTACTTTAAAAGCTTTGTATGTGTCTTGCAGTTGAGATTAAATGACCTGCTTGGTCGTTCAGTTTCACTGCTCTTTGCACCTAGGGCTGCTTTTTCAGATGCTTGATCCAAACGTTGGCTAATAGGGGCACAGAAGCTTAGTCCCTGAGGAAGGAACAGGTGGTCTCCTTGATCAAATTCTAGTCAGGCTTCTCTGAATCTTCTTATCTACTAGGCTGTGACCTTCAGGCTCCCAGGTTCACCCCTGCATTTTCCAATTTTGGCACAAATTCTGCTGAGTCAACTTAGCCGGAAGCCCTCGCCCCTGGTCTCTGATCACCCTTGGTCTCTGATGGGGCTCCTCATCCTCCACCGTCCCCCAGGGGATGTCTGATCATGGTGCTCTGCGTTCAGCAAGAATGCTGCTAGGTTAACTTAGCCAGAACCTCCCCTTATACATGATGTTTCCTCTTAGAAAGTTTCCATCCACAACCCCACTCTTCCTACCATGCTCCTTGGCTATAAATTCCCCCTTTCCCTTGTGTTTAGCGTTGAGCCCACTCTCTCTGCGCTCACAAAATTCCATTTCAGTAGTCCCTATACCTGTCCCAGTGGTCCCCCTGCATTAAGGCCGCCTTATTCTTTAACAAGTGTCACGATTCTTTTTTCCTTTAATACAATTGGTATGTTTGGAACGACACAGTTTAGTGTAGCACACTACCAAACACGGGCCATCTGGGTACCAACCAAAAGATGTGCACTAAACCTCTCCTGTTATTTACCTCATATATTTAGATTCTTGTATCTTAAAACTTAAGACTTTAAAAATACAAAGTATCTAAAAAGTGATAGTTTGAAGTATTCACTATTCTAATGTATTATATACAATAACAGAATAAAACAGGAGAGAGCTTCATGACATTGGATTCTTGCATATGATGCCAGAAACAGTCAATAAAAGAAAAATTAGGTAAATTGAACTATATAAAAATGTAAAATTTTTGTGAAAAGATGCTATTGCACAGTGAAAGGCAACCCCCAAAATGAAGTAAATATTTGCAAATTATATATTTGATAAGGAGTTAATATCCAAAACACATAAAGAACTCCTACAACTCAGACAACTTGATTAAAAAAAGGACAAAGTACTGGAATAGATGTTTCTTCAAAGGTAATATACAAACGGTCATGAGAAGATGCTCAACATCACTAATCATTAGGGAACATGCACATCAAAACCACAAAGAGATACCTCTTCATACCCATTAGAAGGGCTATTATAAAACTAATAAGTGTTGGCTAGAATGTGGAGAAATTGGGGCCGTTGTGTGTTACAGATGAGAATGTAAAATGATGCGGACACTATTAAAAATAGTATGGTATGTCCTTAAAAAGTTAAAGATAAAATTACCATATCCTGCAATTCCATTTCTGAGTATCTACACTGAATAATGAAAAGCAAGGAGCAGCACCACTCACAATGGCCAAGGGGTGGAAGCAACCCAGGTGTCCGCAGGTGGGTGAAGGAGCAAAACGCGATCCAGCCATACGATGGAATATTATTCAGTCTTCAAAGAAAGGAAATTCCAGCACCGGTTTACAACATGAATGAACCCTAAGGACATTATGCAAAATGAAATAAGCAGGTCACAAAAGGTCAAGTGCAAAAGAATTCTACTTCTGTGAAGTAGTAGAGTAGTCAGACTCACAGAGACAGACAGCAGCGTGGTGGCTTCTGGCGACCAGGGGAGGGGGATGAAGAGTTTAACTGGGGCAGAGTTTCAGTGCAGTTCAGTCGCTCAGTTGTGTCTGACTCTTTGCAACCCCATGGCCTGCTGTACCCCAGGCTTCCCTGTCCTCCACTATCTCCCGGAGTTTGCTCAAACTCACGTCCATTGAGTCGGTGATGCCATCCAACCATCTCATCCTCTGTCATCCCTTTCTCCTCCTGCCTTCAATCTTTCCCAGTGTCAGGATCTTTTCCAATGAATTAACTCTTCAGTTTATGCATGTGTGCGCACGCGCGCGCGTGTGTGTATTTGCCAGTTCATGGCAAATAGAAGGGGAAAAAGTGGAAGCAGTGACAGATATTCTTTTCTTGGGCTGCAAAATCACTGTGGATGTCGATTGCAGCCATGAAATTAAAAGATGCTTGCTCCTTGGAAGGAAAGCTATGACAAACCTAGACAGTGGGTTAAAAGGCAGAGACATCACTTTGCTGAAAAATGTCCATATAGTCAAAGCTATGGTTTTTCCAGTAGTCATATATGGATGTGAGAGTTGGACCATAAAGAAGGCTGAAGTGAAGTGGAAGTCACTCAGTTATGTCTGACTCTTTGCAACCTCATGGACTATATAGTCCATGGAATTCTCCAGGCCAGAATACTGGAGTGGGTAACTTTTCCCTTCTGCAGGGGATCTTCCCAACCCAGGGATGCAACCCAGGTCTCCTGCATTGCAGGCTGATTCTTTACCAGCTGAACCACAAGGGAAGCAAAGAAGGCTGAGTGCCAATGAATTGATGCTCTTGAATTGTGGTGCTGGAAAAGACTCTTCAGAGTTTCTTGAACACCAAGGAGATCAAACCAGTCAATCCTAAAGGAAATCAACCCTAAATATTCATTGGAAGGACTGATGCTCAAGCTGAAGCTCTAATACTTAGGCCACATGATGCGAAGAACCAACTCATTGGAAAAGACCCTGATGATGGGAAAGATTGAAGGTGGGAGGAGAAGGGGTGACAGAGGATAAGATGGTTGGATGGCATCACCGACTCAATGGACATGAATCTGAGCAAATTCTGGGAGATAGTGGAGGACAGAGGAGCTATGCGGTCACAAAGAGTCAGACACGACTTAGTGACTGAACAATAACAATCGTGTGTGTGTGTGTATGTGTGTACTGTCCCTTCTGTAGTGGGGCACTCCGAGTTTACTGTGAGACCCTGTACAGTGCCCAGCATAATGTGTGGTACTTGGCACGTTTGCAGTTCACCGTGGCTGGTGGGAGGAACCTCTAGTCTTTCCTAGCCAAGCACTGGATCATTCAAAGTCCAGGAAGATTCTGGAAAGGTTCTGTCTGCTTAACTAGTGAGGTATGTTGAGAGGAGCGTTCACAGCCTCAGTCTCCTCATCTATAAAATGGGAGTAAAGCCTCTCAGGGATGTCAGGGCTTCATGGAGTAGCTGTGGGTTGCCTTTGATAGCATGCTCTTCACAGTCTTTCTAATGGGTGGGAGGTTGTGTGCACACATACATGTCTTGTGTGTCTGTATATGTCTTGTGAGAAGGGGGTGAGAAACTTTTGATTCACCTGTTGCAAAGTCATTACTTCTACTTTTCCACCGACTTAAACTTCCTCCTTTAAATCTTTAATGACATTTGTAAAAAATAATACTGCAGTGGGTGGCCATCTCCTTCTCCAGGGTATATTCCTAACCCAGGGATCAAACCCACGTCTCCTGCACTGGCAGGTGGATTCTTTACCACTCAGCCACCAGGGAAACCGCTGTTTTACATACTGATGGCCAGAAGCACAGAGCCTGGCACATAGTTAGTATTTAATAAATGCTCTTTCCTTTCTTCTTGCCCTCTTATTTTAAAAAATTTCCCAGAACTTCCTTGGGCACTAGTATAGATTATTGACTATTTCATTCCTTTGAAATTCACAATTTCTTTAGATATTCTGTGACAATGCTGTTTATCATCTTTGCCTGGAAAGGCGTCTCCCTAAAGGGCAATAGCTCTCCTTATTTTCCGGAGCTTGAGGAAACCATCCCCTGCTGAGAGAAGCTAAGCCCCACCCCCACGCCGTCTGCCTGACTCCAGCCCCCAGGGCAGTCGTCCTTGGGGAGCCAGCTTCTTTCTTTTCAGTCCAGTGATGGTCTCTCTGTGCCCCCGGAGGGCTGGCCTCCCCGGGGCGGAGCCTGGCCTGCAGTCGGCGCTCGGGAAGTCCCCGCCCATCGGTCGTTAACCATCTTTAGTGGTCACTCTTGCACCCTTGATTTGCTTGCTGTCATTCTCGCAGCAAGGCTGCATATTTCCCTGGTGGCTCAGACGGTAAAACGTCTGCCTACAATGCGGGAGACCCAGGTTCCATCCCTGGGTCGGGAAGATCCTCTGGAGAAGGAAATGGCAATCCATTCCAGTACTCTTGCCTGGAAAATCCCAAGGATGGAGGAGCGTGGTAGGCTACAGCCCATGGGGTCGCAAAGAGTCGGACACGACTGAGCAACTTCACTTTCGCAGCAACGCTGCAGGTCTGTCTGCAGGTTCGGATAAAGAAAGAGACGTCAGCCTCAGAGACTCGGCTGCACAAGGTTGAAGGGCGGACCTGAATTCAGACACAGCTCCGTCTGGATGTCTTCTCCTGCCCTGGCCTTTCGTTCCCGTGGAAACCCTCCTGCTTTTGTCGCAGGTCTTCCTGAAGCCCAGTGAGTTTGGCCAAGCAAACCACAGCAACAGTTCAACAAACAAAACAGCTCTGCTAGGTGCCCCAGGGGCCTTGATGTCCCCGCACGAGGTTCCAGGCACGGCTGGTGGGTACAGAGCCCCCGTGGGCTTCCTCAAGGGGTGCCTCTGCTGTGCACGGACGTGAATAATCTTTATTCTGACCCACCTTTGTGCTCAAGGTGGTTCGCGCATGGGAGTGTGCGGCCAAGGGCTTCTCTTTCTAAAAATCTGTGTCCCCAGTGCCCAGCACAGAGGAGACCCAGCAAGGGTGCTCAGGGCTGAGCCGATGAATGAATGCGTTCAGCAGAGGTAGTTGTGTGGGGTCACCTGCCCACTCTGGGCTGTTTTCAGCTAAAGACAGCCGACGTTTCTGGGATGTTAGGTGGGACAATGAAACAATGGGAATGCACAAGCCATCCACTAGCTCACTTCTTGTCTTTGTGATTTTATCTTATGCTTCCATGCCCCAGTCAAAGTGTTACTAAAGAGTGGCTGGTCAGGACTGCCTACAGGGCCCCACGGTCAGCCACCTCTCCTGCCTTGGTCTTCAGGTGGACAGCACATGGGTACCTCTAGGGTCCCATTCATCATGGACAGCTGCTCCATCCCAAGGCGATTAGAGTCCTAAGGATGCCCGTCTTTCTAGAAAGTCAGCACATGTTCGTCTTCCTAAGGGTCATGGTTTTGTCTCCACATTATTTTCTCTCAGGTTATTATTATTTTTTTTATGGCAAGACTCAGTATAAGATTTTTCTAAATGCAATCCTTATAATGATCCAGGTTTATTTCATTAAGGCAAATCATAATGATAATAACAATAATAATAAACCACCATTTTCAACTTTGAAAATAATGCCCCTACATGGAGCCCTTTGGGATCTAAGCCATTTCCCTATATTATTTCCTGACATTGTACATGTGCTCTTCAGGGATGATCAAAAATAGAAAATTATTTGAAAGGCTTTACAACTAGTGCAAATTAGAGATTTGTATGATACTGTAAAACATATGTGCCTCCATCCATCCCATAACGGGACTGTAAAGACTTGCTACATACAGTGGGCAGGGATTTTATAGTCTGTCATTTTGCATTTTCTGCATAGGTGCTGTAGAAAAATTAAAATATTAGTAAACCACATATGTGCTTGAAAAAGTATTAACTTTAGATTTGAACATTTTATCTCATTCTAACTTACCTCTGCTTCTAATTGCTGCATAATGATTGTCAAATGCAGACACGAGTGTACTTTCTATGCTGTGCTATGTTTCGGCAGTAGGTGGAAACTTTAGCACGATGTTTTATATTTCATCCTAAAATTTTTTTATTTGCAAGCGGATGAAGCCACATTGGCTATGTTTGACAATCCATTTTTGGCATGTATTTTCATATAAATTATAGGGTGTTCTTGCCTCTCGGCTCTCACAACATAGTAAGGAGAAAGCCCCAGGCTGTGGAAATATGACTGAGGCTGCGTTAGCATGTGGGTTGGAAATAATAAGGATTATAAATGACTCGGTAGGTAGAGAAAACAAGGGGAGAAGACTTATTGGGGAGAAGTAAAACAGCTTGCTCTGTTTATGTGCAGCTGAAAGAAGGCTCCCTGAAAGATATATCACTAGTCACCTTCTTTTTATTTCTGAGGGGCTTTTATTAACCCCTTTTTATCAATCAAAATAAATTGATTGCCAGTGAATGCCATCTTTTCTGAGTGTTTGAAATTATAAAACAAAAGCAAAGGCACACAAACTCACATACTACATCTTTCGGTAAAGAAGAGACAAATCCCTCCATAGGGATTGCTAAATAGTGTTAAATCGCTGTCCTTAAAACAAAACATCTCATTTAGGGATCGGAGTAGGCCTCGGGATTCTTCTAAACTCAACTCCCCTAGCTGCGTCAGTGGACGGGAATTCCAGAACACTGTTATTTAATATTTATGTCCCGTCGTAAAAGGACATGTTTCTGTAGGGTAAATACAGTTATGCCAAATAATAACTCGGTGCGGGGTAAGACCTGATACAAGGGGAGAAAAAAAGCAAGGTGGCCAGGAATCCCTGTGATGCGCATCTGGTCATTTCTAGCTGTGAAGCTGCGACAGAGGATGTGCGGAAACTGGAAAACCAGCCTCTCATCCAGGTGGGCAGGAGCCACCTGCGGGTCCTCATCCGTCGGAGAGAAAGGCCTGAGAGTTTGGGGCAGTGGGCATCCGACACAGCGGTGCAGGAGGAGGGGCTTCCTGGGGGGACGGGCTGGGGGCGTGGCGTAGCAGGACCTCCCTGAGGCCCCCGGAGCCTTGCTTCGTCCTTCTCAGCCTTGGGGACGCTGCGGCCTGACCTCTGAGGGGCTCGGCGCCTGGCAGAGCCAGGGCTGGGGGCCGTGTTTGCTTCCTCCCTCAGGTCCACACTGTAAAGGGCTGGCTGCTGGGAGGTCCCGACTTCTCCTCTTATCTTAGGAAGGAGACCTTCCCCGCCGTGTATCTCAACAGACCACGGACTGAAAAAAGAACGTGTGTCATAGCTGGAAAGTCTGAAGGTCATGTGGGCATCGACATGTTTCTATGAGATATTTATTCTGATTAAAATAGTCAAGCTTATTTCATAAGGTTTCTGCTTTGCTCTGAAGGAGGTTTGGCTGCTTTATCATGAGAACGTGAAATCCTGACCCAGGTTTACTTTTATCTTTTCAGACTTTTGTGTTTTATTTCAAAGGTTGAAATAAGACAAAATAAAGGTCCGCCAAGTCATAGGGAAGGAACATGAGGACACCGAGGGGCAGGAAAAGGAGAATGGTGGCACTGGTACAGACATGGCAAGAGCAGAGAACTCGAATCCCCTGGATAAAGAAACAAATGGGCAAAATGTGTTTTGAATATAAGTTAAACTTACTTGCTGTTCAAGGTGATAAATGCTTGCAAGAGAGCACTCACCACCCCCAAAATGTGTGTGTTTGGGAGGGTGGACACTAGTAATGGGGCAGGAACCGACCCATTTATTTTATATACATACTACAGGGGACTTCCGTGCTGGCTCAGCTGTAAACTCAACTCCCTAGGTGGCTCATTGCAGGCTCAGCCTGCAATGGGGGAGATCTGGGTTCGATCGCTAGGTCGGGAAAAGAAAAGGAGGAAGGAGAAAGGAAAGGCTGCCCACTCCAGTATTCTGGCCCGGAGAACTCCATGGACAGAGGAATCTGGTAGGCTACAGTCCATGGGGTTGCAAAGAGATGGACAGGACTGAGTGACTTTCACTTTCACAGGGCAATAGAGCCTAAAGCATCATTTAAAAATCATTTGCTTTTCCCTTTCTTGTTTTGTACTAGAGGAAGAAATTTAAAGTCAGAAATTTTTCTTTCTTTTCTTTTTTCTTTTTTAACAGAAAAATCATCCTAGCCATTGTAATCTGAGGTGGGTGAGCCAGTCGAGAGACCATGGGAACTGGGAACGCTTTCAGAATCTGATGCAAATCCAGGTCTGTTCCCTTCACGCGCGGTTATTGTACTATTACACCACCTTCCT
>NW_011495018.1:2036298-2041667 GCF_000754665.1 Bison bison bison | reverse complement strand
CTGCCACACTGTGGGGCGGGGGGCTCCCACAGCTGCTCAGCGGGAGACCACCAGCGTCCCTGCCTGTCCTGCCTGTTGGACTCCAGGGGGCTGTGGCTGGCCAAGGCTCACACAGCCTGCCCGACAGCACTGGAGAGGTTCAAGAATACAAATTTCTGAGTCGTATTGATGGGTGGCAAAAACCATCACAGTATTGTAAAGTGATTATCCTCCATGTGAAATAAATAACAGAATACAGATATCAGATGATTAAAAAAAGATAGTTGGTGTTCCTTTGCCCTACACCTGGAGGAAATGCCACCGTTATTGTTTAGGTAACAGAGAGGCTGGGAAGAAGGCCTTTGTAGGTGTGGCTGACTTGTGAGGCATTTTGTCGAACATAGGATTGTTGTGTCACTGGTTAAACCAGCTAGCTCTCCCGGTTGGGACGGCTCTGTCCTCGTGTGGGAGAATCACCGACTGGCCGTGGCTTGGCCCCCAGCACTGTACAGGAGGGTGTATTCTTTAAGGGGTGTGTGTTCTCAGCATACCCTGAATTCCTTGCATAGGTAGGAAGGGCCAGCTCTGCTCACGGCGCTTGCCGGATACTCCAGACATCGGCTCTGTGAGGAGAGAGCTAAAGGCAGAAGTGGCCCTCGAGAGAGCCAAGGTCAGTGGGACGGAAGGCCTGTGAACTCCAGGGTGGAAGGGTCCCCTCTGAGACAGGACATCTCAGAGCCACATAGCCCCAAGGGGCTTATTGCTTAAGACTTCTTAGCTCGCTTTAGAATTACCTCGGATTTTACAAGGGATCTTGTTTGTGACAGCAAAGCCATTTATATCCTTAAACAAGAATTACAAACAGCAACAGAAAATTAATTCCAAAATAACCTGGAGAATAAATACACAGACACACCCGCACACACACACACACACCAGTGTTTATATGTAAAATGTTTGACTCAAGATTACACACAGCTGCGGACAAACGTACAGTGACTCTGTACACTCATGATCAACAAAGTGCCATTACAGCTGTATCTGGGTGGTCACGCAGAAAACCAAACCGTCAGGTAGACAAAGGTGTGCGTAGCAGCGTGTGCGTGAGTTTCTCTCCCCTCTCACCGCACATCCCAGCCCCGGCCCCCGTACCAGCCTTTTTCATCTGTACAGGACAGACTCAGTACATTTTACAGCACCTCACATACGCTGCTGGTTGAACTGAGAAGGCAGGAGAAGGTATTAAAAATTGGCAGGTCAGGGGTGAAGCATGTTTTCGGAGGATCGACAGAGCCTCTACAGATAGAGCATCAAGATAGGGCATCAGTTTGGGTTAGTTCTGAATTGCGGCGTCTCCAGGTTGAATAAAGGAACCACTCAACAAAGGATGCTCCTTCCCCAGGCTGAAGAAGCGGCTGGTGCCACCTACAGCCTGGAAACCGGCTCTACAACCCGCACCTGCGGCCCTGGCTGGTCCCCGAGGAAGACAGATTGGAACCGATGCAGGGGATGGAAAATGGGCTGTCCGCTCTCAAGACAAATTTCCTCTGATAAATTGCTAACAACTAGAAGTGTGTTTAAAAATGATTTTGGCTAAAGAGATTCTGAAGATTGTAGCAATTAGATCAAGGTTTGTGAACTTCATTTCTTATAAATATATTTCTTCTGAAGTGCGCCTTATGAGATGTGGTCACATCTTTTTTTTTTTTTTTTTGACATATAGCACTCCCAAATCATTCAGCCTAGTCCTGGATTAGGTTAGTGGGCACATACGTATCCACACTGTCCTACCTTCTTAGGGGAAACGGGATTACTAGGAAACCATCAGAGAGCACACACTTCTGAAAAGAAATGAAATGTATTTTTATTGGTGGAGCCAAGATGAAGTATGTCTTGAAATCTGTTTTACAAATAAACTTGCCCATAAATTGTCCATTCACTGCTTCGAAATCTTTTTTCACATTTGAGGAGCTGTCACAGGGTCCCTAATAAACATGAGTCTTATTTAGTTTACTGGATATGTAATTCTTCTTTTCTTTGAAAATAATTATTTTTCAAGCAAGTGCAGCAAAAATACAGCCAATAAAAATCTTGCTATGGCAGCATAAACAACCTTTATAGCCAGCATACACATAGAGTTCTTCCAATAAAAGCAGTTCCTGGTAAGGAAGGGGACAGAAAATTGGCCAGACTTTGCCAAGATCGCGTGCAGGGCTCCCAAGGGTTGACAGAGGAAACCTCACACCCGTTTCCACCTCCCTATCCCAGACTAGTTCTTGGCTATGAGGATGACAGTTGGAGCATCTCAGTTGCCGAGGAGGCCCTTGGGCCACAGAGAACAAGGGGTGGTCACTTGGTGGGACCCCCGTGTGTCCAGTTTATCTCAACATCATTTGTGAGGCAACCTTCCCAAGGCCCATTCTCAGAGCCCTCAAAGCTGATGGATAGTGGGGTGCAATTCCCTGGGGGCTCCCAAGGGGCAGAACACAGACCGTCCACCTCTTAGTTACCTCATTCTCATTCCAGGCCCCTCAGCAGGATTGTGCCCTGGTGGGTGGCAGGGCTGGGGCCATCCAATGGGGGTGACCCTTTGGGGCTCCTAGGGAGGAGCGTTTGCTCAGCCCTGCCAGGCCTGCGGCCAGCTGTGGTCTGTGGTCACACCACCACTACCCCCCCAACTCGGGGCCACCCCAGGGGACAGCCCCAGTCCGGGAAGACGCCTCCCGGGAGCAGAGGTGCTGGTGCTCATTTATGCCTTTTACAGTAGCTTGAGAAGATGTTATCGCAGCTTGAGAACAGAAATTAAAGCATGTATCCTTCAGGTGCAAATCTACTGTACTTACAGCTTTACTGTTTCTCGGCAGGGGGGCTCCATTAATCTTGTAACAGTGAAATTCCTGAGGAAATTAGTTTCCTCCAGTTGGGTTATCCTCAACTGGTCTTTGGGGGAGGAGTAATTAGGATTTAAGACTCCCTCTTAAAGCAAAGGAAGTATTGGCCATTTTACCAGAGTAACAACACTTTTCAGTGCCATGCTTTGCCCATTAAAAACCTGTGTGTCTCTCAGCTCCTCGACACAGGCTCTGCAAAGATTTAGCCAGGTGGGAACCCAATTCCAAGTCCTCATCTATCGTGACCAGGTAGGTGTTTTTCTCCGCCTGGGTCATTTGTGCCCACCTAGCACTCAGCACTCTGCCCTGCTGGGGAGTAACCCCTGGGCCCAAGAGGGAATAATGTGCTCTCAAAAATGGGATGGCTAAAATGCGTCCTCACCTACTCAGAAGTGCTGAAATGTTAGCTGTCACCAAACATAATTACACCTCAGCCACACCCATGTCTCTCTTTGAACTGGGCTCAGTTCACAGACGCAGGGTGCCACACTTTTGCTTCAATAAATGCTGCACTTTTCTTTCCCCCACAAAGAGGGGGTGTAGATTGGCTACCTGGGGCCGGTAGATGGGCTTTACCGTGGGCAGGCAAGCGGACCCAAGTCTGGTTAGGTATCGCAGGCAGTGATGTTTTTGCATCATGGACTGGAAAGAGCAAGGGCTTTGGAAGTCTGAAAAGCACCCTGTAGCTGTGTATAACCTTGTCTGCCTGTAACTCACATGTGACAAGCCCTGGTACATGATTAGGGCTCAGGGCTTCGTGGAGTGGTTTTTATTGCCAAGCTCAGAGATTCACCTGCTGAACATTAGACCTGTTGATGTCAACAGTGGTAACTGCAAAAAAGGAAGACTATTCCAAGGAGAGGACATCCCCGGTGGTCAGAGGCTAAGATTCTGTGCTCCCAATGCTGGGGGCCTGGGTTCGATCCCTGGTCAGGGAACTATATCCCACATGCTGCAACTAAAAACGTGTATGCCACAACGAAGAGCCAAGATCCACTGTGCCACCACCCCTGAGACCTGGCACGGTCAGATCAATAAAAACTAAAACTCCCCTGCTCTCACTCTCCGGGAGCAAGCTCTCCTGACTCCTTGGGGGCACATCCTTCTGAAGACGTTTTCTTTGCTACATTCACCTATATAGTAATATGTCGTATTTATATAATTCTGTTTAAAGTTGGTCATCAGAGCAAACATCTTGTGTTGCAACATGCTGTTTTCTCCCCTTTTGTTGCATTTTTCATAGTAATGTCTAGATTTTATTTACTTTCTAATAAAAATAATCTTTTTATTTAAAAATAATTGTAGGGTCACATGCAGTTACAACCCATTCTGGTATTCTTGCCTGGAGAATCCAATGGACAGAGGATCCTGACAGGCTACAGTCCACAGGGTTGCAAAGAGTTGGACATGACTGAAGCGACTCAGCATGAAGACAGTTATAAGAAATAACACGAAGAGATTCTGTGTATGTTCTTCCCCAAGGACAGCATCTTGAAACACTGTAGTATAATATTGTAATTAGGATGTGGATATTCAATACAATCTGTCCATCTTTCCTCCATTTCCTCAGCTTTACTTTTTGTGTGTTTTTTTGTTCTATGCTATTTTGATCACATTCAGGTAATTTACCATCTTCAGTTGCATCTTCTCAGGCGGAGGCACACGTGTAACTAAAGGCCCCTTTCAGTCACTGGCACAATGCTGCCCAAGAGAAAACACGAAGTGAGTCTAAAATGAGTCACCTGCACACTTTAAAAATCTCTAGCAACCACGTTTAAAGGGTGAAAGTGAAAAGTGAAAGTTGGTCACATAGTCATGTCCGACTCTTTGCGATGCTATGGACTGTAGCCCACCGGGTCCTCCGTCCATGAAATTCCCCAGAGTATTGGAGTGGGTTGCCATTTCCTGCTCCTGGGGACCTTCCCAACCCAGGGATCGAACCTGGGTCTCCTGCATTGCAGGCAGATTCTTTACCAACTGAGCTACTAGGGAAACCTCATTTAAAGGGTAGAAAGAAGTAAATCTAATTTTAATAATACATTTCACACAACCCAGTATATTTCGACAGGCAATCACTGTAAAGACTATTCACCGGATACACTGCATGAACTTCTTTTGGCAATGAGTCTCCGAAACTCCATAAGTCCACTTCGCCCCCCCTCCCCCTGGTCCCAAGTAGAGAACATGGTTCACAGCACCTAGGACGTGCGGGGCTCTCACTCAGGCTCTGGGATGGAGACACAGCTTCCGCCCTTGATGCGAGACCACAGACGCTTCTAACACCGTGAGATGTGCCCGCAGCCCAAAGCGTGCAGGAGCCCTGAACACCTGAGGGCAGCTCCACGGGGTCTGTCCTCCAACCCGGTACAGAGCCAGAAGAGCCCAGGAGGAGCCCCACGTGTCTGGGTGGAAGCAATGGCGGTAGTGAGCCTGGGATCCAGGAGGAGGGGCGCTTTGGAGACAAGGCCGGGGCTGGTCTGGGGGAAAACTTAAAGAGAC
>NW_011495018.1:2035575-2036198 GCF_000754665.1 Bison bison bison | reverse complement strand
GATGGTGGGCCACGTGCTGACGTGGCTTCAGGTTCTTCAGGGCCCAATTCGAAACTCCTTGTCAGCGTTGAGGTTCGGAGAGGGCTCAACCTCCCTTCCCCCGATCTCCCATTCTTCCATCCCTACCTTTTGGATTAAAATTTCAGCTTGTTAAATACACGTTTCCCTGGTGGCTCAGGTGGTAGAGCGTCTGCCTGCAGTGTGGGAGACCTAGGTTTGATCCCTGGGTAGGGAAGATACCCTGGAGAAGGAAATTGGAGAAGGAAATGGCAACCCACTCCAGTATTCTTGCCATGGAGAATCCCATGGACAGAGGAACCTGGTGGACAGAGGAACCTCGTGGGCTGCAGTCCGTGGGGTCGCAAAGAGTCGGACACTACTGAGCGCCTTCACTCATTCAAATATACACTAACATCACACACACACACACACACACACACGCATACATCCTTCTCCCAGCTGCCTTTGGAGCTTCTAGGATCGCAGGAAGCCCTGACTTCCAGGAGCTCCGGAGGGGAGCTTCCTGAGAGTCCAGAGCCCCGGGGGTCAGGGTCCTAACTGGCCGGCCGGACGCCGCAGCCCCAGGGTGTTCACCAGCTCGGGGCTGGCACGCGGCCCTGGGG
>NW_011495018.1:2002830-2034270 GCF_000754665.1 Bison bison bison | reverse complement strand
GACCTGATGCGGCCCCGAGTTTGAGCTGGAGGCCGCTGGGGAGCTCCCTGGGAGCGTGGCAGGGGGCGGGTGCCGAAAAGTGTTCATCAGAACTGCTGCTTCGGCGTTTCAGGTTCACTTGGTAAATTGTTGAAAGAGGTGGGCCCGGGGAGGCGGGTGCGTGGGGAATGACGTTGACTCATTGATGAAACGGGATGCGGCCCGGAGGCGGCCTCTGGAAGGAGCCGGGCTTGTGTGGATCTGTCCTCTATAAGCGGGCTTCCCTGGTGGCTCAGACCGTAAACTGCCTGCCTGCAATGTGTGAGACCTGGGTTCGATCCCTGGGTCGGGAAGATCCTCTGGAGAAGGAAATGGCAACCCACTCCAGTACTCTTGTCTGGAAAATTCCGTGGACGGAGAAGCCTGGTAGGCTACAGTCTTTGGGATCGCAGAGTCGGACAGGAGTGAGCAACTTCACTTCACTTTACCCATCTTAAGTAAACAGCGCCTGACGTCATGAGGACAGAAACCCGAAGCAAACATAAATGCGGTCACCCTCTCCCGGTGAGGATGGAGACTATTTTGCTGTTTGTGTGTTTGGCATTTTTGATCCTGTTATTTTTTTTTTTAACGTAAAAGTCCTTAAGACGTCGCAGTCGGTTAAAATGTCAGTGTTAATATCGTTTGGATGCGTTCTTACCACTGGCCTGTAGGTGACATGATCCAAGTACAGAGCAGTGGCAAGAACACATCCAAATGGTATTAAGTGAAATGATGCCTTTAGATGGGCACGTGGGAAGTGGTGCTTGGCATCTGGGGAAGGAACAGATCTCTGCTCCTTTTGGTGGAAATGGCAGCATTTCAGAATATGAAGTAGTACTTGTTAATGCTATTTAACGTCTGTTTGACAGATCATTGCTTCTCAATTTAAAAATTTCATGTGAATTGAAAATGTTTTTTGCCTAAGTTATCACATGACTTAGGTTTATATGTTTATATGGTTTATATGTTAGTCTACACAGTTGGGAATAATTAAGGTTTGCAGAATAATTAAGGTTTTGCCCATTTGTAAAATATTTAATATAGTCTAATACTACATGATTTTAATACATGGTAGTTAGTGTTATCTGTACAGGAATAACTTCAGGAGCAGAACATCTGAAATAACAGTGAGACAGCAGTTTATTGACCACTAAATATTTTACTGACAAAGAACGGAGGTTCATTACATTGTTTAAAAGCACAGTAGTTAGGATTTGAGAAGGCAGTGGCACCCCACTTCAGTACTCTTGCCTGGAAAATCCCATGGACGGAGAGCCTGATGGGCTGCAGTCCATGGGGTCGCTAAGAGTCCACACGACTGAGCGACCTCACTTTCACTTTTCACTTTCATGCATTGGAGAAGGAAATGGCAACCTACTCCCGTGCTCTTGCCTGGAGCATCCCAGGGACGGGGGAGCCTGGTGGGTTGCCGTCTGTGGGCCCTCACAGAGTCGGACATGACTGAAGCAACTTAGCAGCAGCAGTTAGGATTTGAACCTCGTCTTCTCTTAAAGGTTTTTCCTTAAACAGTGCACCCTGCACATTGAGCTGTCCCTGAAGATGGAGAGAGCAGTGGGCCATCAGGAGAGGGTGACAGCATTTGTTTGTTTCAGGTTTATGTCCTCATGATATTAGGCGTTGTTCACTTAATTGGAAAGTAGAAGTTAAGCATCTAAATTTGAGAATAATGTGGATAATTTAAAAGAACATTAATATCATTCTTTAATATTTTTTAAGGGCTTACATATTTTTGTTTGATCTTCCCAACCTTTCAGGGTATTATTGCTGTTTCACAGATGTGGAAGTTAAATTACTCTTCAAAGCCGAGTTAGTAATGATGGAATTTAAGTTGTATATGTGTACTTTTTCTTTTTACTTACGTTGGCACATACTGTTAAAAAGTTTTGTAACCTATTTAATTTTTTAAAAATGTACTCGTTGTATTTTCCCATGTTATTAAATGTTCTTTGAGATACAATTTTTAATGACTTTATAATATTTTATGACCATTAAGAAAACTATGTTGTTGAATAATAGATTTTTACAGTTATTTGCTATGTAAAATACTGGGGAAGTAGTCATATACATACATCTTTGTCTCTTTAATGACTTCTGTAGGATAGATCCTTGAAAGTGGTACAAGAAATTTCTGAAAGTTTCCAATTGAACTTTTACCAGTGGGATATAAAAGTGTTGTCTCACTTTATTCTTTTTATCATTGAATATTTTGATTTTAAAAATCATTTTTCAGTTTGATAAGAAGTGTTAATGTAGTCCAGCTTCATGCGTGAGAGGAAGAGGAATCAGTAACTGGTGAAGTATCAGTACTTCCTCCATAGTCTCTGCCCATGCGCCGAAGCTCCTGAGTTCTAGCTACAGTGGGGCCCGTGGAGTGGGGGCCTGACTATGTGTTCCTCTCCTGCCTTCGGTGGCTCTTCCTTTGGAGCGTCCTGCTTTCTGTGTCCCAGGCAGCTGTCCCTTCTTCCTCTGTCCTGTCTGTGGCCCTTGTCCTCTATTTTCCTTTGTTTCAGCACAAGACCTTGCTTCCTGCCTGGGAAAACAGGACTTCAGTAGCCTCATCAGGCTGCTTCTTCTACTTGCCCCTCCCCCAACACAACAGATTTGCTTGTAGCTTTTCCCACTGTAGGGGCTTCCTGGTGCCTCAGACGGTAAAGAATCTGCCTGCAATGCAGGAGACCCAGGTTCGATTCCTGGGTCAGGAATATCCCCTGGAGAAGGAAATGGCAACCCACTCCAGTATTCTTGCCTGGAGAATCACGTGGACAGAGGAGCCTGACGGGCTACAGTCCATGGGGTTGCAAAGAATTGGGCACGACTGAGCAACTAACACTTTCTTTCACTTTACCCATTCTTGATTGCTTTGTTGCTGACCTAGAGGAGACTGTCTTCTCGTGTTGAATTCTTCTCTGCTCTAGATTTCCCTGTCCTGCCACCTCTGAGAGCTTGAATCTCATGTCTTCAGCCTCTCCCTCTCACTTGCACTGTCCCCTCACAAAATAAACTATGAAGATGTTCTTGCATTGATAAAAGCCCATCCCTTGATCTGTCTGGATCCTCGCTCTCTCTCTGTTAACAGCCCAGTCTCTTACCTAGTAGGTTCCTAGCAGTTTCCTTCTTCATTCTCAGCTCAGTGGTCCACACACTGCTTCTCTCACCTGCTGAAATGACTGCCCACTGCTGGTCACTCTTCCTGGCTGTTTGATGGTTGTCCCCCTCCCTTCCTGACTCCTGTGAGACCCCTGAACCTTCTCTGATCTACTGCCAGGACTCCTTTCCCTCCGTCGCTCTTGACTTGGTGGTGACGAGCCCCAGAGGCTCTGCCCTTGGCCCCTTCTTTATTCTCCGGCGTGGATGAGGGTGGTGCCCGCTATCTCTTGATTCGGAGATCTGCGGATCAAGTGTGGACTTCTCTCCTGAGCTTGACTGTCACTAACAGCCCACTAGACTTCTTTCCTCCCAGGTTGCCTGCTTCTGGACTGTGAATCGTGGCGAGTGCCACCACTACCTAAGTCACTAAGCCAGAAACTTGGAGGTACTGGGCCCCTTCTTTTCTCAGCTGTATTGTTTTAATGGTTTAACAGTTGATTACTTCTTTCCTTGCCCAAGTTTAATTGTCCTTGTTTTTTTCCTCCTCGTAACATATTTTTCAATGTGTTTTCCTGAGTTTTCAGATTTTTTGTAGTTGAAAGTGAAAGTCGCTCGCTCAGTCGTGTCCTAAGTCGGGTCCTACTCTTTGCGACCCCATGAACCGTATAGTCCATGGAATTCTCGAGGCCAGAATACTGGAGTGGGTAGCCCAGCCCTTCTCCAGGGGATCTTCCCGACCCAGGAATCGAACCGGGGTCTCCTGCATTGTAGGCGGATTCTTTACCAACTGAGCTATGAGGGAAGCCTTTTTGTAGTTGAGAGAGATTGTATTTGAATTTGAGTTTCCCAGGTGGCGCTGATGTTAAAGAACCTGCCTGGCAATGCAGGAGCCATAAGAGACTCAGGTTCTCTCCCTGGGTCGGGAAGATCATGGCACCCACTCCAGTCTTCTTGGCTGGAGAATCCCGTGGACAGAGGAGCCTGGTGGGCTCCAGTCCATGGGGTCACAGAGTTGCACACGACTGAAGCAACTGTTTGAATTTATAATTCTGTAAAAGTGAAGGGTTTTTCAGTTGAGTATGAGGTTAGACTTAAAGGTATCTTTGCCAAGGTAGTTTTATATGAAAATAGTTAATAGATGTATACTGAGATTTCTAAGGATTTTATCAACAGTTTATTAGTCCACTATTCTGTCTGTTCATACTGTCAGTTTTTAGAAAATACTTTGTAGCATAAGAAAGTTTGTATAAAAAGCAGTTCTATTTTTTTCCTTGTTTTCTGCTTATATACTTCATTTGCCCCATTTTATTCCTATTCCTATGATCACTTCATCACAATACCATGTTTAAAAATACTAACATTAATAGTAGTAACGCATATATAGTCATTTTTCACAAACATTGTGCCCTGACTGCAGAAATCTAGTTTCCACAGGGTCTCAAAATAGAGTTAATTTACATGGCTGGTAGTTGAGGTGGATGAATATTCAGAACCACTTCATGTGAGCTAAGTATTAATTCAAAAAATGTCATTAACTTGAAAATTCATCCAAAAGAAGTCCTTGAAATCATATTTCAGCCTGTGTTTAATACAAGATTCTAGCAGTACAAAAACAATTCAGGCGGTCCTTGAAAGGTTTCTTTGGTAATAGAATTTATCATCATTTGCTTATTTCTAAAGCTACTGTGTTTTCAAAATCTGTGTTTTACGGATTTACAGGTCCCTTCTTGTGGTCCATTTCTGGGCACCATGGGCTCCTCAGTGCGCTCAGATGAACGACGTGATGGTAGAGCTCGCCAAAGAGCACCAACAAGTTTCATTTGTGAAGGTACTGCGTTTTCAGTGTCATGTCTTAGGGATTTAATTCTGATTTATGGGTTAGACTACATTTTATTGACATAGAAAGGAGCGGTGGTGTGGGATTCCTCATATTCATAGGTAGTGTTGGAATCTGTTATTTTCACAGTAGATTATTCTTAAAAACCTTAAAATGGTTTTATATTTTTCAAGCAGGGAATGGTGTAAAACTCACTACCCTTTCCTGAATACAGGCTTGGGTGGGAGGACAGGATGGGCAGTCAGGAGAGGGTTTATGTGGGCACTCGCAGGTGAGATCATTCATTGTGGGTAATTGTGGTTTTGTACAGTAGAGATGTTAACAAGACTTGCTTCATTGAAAAGCTAAGTGGGACATGGAAAGTGATTCAAGAAAGGTGTGTGAGGGCTGCAGGGAACAGGGGGGTAGGGGGAGCTCGCTGCCAGGGGTCCGGTAAATGCAGGCTTGCAGGGAAACCAGAGTCTCTCTGTCACGCTGGGGAAGCAGAGGGAGAAGGAAGCAGCCTGGCTGCCTTTGTTTTCATTCACTTTGCGTGTAGCCTTCTTTGTCCTTGCTCTGGTGCTCCAGCCTCCTCATTCCTGGTGTCTTTCTTGGGTGGGCAGGGCTAGGATAATGAGAGTTACAAAGGACGAGCTCACTTGGTTTTAGCACATTTAATGTATCAGTCAGGACTTAATTGAGGCAACATGGCCAACATGTGAGTTGAGTGTTTTAGAAATGAACTTTTGGGAAGGGAGGCATACCCTATATTCAGAAGCTGAATCTTTAGGTTTTAAAAAAGCAGACAAAAACCCTATTTTAAAAAATAGCTAGAGGATATGTTGGCAAGTATATGGAGTTAAAGATGATGTGAACTGTATTTGTATGTGTGCCTCTTTATGTAGACTGAAGACCCAGGATTCTGACACATTAATTTATTTGTATAGCAGCTGATATACTTTTCAGACAGTTTCCGTTTAAATATGTGTCCTTTGAACAGGTATTGACTGTGTTTAGATGGTTCAAAATCAAAACACTGCAGGAAGAAGTCCATTGAGAAGGCCCAGCCCACTCCTTTCTCGCCAGCCTTGCCGTCCCATCCCATAAGTAGCTCTTGTATTAATCTTGTATGAATTCTTGCAGTGTTTCCTTAAGCAGATAGAGCATGTATGAATAGTTAGCTTTTTAAAGTTTAAGGACTTATTTAAAATTCCAATGAAATGTGTAATGTAACCTTAGAATACAACCTTAAAATGTCCAATATAAATAATAGAAGTGGACATTAAAACTGCATGTTTGGTCAGTGATAAAAGATAACGATTACAAGTGAAATAAATGATTAAACATTTCAATCGTAAGATTAATCAAGACAATGGTAATTGTTGTAAGTCTGCTTTTATGTGTATCACGTTACTGGTTTAGGTAACGCATTGTTCTTAGCTGCCATTTGAATGATTTATTTAAAGTGACTATAGGATTACTTCTCACATCAGTACCGGACTCGGCAGTGAGATTTTAAGTTGTTCAAGTGCTTAAATGTCTCGGCAAGCCAAGGGTTGGGAGCCCTTATCTGCTCGGGATACCTGACCCCGACTGTACCTGCCGTTCAGAGAGGGTGGCAGGTTTCCGTGGGTAGTTTGCGCAGGTGTTGCTTCCTGGGAGGTCACTCTGCGGCATAGTTTTCTTTTCTTAGACACCTTCAGAGGCAAAGATCATTTGCATGGAGTTCGGAAGGTAGGTGATTTAAAGGGCACAGTGCTGAGCAGTAGCCAGCCTGGGAGAGGTGAAGTACTTGAGAGCGGCGGTGGCATTTTCCAGAGGAGGGGCATGTGGTTCAACTAAACACAGCTTACTCGGTGAGAGCTCTGTGACTCTTCCAGTCTATAGAAGCGACATCCTGGTACTCTCTGTTTCTCACAATTTGATTTCTTGGTCTTTTTGTTTTTTTAACGACTGCAGTTGTTTGGCATTTTTGACTTGAAGTATAGAGATTAGTTCATTCTATGACTTAGATTTACAGAACCATTGCATAGAACGATCTTAAGCACTGTGTTTTTAATACTTTAATTCTAAAGTTTTGTGATCATCAATTCCTTATTTTGTAGAACATGGTAAAATACCATCTGAGAAAACCTACCATACATTTTTTTTGTTTTTTAATCCTAGTAGTTTGTGCCCATTGGAATAGGTTGCTGAAAGGCAAGGTTTTCACTTACTGTGTTTGAATCCCCTCACTTCCTGGACTGATGATACGGCGATAAAGAATGTGTGCTCCTTACCGGTGCCACGTTTGGGCTGCCTGCCGTTGTGTTCGCCTGCGTTGGCTGCCCCGTCGGTCGGGTCCTGGGGCTGGGTTCTTCCCTGACTTCACACCTCCAAGGGCTTGGAGGACATAGGTTAGTTATGTCTGTTGCTTGAAGTCTCACAGAAACCTTACATTTATTCAGAATAAGATTAAATAGCTAATTAAAATGTCAAGTGTCTTTGCATTTCAAATTATGTAAAGTCAGTTTGTTAGCACTTTAACAACAATGGGATACACATTTATCATTAAATCAAAATTGTTTGGTCAGTAGACTATTTCAGGATACAATGTCTGGTGGTGGTGTGGGAAAGAGGAAGAATAGTTTTGGGTGGTGAAATTGGGGCCACTGGTCAAATTCATGGTCCAAATCAAAGCCATTTAAAAAAAAATTAAATTCTTATATTTGGTACTATTATTACTTTTGCTTTTAAAGTAAAGATTGTGTGTATTTAAAGTGTACAACGTGATGATTTAAATCAAACCCATTTTGTGTGATGTCTTTTCTGTGTACCCCCGTGACTTTTTTTTCCCTTTCTTCTCTGAGCTTAGTCTGTTCCATTGGCTGGACTGTCAGGGAGTCTCTTGTGTTTTCATCGGCTCTGTCCTTGCGTTTTGTCCCTGTTTTGTCCCCTTCTTGACTAGGTGGTGAGACGCTTGAGGGCGGGGCCTTTACCTGGTTTGCTGTGTTTAAGTTGCTTTTCTTTGTGCAGGTGGCTCCCACCTCACGTGCCAGCCCTTTCTCCTCTTTATTCCCTCCCCCTAATTCTAGCTGAGGCCTACTAGGCTCTGATACTGAATGTACCATATACTGCACTTTGGTACAGAAATTTATTCTTGAAGTCAGACTTAGCAACGACCTGGTTGGTGAGATTTAGTATTATTGTATTTCATTTACTATTAATCTTGTTTGTATGGTAGCTGTTCTTGCATTTTATGTGCGTGGTATCTTCAGATATGAAATCAAGAGGTCAGAAAGAATTATATACTTACATTTTTTTTTTTTGATTCCTTAAAAAGGAATCTTTATAGTTTGATATATTCTTAAATGTGCCACCATCTTAAAGAACAGCTTACACTGTAATTTCTAAAGGTCTGTACAGTTAGTATAGATAATTTCTGTAGCTTACACTGTTTAAATTCGAAATAATCTTTGTGAACAATGTGTTTAAGCAGAAAATGTAGGGCAGTCTCCAGAAGGGTGCCAACTAGCTGTAAAACTAGGTATTGGCTAACTGGCTGTATAATTAGGTATCGGCATCGGCTAACTGGTTGTATAACTAGGTATCAGCTGAGTATCTGAACTTGTTTTTTTTGTGTGTCAGAATATTGATCAGTTTATTTAGTGTCTTACAGAGCATATGTAGGATTCCATTTTTTAGGAACTATAGAAATGTCTCTCAGATAATTCTAGTAGGATGGTTAAATCTTTAAAATAACCTAGTTTTAATCTGTGCTGTCTTGGTAAAAAAAACAAAACATAATTAACATAGTTTATTAGCTGTTACTGGGTAAAGTTTGGCAAAGTATTATAAAAAGTTATTAGAAATGTTCATTTAAATACTATTTTGAAATTTATGTTTGACTTTCTGGAAAACAAAGAATTTGACTTTGAAAAACTCGCCTTTCGTAGCACGTCACAGAGTGAAAAGAAGTCCTGTGTGAGGCGTGACAGAGAGTCCCAGAGTGTCAGGCGCTTTTGTTTGCTTGCTTGTTTCCTTGAAGTCTAGTTGATTTATGTTGAAAGGTTGAGTTTTCTCATCCTTGCCTTTACCTTGGAGCCTCTGCCGCCACTGGCGAGTAGTCACTTGTGTTTTTGGCTTAGGAATAGTGACTACTGTTCAGCATTCTGTTTCTTGGACACTCAATTGTATGCCACACCGGATGCTAGTTACTGGGAATGCAGGACAGTAAGGGTGTAGACAGTAAATGGGTAACACAGTGCCAGGGTAATCTCAGGTGGTGTGAAGTTCAACAGAAGAAATAAATAGGCAGGCTGTGAAGAGGGGTCTTGGGTAGGCGGGGTGCTTTTATGTAGGTTGTGCTGAAAGGGTGTATCTAACAAGTGAGAGTTAAAAAACGCAAAGATGACAGTCACTGGAAGTGCTGGCAGAGAGCCTTTAGGTAGAGGCTTAGCAGGTGCAGACCTCAGAAGAGCAGTGGGCGGCCAGCGGGGCTGGAGAAGAGGGAAGGGGTCGAAGCCCTGACCGGAAGCTGCAGAGGCAGGGAGGGCCACGTGGCCTTGTGAGCCATGGTCGAGTTTTGGTTTTATTGCAAGTGCAGTCTGATGCAGTCTGATTCCTAAGTCGATTACTGTGGCTGCCACATGGAGAATGGTTTGAAGTGGGTAAGAGTACAGACTAGAAGCAGGTCTACCAGTTAGGAGGCTGTTTCACTAGGCCAGGTAAGAGATTTCTTGGACGATAGTGGGGAGATTGTTGAAATGCTGTTGTTGTCTGCGTCAGCTTATATTTTAGAGGGGGCACCCAGGAGACCTCTTGATGGATTGGATGTCAGGGTGGAGGAAATAGATCAGTTAAGATTGTCTCCTTTTTGATCTGAGCAGCTTGGTGGATTAAATGAGATCGGGTCTGCCCTGGGGAGGAACAGGTGCAGTGGGAAATGTCTAGTGGGGATCTGCGGGCAGATGTCGAGTGTGTGGCTTGGAGGTGAGAGGAGAGGTTTGTCCTGGGTAGAGGTTGGGTGGCGGTGCCATACTGGAGTTCCTTAGAGCCAGGATGTTGCCTGAGACCACTCTGCTAGGAAAGTGAGTATAGGTAAGAGAAGCAGGTGCAGAACCAAGTCCTGGGATGTGCAGCAACATCGTGGTTGGCAAAGGTGAAGGAAGAAGCCAGACACTCAGGCCAGGAGTTAGAGGAAGAGAAGACACGGAAAGCCAAGGGAAGGGAATCTGAGAAGGCAGCTGTGGTCACGCTTACTGAGTGAGACTGCAAGGTCAGTAAAATGAGACGAGGAGGAACCGTTGGGTGTGGTGAGCTGGTAACAGGGCTGTGTAGAGTGGACTGTGCCTAGAGCCAGACTGCCTCACCCCCCGCTCGGCAGTGAGGGACCTAGAAACGGGCTGTGATGACAGCACCCGCCGTGAGGGCCCCTGCGGGGGCTCAGATGGTGAAGATCCTGCCCGCGGTGCAGGAGACCTGGGTTTGGTCCTTGGGTTGGGAAGCTTTCCCCAGAGAAGAGATGGGCTACCCACTCTAGTATTCTTGCCTGGAGAATTCCATGGACAGAGGAGCCTGGCAGGCTACACTCCATGGGGTTGCAAAGAGTCAGACATGACTGAACGACTAACGCTCACTCGCTCCCTCACCGTGAGGATTAAATGAACTCAGTATGTGAATGCACTCAGAATGTTGTCTGGCTTAGAGTACACCATAGCTCTTAGCCATTACCATCACGGTGGTCTTTGGGGACTCCTGATATATCAAAGGAGATGATGGAGATTCCTTCCGTCTGGATTCATCCTGCTGTAGTAGAGCTCCCCTGCCCTCCTCCCCTCTCCACAGACACACAGCACCCTGGGTGGGAAGGGTCCAAGTTTGAGATTGACGGTGTAGGAAGCACGTGGTTCCCCCAAGGCATTCTGGCTGGGAATCCATTCTGGAAGTGTCCATGTCTGTCTGGTCCTGAAGTCATATATAATCCTGTCTTTTAAATTTGCTGTTTCTTACTTGTTGTGGTAGAAAAGGTAACCGTAGCATAATGAGAAAAGCACAGGGTTTGTCGTCAAACAGACATGGGTTGGTTTCTCAGCTCTCCTGCTAATTAACTGTGTCTGGAGTGACCTCTCTCCTGGCCCCTGTGGAGCTGAGATGATAACGCGGGCCCTGCTTTCCAGTTGTGACAAGTCTGGTGTACAGCACAGAGCAGGCCTCCAAGGAAGGTAGCTCTTATTGGCCATCTTTGGTCTCTTCAGAATGTAGAAGAAAATTGAAATTAAAAGTTTTGAATATGTATGCATTTATCTTCTACTTCCATTGTTATAACTGTTATGTTGCTTTACATCCATCAGAAATATTTCCAAGGAGTTTTAGTGCTGTGAAGGTTTTCGGACTTCAGCTGCCCTTGCTATTCTGGGGAGCAGCTTTGCCTTTAATGGCCCTCCTGGTCTGGACTCAGGAGGATTTGCCTGTCACTGTTGCCTTTGTCTTATTAAGCTCCGTCTTCTGGGAGCTCATTTGAGGGGAGGCACGTGTAGTGATCCTCCTGGCTTCAGCAGGAATTTTGAGAGCATCATTTGCTTCCCAGAAGAGTTGTCAGTAAGGGGCCCTACTGGAAACCAGCAGACATATGAGAAGAGATCAGCTTTTAAAAGCATATAGGAATTTGATTTTATGAGTCAGGATGTGACTTGTTTTGTTCTGTTTAAGACTCTGTTATCTTGCTTCTACTTAGTAGCACCTGTTTTTTGATTCGTATTACTTTTCTGTTAGAATCCCGGAGTGCGAGCGATGGGGATCTTCACTGAGCCTGGCCCAGTGCCCAGAGTGTGGGGGGCACTTACCAGACGTTAGTGCTGCCTCGGTCACCACCTTTCTGCTCTTCTTTGGTCTAGTGTGGAGTTGTCTGAAAGAATATGGTACAGAAGTTCCTTAGACTTTAGAAAGAGTATCTTCTGAATAGCTGTCTCCAAATGCTTAACCTTCTCTTTGTTCTTTTTTTCAGTTTTATTGGACAGTTGACATTGATTTTAAAATATATGTGGTTTCTTACATTAAAAATGAAAATAATTTAAAGTATTGTTTCAAAAGGGTGTTCTAAAGAAAATAGAATTAAGGCGGTAAAAGAGCACCCAAGAATATACGAGATGGACGATACAAGCCACAGACATGGGATAGCCTCCCCCTGTGTCATGGTCATTTTTATGGATAGAAACAGTGGATTGGTTAAAGCTCTGGATAAAGATAGTATTTTAAGCCCAGTGGAAATCTTTTACTCTTGGAAAAACACAGTGTATATATTTTAAAAACTCTTTAATAACATAGTTTATCAATGAACTTTATTTCCTATAGGTATAATGTGGATACAGATTTTTATTGGTTTTAAAAGTTTGTATTAGCATTGACAGTCCTGTGAGGGAAAAACACAATATATCTTGGTTTTTCTCAAAGTATCTAAAGTCCACATAAAAAGCTTATAGTAATTTTATTCTCATTTAGAGAACGTGTTACTAATAAATATGTTTATGTGTCAGATATCACATCAGATCTTGTTGAAGGGCTTCAAGGAAATTTTCAAATAGAATGTGGTCATCTTATTTAAAATGCATTTAAATGTATGAACAGACCCAGAAGCAAGTAACCTAGCAAGATATCTGTCTGCTTAGGGTTCAGCAGCCTTGCAGGAGTTAAAAGTAAAATTTATCAGACATCAATAGTTTATTGAAGAAATACTCCTTTTTGCTTCATAATTTGCAGAAGGCTGCAACTGTCAGTCATGATGTACTGCCTCTTGAAATTAGTCAATAGAGCAAACAGCAAGAATTGCTGTGGGCAGAAAATAAGCACTGTAATCATGACATAACTGGGGTCAGTGATTTATGGATTTCAATATAGTAGTAGCTGCATATGATTGAAAATTTACTAGGTCACTAGTGCACCAAAAATTTTATTCACAGCCTCCAGGCATCTTTTGAAATGTGCAACAAAATAAAAACCTCTGAACCTGTTTTGACACCGCAGACTCAGTGGATGACATGCCAGCCCAGTGAGTCTCATTTAAATGTAAATGTGTCATAAACTTTTGTACTGTGCTCTTTTAAAAACGTCAACTACCTGAAGGGATAATGCATGTGAAACTGATTTACATGTGAAGTAGTTAAAAAGAGAAGACCTTTTTATAATCATGCTTAAATTCTTTTATTTTAAAGTTGGAAGCGGAAGCTGTTCCTGAAGTATCTGAAAAATATGAAATTAGTTCTGTTCCCACCTTTCTGTTTTTCAAGGTAAGGCTAAAGACAGTGGAAGAGATTGCGGAGTACCGCGGGGCTGCCTTCGCCGGTTCCTTTCCCCTTTCCCCTGATGCTGAGCACCAGGTGTTTGCCTGCTCCTCGCCCTGACCTGTCTTGTAGTCTCACTGCTTGCTTGCCCTTGGGGTCCTGGGAAGGTGACACGGACTGTGGAGGTCCACCCACCAGAAGGCATGGCTGTGAACCCAAACTGTTCCCTGAGTTGGGTCAGAGGTTGGTTGGTTGGGGCATGTGCTTGGGTATGATGAAACATCTTGCTGCTTCTGGTTTGATTAGTGACTCTCTTAGGAAGTGGGTGCAAATCTGTGTTTCTGGGCACCCCTGGGTGTCACCAGAGTTCCCCAGGTACCTCATCTGTACTTCATAACAGCTTGACCGCAGCGGGGGTGGGGAGAGCCTGTCTGATCTGGTTTCAGGAGTAGTGCTGCCTTCCCAGTGTTTCCAAAAAGGAAAAAAGAAACCAACTATTCATTTCTAAAATTGACATGCGTGGCAGGCAGTTTGTAATCCAAATTTCAAAAAATTTCTCCAGTGATAGTGTTGACCTCTTTAAATACTGGCTAGAGCTATGGACTTGTGTTTGTTATAATTTTGGAGCCTAAAATAGATGATGAAGAAATGTACACATACTCTCAATGACTTCTTTAACTTTAGAATTCTCAGAAAATCGACCGATTAGATGGTGCCCATGCCCCAGAGTTGACCAAAAAAGTTCAGCGACATGCGTCTAGCGGCTCCTTCTCGCCCAGTGGTAGTGAGCACCCGAAGGAGGACCTCAGCCTGCGCCTGAAGAAGTTAACCCACGCCGCCCCCTGCATGCTGTTCATGAAGGGGACGCCTCAGGAGCCGCGCTGCGGTAAGGGCCTGCTCCAAGCTGCGCCACACGTGGCTTGGGCTCGAGACCACGTGCTCTGTGCAGACTGCGCTGGACACCTTCTACCGATGCTTGCGATCAGCACCCTTAGAAGAGCAGAAAGGTTGTAATTTCCAGTGGACTCAAGTTAGGTGACGAGAACTTGTTTGCAGTGTAGACTTGGGGAATGTTGAAATCAAAAGACATCTTGGAAATCATCTAATTCAAAACCTTTGTTGTCTGCCTAATTCCCAGTGAAGGCGATTTGCCGTCACTGAGTAGCAGAGTTGGGATTGAGTCCTGGCCACTGTATTGCTGTCTCCATTAATAGGCTTTTGGTCTGTTCAGTTAATCTTGCTCTTAACACTTACCTTCTCTTTCTTGGCAGCCTCCTTTTATTCGTATGGTTCAGATTCAGCAGTTCAGAAATGCACAGAATTACGGTAGTGTTCCAGTGTCCACCCTGTATGCTTTTGCCTCCTGTTGTCTCTCAGTGTCTGATGACACTGTTCACCCATTGCTGTCATTTCCAGTTCATTGCTTCTCGGGATTTAAAGATTGCTAATTCTGTGGCTGACAGTCACTCTTCCCGTCGTGCCTCAGATGTGCATGGAGTGTTGTCCTTAAGTAACTTTCAGAGTCATTTGGCCCCTCAGGTGTTGGATTCATATTGTGTTCTTTTTACTGTGCCTCGTGTAACATTATTATGCTGCATAATCGAGCATTTAATGCCTTTCGATGATGCTGTTGAGAATCTAAGAATGTTGCTTTAACTGCGCAGGAGGGATTTGTTAAAGATAGGTGGCAGGGAAATTAAATGTGTTATTGATGTCATTACTGCATGTCCAGTGTGACTTTATAAATACAGCCAAACTTCCACTATAAAGTTAGTTACAAATTCTTCCCTGTATAGTTAGCAAATTACCTATTAAATTATGAAAAAGTCTAGTTTTAAATGTAAAGTTTCATGGTGAATTCTGTCTTAGAGAAAGAAATGGTTCCTTTCTTTCTCAGTTCTGCTTGAAAATTTTCCTTGCCAGCAGTTACGTGTCAGATGCCTGCTGTGTATATACTGAAGAGCTAACTTAGTCCGTGTGAGAGTTAACCAGAGGGAGCCGCAGAGAGGCTCTGGGTGTTGGTGGTTTGTTCTTGATGGATGCTGGTTCGCCTCTCCCCGTCAGGCAGGGGCGCTGTTTCTGGCACTCTCTGTGCTGACCTCATGACAGCAGTCCCTTGGGTCCCAGTCAGGACCGTTATCAGGCTGTATGGCGCGGAGCAGCCTGCATGACAGGTTATGCACAGTAGGCCCACAGTAAAACCAGTAGCATGGTATCTTCTTTGGGAGCAGAACACTAATACTCTCTTAATTAATCTTCTGAATGAAGAGCTTCCCCGGCAGGTAAAACTGGCAGTGGTGAAACTGCAGTCGGGGAAGGTGGTCTGAAGCGGCAGCGGGGAGGGGTGTCCTGGGATGCCTCGCAGACCGGATGCCGGCTGGCGGGTCGCCTGTGACTGTGCTGCCCTGACGCCTCCAGCTTCACGTCGGCCACCCTCCTCGTGCCTGCAGTTCTTTCTTCATAGTGTCAGAGGTTGGAGTCAGCCTCGGAGAGCCATCCAGATGCGGAATGAGTACTCAAATAAAATAGAATTACACTTAGAAGTAATCATTTTTCTGCTTACCATTTACTTTATTAGGCTGAATTTATGAGGTATTTCTAGCCGTCTTTATATTAACCGCCTGAGTGGCATTTAGAAGGCTGTACAAATAATGAGTTAGAATGAAAAAGAAGCTTGGAAACATTTCAGAGCAATATATTATTGCTTTATATTATACACTATAATATACACTATATTACATACATTTAGATAATACTTGGGAGATATAAAAAAGATTTTTAGATACATATGATAAACAGTTTCATCATTATTTTTATATATATGTTATATAGAATGTTTATAACTACATTTTAGTAGGCTTTTCTGTTTCCCAGTATTTTGGTTTCTGTGACAGCATGTCTTTCTATCACATATAGTAAATAGATTATTTTGGAGTATTGGTATTCTTTACAAAAGCATCTAGTTAAGGCTTAATCGGGAGTCTTCTGCTGTGATTGTGCCCTGCTGCTTCCTTCACTGGGGCTGCTCTCTAACTGTTTGTCCTTGTCTGTGTGCATGGCTCCATACACTGTCTTTATCTTGAAACTGTTCTCTTACAGGAACATACACAACTTTTACCCTCTTCCTTTCTGAGCTTGTTTAGTGGAAAATTGCTTTTGCTTTTCTGATGGTACATTAGAGATGAGGCCTAGGAAAACTCTTCTTTATCAAAGAATGGCCGTCAGCTCCCATGAACTCAGGTGGCTGGTATTTCCATACTTGGCACAGAATTCACTTGGAAAGCACTACTGTCATTAACACGCATTACTCCCTTTGGACTCCCTTTGGGAGTAGAGCTACACTTGATTTTTGATTAGCGGGTCCACACCTTGCATTCAGTAAAACAGAAAACCGTGAATGAATAACACTTAAACTTCCTATCAAGGAAACCTTGAAAGCCGTTTCAGCGTCTGCCCTGGATTCTCCTTGGACTCAGCCCAGCCCCTGCACACTGCACATCTGTCTTCTCAACCCTAACTTTTGGGCTCTACCTGTAGTATGCTTAGTGTCTCAGGAACCTGGCATGCTGATAGGGTCTCAGTCGTCAGAGGATTAGACTGTCCTTTTTCTGTGCTGCCCAGGACAGGAAAGAAGGCTGTCGTGCTGTAGGATGATTTTTGAGGAGCACTGAGATGCACATCTTTTAAAACAGAATGATACATCCTTGATCTTGCAGGTTAATTAAGTTATCTGGGAGTTCTCATGTCTGTTTGCTCTGACAGCGCTTTTAGTGAAGCAAAAGGTATTTGAACCACAGTGCAGATATTTTCCTGCAGTGAGTCATCTAATTGGGTTTTACTTTTTAAATCAGACATGGAAACATTACAGATTCCAAAGCATTCTTTAGGGTTTTATTGTTGGTAGATAGTGATGAAATGTGGCAGTTAGGCTCCTTATTCATGTCATCTGTCATGAGTGGAAATGATTGTGGAGAAAAATGGTGGTTCTATAACAGTTAAACATGGTTTTTCTATTTCTAAATAGTTTTACTGCATTCATGCATTTTTCTTTAAAAAATGTGTGTAAATATTTTGTTATTAAAGCCTTCTATTTTATCCTTAAGCATAACATTTCCAGTCTGTCACTTTAACCCTTAAAAATGAAACACTACCAGTCAATCTCTCTAGTCTGCATGTAATTGCCTAAAGCAAAAATAAAGCTTTTTCTCAGTCAGTTACAGTAGAAATGAGTTAATATATTGGCAACAGAATAACCATCAGCAATCAGCCGTTAGCTGTTTACTAATGAACTCCCAGATGAATGAAAAAATTTCAGAATCAGTGTTTTACTTCAGGCTGTACATGAACTTAACACTTCAGTTGTGGGAAAAGCAACTTACATGCTATACAAATAAACACTGGTGCTTTATCCCAGTGAATGGCAGATCTCAGATGTCTGGAGCTCAGTTATAGATCCACATTCTAATAGTAAAAGTGCTTTTGCATGACATCAGGTAAAGCCTATTCATGATTTGATTTTATTTAAAAATAATTGCAGATGCTATTACCTTCTAGGAATTTTGAATCTGAAGAGTAGTTTATTTTCCAGTGGATTACGACTGTATTTGGGAAGAAGAATGATGGAATGTGAATGAGTGGAGTACAGAGTGTTGAAAAACAATCAGGAAGAATTAGCTTATAGGAAGAAAAATACCCTCTTTTCAGACAAGACTAAATAGGTTTATAAAAGACTGATATGCACACTCTTATTCTTCAGTACTAAGGTCATAGTAAGAAAATGGTGTCAAAAAAGCACAGAACAAAAATGTGTCACAAAAGTGTAATAAAATCAGGGAACATGAGATCGTCACTACAGTGTGGTTAAAAAGAAATCACATTACGTGCTTTGGGGAATAGAAATAGTTTTAGAAAAGAAACTGTCAAGTAATGACACGGGACGAGAAAGGATACTGCCAGTCTACTGACAGTTCATACACAACATAGAGGAGATGGCTTTGAAATTCAATGTGCTATGTCATTTTAGACTAAAAGAGAACATATTGCTTTCTTGATTTTTGATGTATTCTATTTAGGGATGATGAAAATTGAGAACTATTGAAATGGATGCACAGGAAGTCGTAAAAGGACAACAGAGACCAGACAGAGTTGGGTTTCCCAGTGTGGTCCAGTCGTAGTGGAGAATAGCAGTTGTAGAGTTTTCTCTTCCACCTACTGCTGCTTCTCACAGATGGACAGAACAGCAGAGCTTGGGGGCGGGGGCACTGGATGGGTGCCCGGGCCAGTCTCCCGATTGATAGCAGAGTGCAGGAGGGCGAGGTGGCCTCCAGGCCTGCACGGGGCCTCCGCTTGGTGAGCGCAGCTGGGCGCCTGGGCTTGAGGTCTGTGTTGTTGGGCCGGCACCGTTTCCTCTGCTATGAAAACATACCTAACATTGAAGAGGAACTCGGATAAATAAACACCCCTAAAAAAAACTCTGGTTCAAGGCCAGAGAAGGGGTTCTTAGAATTGGTTTCCTCCTTACACACTAGTCAGCCATGCTAATCATCGGTAAAACAGAGGTAGATTGTCTGTGTTCAGTAGGTAGTGTACACTCTGAATTAACATAAAATTTTGTGTACGTGAGAGAGAGAAATAAAGTTCTTTATTTTCTTTTTCTGTGTGCAGGTTTCAGCAAGCAGATGGTGGAAATTCTTAACAAACATAACATTCAGTTTAGCAGTTTCGACATCTTCTCAGATGAAGAAGTTCGTCAGGGCCTCAAAACCTACTCCAGCTGGCCCACCTACCCCCAGCTCTATGTTTCTGGAGAGCTCATAGGAGGACTTGATATCATTAAGGTTAGAAGTGAGAAGACCATTGTAAAGAATTTTCATGTTTATTGTTGTTTAGTCGCTAAGTTGTCTCTGACTCTTTTGGGGCCCCATGGACTGCAGCTCACCAGGCTCCTCTGCCTGTGGGATTTCCTAGACAAGAATACTGGAGTGGGCTGCCGATTCTTCCTTCAGGGGATCTTACCAATTCAGGGATCGAACTTGTGTCTCTTGCAATGTCAGGCAGGTTCTTTACCACTGAGCCACCAGTTTGGTATTTTCGTATTTAAGCGTACTTTTATAAGTGCTGTATTAAATCAAAAGTATACATTTTTGTAGAATCTACATTTATGAATCTGGAATAAATTCAATATTTCTGATTCACTCCTGTAAATTCACTAATGAATTTACTAATAGGTGATACACTGATATTTTATATTATGGTATGACTGAGGAGATTTGTTACAATAAATGTATAAATAAACATATGTGTTTATTTTAGGAGCTAGAAGCATCTAAAGAACTAGATACAATTTGCCCCAAAGCCCCCAAGTTAGAGGAAAGGTAAGTGTGTTTAAAGTTTCAGTTTGCTATTATTTTAAAAATATTTTTGAGTTTTCAGTTTTTGTATTACTCTTTCCATATGGAAATCAGAGGTTTGCTATTGTATGCCCAGGTCATAATTGTTACATTGTTACAAAGTTAACGGTGCAAACTTGGAAAGGTCTCATTTGGACTAGAGAAAATGTTGCACCAGTTTGATGATTATGTGGAGGATATTCTTGGTTTTGTAGAAACGTCACTGTCACCATGCAGTGACCAAATTGCAGTTCTCCTCTGCATTTTGGAGCTGGGCTCCAGTCTTGGTGGTAGGTTTTAGCGACAGTTCTTCTCACGGCTTGAAGCTGCTCATGGCTTGAAGCTCACGGCCTCGGGCTGGCTGCTGTCTCCATCTTGGTAGAGCTCTGTGAGACGTGTTGAATGTGGAAGGCAGAGGCTGTGCGTGGAGGTCATGTGGAGACTCTGGGATTTCTCATTGCCGTTCTTAGGACCGTAGTAACTTAAAATTGAAGGAGGTTTTGTTTGGAGCTGTGAAATTGCTTTGTCTTATGAAGGGTCTCAAGCTGCTTTTAGAGATTCTGTCTTATAGAAAGTTTGGACTTGGGTCTGTGGGATTTTAATTTTAATAAATATTAATTGTAAGTAGTTATAATAAATATTAATGTAGAGGATTAAAAAGCAGTTTATTTTCAAATACAGCAGCGTATCAACCATTCATAGTTGGGGCTTGAGTTTATAAGGTAAAACTTTCTCTCGTAATTAATTTTCTTCTCATTTAACATTTTGGGATTTTCTGCACATGTTCACTTACCTGTTTTGGGTAGTACAGTGCTCCTCATAGTTGGCGTGTATGTCGAGCTGACCTGGAAGTGCCACGTGCTCTCAGATGGCGTGCACCCTCAGGTGGCGTGCACACTCAGCGTGCACCCTTTGTGCCTTCGTGGCAGGCAGGTGCGGCTCCAGGCCCCCGTGGCACTCTCGTGTCCTGGGCTAGGGTTTGCTCAAAAGCCTGGGTGGCTCGACGAGGGCCGTGGCCTCAGAAATCCGTCTCCAGACGCGCTTGTGCTTTCTTGGTTCACTTCCCGTGTGCTGAGCGCACCTTTGCTGTTGTTTGGGCCCCTGCTTTCATTAGGCCGCTCTTTCCTAATTTGCTGTGTTCAGGCACTGGAAGATGGCTGGCTGGAATTATATAGAAGGTAGCAGGCAGTACATTTTGAGTCATAATTTAAAGGGCTCCTGGAAAGCGCGGTGTCGGGCCCGAGTCCCTGGCCTCGGCCACGTCTCTGTGGCACAGAGGGGCCTGTTTCGGTTCCCTGGATCCCAGTAGTTGGATCTCCAGGTGAGGGAGTGGGCGCTTCCTGAAAAGTGGCTGCTTGCACTATGTGAGAGCGTGTGTCACGCAGCTTTGTGCATGATTTGCGTGCTTCATTTGTGAGACCATTTTCCTCTGAGGAGATTCAGAGCCGCGAGTGTTCCAGAGTGTGTGGAAGGAGGAGAGCGCAGTGCTGTGACTCCCGCGGGGCCCCTGGTCCTGATGGAGGTGGGCCCTGAGAGCCACTGTGGACTCCAGGGTGTGTGCAGATGGTCAGCGTTCGGGACAGCAAGCTGGATCAGGAGGTTTGAAAGATGGTATAAAGTTGAGAGGAGAGCATTAGACTTCAGCAACTGATGCTGAGCGTGTCTCCCTGCGGGTGGGACCTTGTGGGTGTGAAGAGTGTGGGGCTGTGCTGGCCTCGTGATGGGAAAGGACACACGAGTCTAGCTCTGGGAATTCCAGGCGGGCTCAGCCTGTACGTCCCTTATTGAGCAATTCCTTACTGAGTTGGTTATTATTATTTTTTTAGTTCTGTGAGTTGATGGGCTTAAATTTGCAATTTGAAGGCACATTCGTTGCCTTAAAAAGCCATATCGTGCTTTACAGTGGCTTAGGGAGACGGTGAAATAAGGGGAATGTCAGTGCGTTTGCTTGTTTAATACACTCAGTGCTGTGAACTCTCATCCTGCCGTCCCTCAAATGTGCACGCTATCTGCGAAGCGGAGCGAAAGTGGTGTTTAATAATTGAGCTGAGCCCTTTCATATCAATTTTCTCTCTTCAGGCTCAAAGTACTGACAAATAAAGCTTCTGTGATGCTCTTTATGAAAGGAAACAAACAGGTAAAGAACTCAAAAATGGTTTTATTTGTAATTTCTTTTGATGTTAACATCTGCAACAAGGGGACACTTAAATCTTTTTTTCCTAGCTGTAGCTAATGAAGCTGTAGTGGTAGCAGGAAGTTATCCAGGCCTTAATTGGTGCTTATGGAGATCAAACAAAGTAATCTACATTTTCCTTGACTTTATCATCAACATCTCAACGGGGTGCATTTCTTTCTGCTGCCAAACTTTGTCAGCGGACGTGGTCAGCACTGCTAGCACTGGGCGGTTCCGTTAGCTGCTGTCTACTCCCAGAGCGTGCACTTCGGGGCTGGGAACCTCACGGTTTCTTGGTTTGCAGCCCTGGACCGTGGTCTAAAGTGCTGGCAATGCAGAAGGGAGCAGGGCTCAGAACTTGCTTGGTGGATGCGTGGGGCGGTTTGACAGGTGTGATTTGTGATTAGGTGGTTCTTGTTGCTCTGATGGATGAGAGTTGTGTTGATTGTGCATCATTCTGAATATCAAGTTTGATAGCTCACCCCTACTGATAGGGTGATCAGAACCATCTATCCTGAGTATCTGAATCAGATGGGTGATCTCTAGAAGCCAGCCCCTGTTACCATCCTTTGTTCTAACCAGGCGCTGAGGCGGGCAGGGTTGGCAGAGGACAGGTGGATCTGGAAGGCTGGGCGGAGGCGGTCAGGACACTGCCGATCGATCTGCCTCACCTGTCGAGTGGGGTGTGTTGGGCAAGCCACTCGCCCCAGAGCTGCAGTGTCTCCTATAGAAAAGACAGTGTCCCCAGTCTTTTCTATAGGACTGGGATTTGGGATCCTCTGGCATGAAAAAACCTGTTAGACTTTTCTATAACCTCAGAAAAGTTTGGTGCTCCATAATGTAAACATACGTTTAAAAAGTGAAACTAGGAAAGGGATGATTCCAACCACTTAAGAAAGGAGGCATTGTGGCTGTGGTCTGTGTGAAGTGGAGCAGCGGCAGCAGCAGCGGCAGGGTTTGACTCTGGAGGTTTTTGATCACGAGGTGACAGTGTCAGAACACATCTCCAGTCGTGACAAGCCCAAGTCAGGCTGGGGGCCGTGCGCCTGGGGTGACGTCTGGATGGGTCCTTCTTGAAGGGGCGGGTCTCATCAACCTACCGGCTCTGGTACGAGGAGGCCCTGGGAGCCGGCCGTCTTCTGCAGTGCCGTCCCCCGGATAGAGCCTCAGACAGGGCCGTGCTCGTGGGCTGTGTTGGCATGCAGTGCATCCTAAAGTTTGTGTTTTTTCCTAAATTTAGGAAGCTAAGTGTGGCTTCAGCAGACAGATTTTGGAAATACTAAATAGTACTGGGTAAGTAAATCTCATTTTCAAGGGTATATTTAAGAAATTCTAACTTTTCAGTTCTGACACTGATTCTTCTTAGTTGCTATATCTTTTCATGTATTTTTATCTATTTATTTTTGCTGTAGCATTTTGTGAATGCTTTAACGTAGACCACAGTAGAATTTTTTGACCAATGTCAACGTATTGGTAACATAAAGGAGGTATTTTGGCAGACATTGAGATAGCTATTTGTCTACTTTCCCAGAGGAAAATTAATAACTGAGTTATTGTCATGCATAAAGATATTTTAGTGAAAGTGTATTATAGGTTTTTAATTTTCTTTAAAAAAAATATTCTAGTTTCCGAATAGTTCGTGAAACAGGAAGCACATGAAGGTCTGTTATCTGGATCTGAGAGGTGGTGGGTTAGACTGTGGTGCTCGTGCTTTTGATCTCAGTGATCTGCCAGGTAGGAAAACTGGAATTGTGGTCAGACCACTTTAGAGATACTTCGCACATGTTCTGTGTTGCGCACTGTTTTTGCTTATTTTTCTTCCTTATTCTCAACTGCCTCTTTTCAGTATTGTAAGGATTCTAACTGTAGCTTTAGATAGACTCGCCAACCCTATGACATGACAGGGAAAGTCACCTTTGAAGTGTGTGGGCATTCTTGGGCTGGGCTGAGTAACACAGCCCCAGATACAACTTTGGGGATAAAAGAACAGTCATTCTATTCAAGTGACTTTGATGCTTCACAGAGGAGAGACAGGTCGCTGTCGTGCTCCAGCCTCCAGCTGCCCTGTCCTCACCCTGCCCTGGGCTGCAGGAGAGGCTGGCTCGACTCTGGTCACTTTTTTCCCTTTGCCACATGTCCTGTGAGTCACCCTCAGGCCACCTGTCCTTAGCGCCAGCTAGTCCCCTGGGGTTCTGAGACCAGGATGGGACAGTTCTGGGCCCATTACAGCCTAAGTATTTGGTGGAAAGTCTCCATCACTTACTTTCTGTCCCATGTCTGTGTAAGGCGGATTGGGTTGGAAGCGCCAGTTCCCCCAGAGCAGGGAGCTTCTTGGGACAGAGTACCCTCCCGACTCCAGGCTGGCTGCACACCTCCTAGGGTCTGCTAACGTGGAGGACTGTGATCCTGCTGGAGCTGTTGGAATGTAGGGGGTGCTTCTAGCGCTCTATTCCTTTCCTCCATCCTTGCTCTTGTCTGTTCCTTCCATAGAAAAGACATGTGCCCCGAGGGGCTGAGCACCCAGTGTGCATTGGGGTGTGGGAGGCGCCCTTTACAGGGAACTTCAGGAGGCGTACTGGCAGCTGTGACTCGGTATACCTGTGTACATGTAGGCTCAGCGCTTCTTAGATCCCTTATATCAGTGGGCAGTTCCAGAACTCAGTATTTTTATGATACTGTGTCAATTAGGAGATCTGCCTCTTTAGTTCAACTTGAAGGGAGACTTAAACTGTGGTTCTGTTTTTCTTTTTTTAATCTCTTTTGCTCTTCTTTCAAACATTACATTCTTGATACTTGTTGCTGATTTATCCTGTCAAGTTCTTTTTTTGACTCTTTCTTGCATTATGGACCATTTTCTTTGGAACTTGTGTATTAAGTAAACAGGATTTCCCTATGAAAATGGCTTTGGTTTTATGGACAATGAAATTCATTTTTTCATATGTGGCATTTTCTTTGGCCAGGTTTTGAAATTGCACGTACACTCAGTCTTCCTGCAGGGATCCAGTCATATATGCTTACTAATTCCTTGACCACCTTGTAATGAAATCCTCCTGAGTAGATGTGGTTGAATTTTCACTCATTTATACAAGTAGCGTTCATCACACAGCATAAAGCCACAGCACTTGCACTGGTTGTGTGCGTCGTGGAAATAGCACGTGTGTTCTGAAGTAGGTCATGCTCTGTGGAAGGCTCATTTCCAGAGGGGAGCTGGCTGGGGGTGTGTCCCCCAGCTGGTGAACTCCCAGCCTCCATCCCTGGGCACCGCAGGGCTGCTCCCTCCTGCTCCCAAAGCAGAGAAAATCCAGAAAAATTTGTATCTTGGGATGACTTATTCTGTCAAGTACAAGACAGATAAAGAAGTAAAATAATTTGTTTTCCCCCAAATTTTGTTAGCAACAAAATAGTTTTACTTTTCTTGACTGTTTTTGAAACACCAAATAGAGTTTATAATTTTTGTCTAAAACTGTATTTCTTGTTAAAATGTTTTCTCCTTTTTGTAGGATTGAATATGAGACATTTGATATATTGGAGGATGAAGAAGTAAGTTCTGTGTTTTAGGTTTTGTCTTTTGTCTTAGTTTTAACCATTAGGATTGTCATTTATTCTAATCTGATAGGGCCATTTCAGAGTTCCTGTTGTTTCCATAGGTTCGGCAAGGATTAAAAGCTTACTCCAATTGGCCAACGTACCCTCAGCTGTATGTGAAGGGCGAGCTTGTCGGAGGACTGGACATCGTTAAGGTGAGGTCAGGAATCACTGGGAGCCTGAAGGAATGAAAGCCTGAGCGTGTATGAAAACTGTCGTTTCACTGGACTTGTCCTGGGCCTCGTGTCTGATCACTCCAGCCCAGAACTACCATCTCTCCGACAAGAATATCTTGTCTCTTACCTCTCACCTGAGCCAGTCAGAATCCGCCCCTCACTGTGTGGCCTCTCCTACCCACTAGGCCCTTTGCTCTGGCTCTGAGCAGCTGCCAGCCAGGGTCCCCAGAGAGACTCAGCACTCAGAGCAGCTCTGGGTGTGCCCAGTCTCCAGCCCTGATTCACTCACACTGTACTAAGTTCTCCCATGTTTTAGCTTCTTTCCACCCTGTCTCTACTTTGAATTTCCTTGCATAGTCCATATTTAAGTATGCTTTCTGTATCCTTCAGGCTCGTCTTGTCTGTGAATCTTAGATTTTTTCAGCCAGAAATGTTTGTTTTGCATCTGCTTCTGAAGTTCTCCTGCCCCGTTACATTTCTGTTGCTATAATTTTATTACTTTCTGGTGTCATTTCAGTCGCCTTACTCACATGTACTCGGTGACGGAGTAGAGAGTGCCAGGCCAAGGGCCGGGGCCTGGGACACAGTGCTGGCCTGGCCCTGCCAGCTGTGCCACTGAGGCCTGAGGTCGCTGACCTCACGACTGCATGAGGCCATTTCCAGGTCCCCCACTGGTTCTCAAATGCTGGGAAACTGGAGACCTGTGTCAGGTTGTCAGTGTATTTCAAGGACTCTGTTTCTTCTATGTGTTTGATGATGAATTTCCTTGTTTGGTTGGCTTTCAGTTCAGTCACTCAGTTGTGTCCGACTCTTTGGGACCCCATGGACTGCAGCACAGCAGGCTTCCTGTCCATCACCAACTCCCAGAGCTTGCTCAAACTCATGTCCATTGAGTCAGTGATGCCATCCAACCATCTCATCCTCTGTCGTCCCCTTCTCCTCCCGCCTTCAGTTTTTCCCAGCATCAGGGTTTTTTCCAAGGAGTTAGTTCTTTGCATTAGGTGGCCAAAGTATTGGAGTTTCAGCTTCAGCATCAGTCTTTCCAATGAATATTCAGGGCTGATTTCCTTTAAGATTGACTGGTTTGATCTCCTTGCAGTCCAAGGGACTCTAAAGGATCTTCTGTAACAACACAGTTCAAAAGCATCAATACTTTGGCACTCAGCTTTCTTTGTGATCCAACTCTCATATCCATACATGAAAACTGGAAAAACGATAGCTTTGAGTAGATGGATCTTAGTCGGCAAAGTAATGTCTCTGCTTTTTAGTATGCTGTCTGTGTTGGTCATAGCTTTTCTTCCAAGGAGCAAGCATCTTTTAATTTCATGACTGCAGTCACCATCTGCAGTGATTTTGGAGCCCAAGAAAAGAAAATCTGTCACTGTTTCCATTGTTTCCCCATCTATTTGCCATGAAGCAATGGGACCAGATGCCATCATCTTAGTTTTCTGAATGTTGAGTCTTAAGCCAGCTCTTTCACTTTCATCAAGAGGCTCTTTAGTTCCTCTTCACTGTCTGCCATAAGGGTGGTGTCATCTGCGTATCTGAGATTATTGATATTTCTCCCTGCAATCTTGATTCCAGCTTGTGCTTCCTCCAGCCCAGCATTTCTCATGATGTGCTCTGCATAGAAGTTAAATAAGCAGGATGACAGCATACAGCCTTGATGTGTTCCTCTCTCAATTTGGAACCAGTCTGTTGTTCCATGTCTGGTTCTAACTGTTGCTTCTTGACCTGAATACAGATTTCTCAGGAGTCAGGTCAGGTGGTCTGGTATTCCCATCTCTTGATGAATTTTCCACAGTTTGTTGTGATCTACATAGTCAAAGACTTTGGCGTAATCAATAAAGCAGAAGTAGATGTTTTTTTGGAACTCTATTGCTTTTTCTATGACCCAGCGGATATTGGCAATTTGATCTCTGGTTCCTCTGCCTTTTCTACATCCAGCTTGAACATCTGGAAGTTCATGGTTCATGTATTGCTGAAGCCTGGCTTGGAGCATATTGAGCATTACTCTGCTAGCGTGTGAGATGAGTGCAATTGTGTGGTAGTTTGAGCATTCTTTGGTATTGCCTTTCTTTGGGATTGGAATGAAAATTGACCTTTTCCAGTCTTGTGGCTGCTGCAGAGTTTTCCAATTTTCCTGGCATATTGAGAGCAGCACTTTGACAGCAGCATCTTTTAGGATTTGAAATAGCTTAACTGGAATTCCATCACCTCCATTAACTTTGTAGTGATGCTTCCTAAGGCCCATTTGACTTCACATTCCAGGATGTCTGGCTCTAGGTGACTGATGATACCATCGTGGTTATCTGGGTCATTAAGATCTTTTTTGTACTGTTCTTCTGTGTATTCTTGCCACCTCTTCTTACTATCTTCTGCTTCTGTTAGATACTGGCTTTAAGTAAATTCTAAGTGAATTTTAAACAGACATGACTTTGCTTATAGGATTTCCAGTCCAGAATGTGGGCATCCCACCTGGTAGCATGCATGTGTTCTGGAGCTCTCCAGGGCGGCCCAGGACAGCAGGGCAGCTGCGGCTTCAGCACCATGGACGCCTCCCTGGAGCCCCCTCTGGAGCCGCAGTGCGGGAGCGCGGTGGCAGCGGCGAGGCTGCGGGGCGGCCTCATGGAGGGGGGAGGATCGTATCTGAGGCCAGGTTCTTGATGTTGTAAGTGGAAAGCATGGAGTAAGTGCTGCTGCCTCTGGTTGTCTTATAACCTGCTGTCTGGTTGCTGTTGCCTCTCTACGTTTTTGACTTAACGCTGTCGTCCCATGAAGGAGCTCTGGCCCAGCCCTGGCGGCCTTCAGCGCTGAGTGCTGGCAGCTTTTCTGAGTCACAGAGCTGCGGTCCTGCGGTTTCACTGCCCAGGTTTTGTCTCCTGCTGAGTTCCAGGTTTGATGTCACACTTCTTGAGGAAGCCAGTGAATCTTGTCCCCAGTAAACTCTCATTCCTGGAGGGAAGAAAACATACAACATAGTAGCTGTGAACAGCCCTGAGGCAGCAAAACTCGGTCTGCATTTGTTGTTCTATATCTATTTGTGTTTGTGTGAGACACAGGCAGTGTGCGGAGCCCAGACTCTCCAGAGCCTGTTCTTGTCTGAAGGTCTGTAGCCTGTCCCTCAGCCACTGCAGCTCTGGGGGAGATGCAGTCAAGATGTCTCATTTCACCCTGAAGCTGAGCTGCGTGGGCAGCTTCTTTTCAGGTGTGTAACAGTGTGTGTTACATGACTTCTTGTGTTCACCTGCTAAGAACTTACACGTCTGGAAATTTGTGATATTGGTAACAGTTTTCTGTGAGAAGGTAACGGGTTTGATATTATGTTGCCATGTTGGTTTGTTCTGGCAGAGGGCAGCTCTTCATCTTTATGTCACTTAAAGCCTTAGCTGTGTTGCTGACGGCTCACCCCTGGTTTCCTCAGCAGGAGCCGTGAGTGCTGGTTTGGTTGAATGAGTGATAAGTGAATGGATTATCTGGTGACTGAGTGACTGCCATGCTGATGTCTGGAGAAAAACGTCGACTGGTTAGTATAGATGCAGAGAGCTAACATTAGCTCTGAAGAGTGGACAGTGCACCACTGCAGAGTTTGGGACGCAGAATCAGTTGAGAGTCAGGTGCTTCCCATAGGTCACTGCCTGACACCCTCCCAGCAGGTGAGGAAACAGACGGAAGTTAGGGGAGTGGTGTGCCCCCTCCTGGCCAGGGAGCCGTTGAGTCCCAGTCTCATGTCAGGACCACCACCCACCCAGCCATCGAGCTGCACGGCCTGCTGCCTCCGAGTCGTGTGCTCCGAGGAGTCGTGCATGGCTTCTTGATGTCACCGGATGTGTGCTTGTTAAATGGGTACAGGATCCCAAGACCTGCCTGTCTGGGTTTAATCCAGAGAGAGTGCCAGTGGGTTTTAGTGGTTTGATTGATTGATGTTCATGAAGCTTAAGAATAACCTGAAATGTCCTGTCAAATTGTTTATATTAAACTAGAAAATCTTATTTATCCTCCACCATCACATTTTAAACTTGATGGCTGTGTTCCAATTTTAGATCTGAAAGATAGGCACAAACCCTTTCTGAATACTTAGCTTTTTAATGGTTTCTAGCCTTTACATGTACATACCAGTGCCTGGCTTTTCCAGGTTGGGTTGAAACCAAGAAGCCTCGTTACTGCCTGTTGGGCAGCAGGCGTCCTGTGCATTGTATCTGAGTGGACCTGATGTTCCTTCAATCACTTAAAAGTTCATTTTCCCTGTTAATTGCTATTGTTTACATAGGAAGCTTCACTGTTTTGCTCCAATTGCTGTGTTTGCTAATGCTGAAAAATCTGTGGGTTTTCGAACATCTTTTAACTCTAATTTTGTAAGGTGATAGTGTACCTGCGGTTTTTATGGCGGTGCCCTTAGTCTGAATGTGCTGGTGGACTGGAGTTTGCATCCAGTAAGGTGTTTCTTCAGGTTCTCTGATACAGATGCAGTCTGCCATTGTTTAGATGTTTTCATTTTCTATCTATACATATGCATGATATGGTTTCATTCTTTATTTTTAGGAACTGAAAGAAAACGGGGAGTTGCTGCCTATACTGAAAGGAGAAAATTAATGAACAGTAGACTTGGTGCCCACCACAGCAGGAAGGCTTCCTCCAGCGGAGCAGTTCATGATTTAGTCCTCAGGAATGGACTAGGAGGAGAAAATGCTCATCCCCGGTTATGCTTTGTGTGTTTCACAAGGCTGTGCTAAATAACGTATGTGACCTTTTTTCCACCAAAAATAGAACGCAATAAACATCTTCAAGTTCAATTAAAAATAATTGTGTAAAAAAGTGTGTCTTTATAGTGATGTTAGGTTTGTAGTTACTGTAACTCACCCACTTTTCATCTCTTTTTCATCATCTGTGGGCATCTTGCAGTTAAGACATAGTCTTCAGAGAGTGGGGAACTTGAGAATCTGAACCACATCAGCATTTAGAGCCACTCATAGAGCAAACCAATGGCTCCCCTCACTGGCCAAAGATCTTTTTACAGCTCAGAAAATCCTGCTGCAGGCCTTTTTCTGAGCATCACTGAGCTGGGCCCTGGTGAAATGGCTGGGTCCACGTTGGTGTCTGTAGCCTCAGGACCTGTGTCAGCTCCAGCAGCGTAGTACCTGGGAGCCTCCCGGAAGAGGGGGCTTCTCAGTGGGGTGTCAGCAGGTTTCTTTCATAACTTGTCCAAGGATAAGGTAGCCTGGCAGAGAGCAGGATGGTGGTGTTGGGTTGTGTTACGCATCACAACATACTCTAATCTTTGCACTAAAAATACTAGTTTAGTCCTTAAATAAGTTGAGAACATCCAGAAGTCCATGAACATTTCAGTAGTATTTTTGATTCTGAATCTAACATGCTGAAAAAACAGTTGTTCCTTTAGGTCTCTGCTGTGCATGCCTTAAACAGATGGCTGAGTCCGTTGCCATGTTCTTAGACTCTGCCGGTACCTGAGGCACATGTTATCCTCATGGAGTTTTCCCTGCCTGTTGAGCTGGGTGGCTAAGGCTCCAGAAAATTGGTGTTTGTAAGGAAAGGGGCGCAGCAGCCAGCAGTTGGGGTAGGAGAGACGGGAGGAAGCGCAGGTAGTTCCGGCGCAGGTAAGGCTTCGCTCACCAGGGCGCTGGCATTTCCTGTCTCTCACGCGGCAGGCCGTCTCCCTGCTGTTGCATCGTGCAGAGAGGAGAGACGTGCTCCCGTGTGTCACACGTGGCCTTGCTTCCTGCCAACGCCCCTCATGGCTTAGTGTCTTATTGCCACTGTGTATAATTAGATGGGGCTCTTTTGGGCTCTTTTTTAGTCTATGAACTATGTTTTTCCACTTTGAAAATAACTGTATAAGCAAAACCTCTAAAATGCAGATGGAAATGCATTTTGACTGAAATTTTATTAAGCCATT
>NW_011495018.1:1996446-2002730 GCF_000754665.1 Bison bison bison | reverse complement strand
CCATTGGCTCCATGGATGTGCGTGACTCATGGAGGGGCCCTGATTTCCTTTATCCCAAACCCAAACCGTCTAAGCCCCATGCCGCTTTCGTGACTTCTGTGCTTTCCATGGGCGCTGCCTGCCCTGTTGTATTTTCTACCAAGTCAGATTTTAACCTCACCTTATCCCAAGCAAAAGTATCTGCTGTCACAACAACGTGAAAAGAATTTTTTTTCCTCCTCCTCTTGTATATTCAAATAAAATGCGTAACTTTTGGCAAAAACTCTGACCTCCAATTAGGGAGCCACCCTTCTGCTCAGAGGTGTTACTCTGATAGTGTAAGATGCCGCATGCGTTTTAGGACAGACTCCCTTCAGGGGACTCTTGCCTGATGAAGAGCTCTGGCATCGTCCTCGGTTGAGCATCCGGTTTGAGTTGGGAGAGTTTTTGGGGAGTTGTCCCCGTGCTGAACATGAGGTTGACCTCTTGAGCCCTGTTAGCTGTTGGCTCCGTGGGCTCCAGGTATGTTGGAGTGACACTGGGGCAGATTTCTACCTTGCAGGTGTTTCTGGCTAGACGTCGGGAAGGCCAAGAGACCTTCGTGCAAACTGAGCCATTCCTCGCTGACTTCCTAGATGTATTTTGGGAGTAAGGCAGGTGATTCCTGTGCCCAGTGGAACTTCACCTTTCACAGGTCGACCCCGATCAGACTGCCTAACAGTCGCGCCTGCCCTAGTCATCACCTTTTGTCAGAGTTGTTGTCTTCTCTCTGGAGACAAAATAGTTCCCAGCATCCGAGAGATGTCAGAAGGCGACAGGGTGTCATCCAGATGCTACCTGAGGCCGAGCTCTGTTGGGTGCAGACCACAGGCTGGTGCTGTGTGAGGGCTCTAGTGAGCTCACATACTTGGGGAGCAGGTGTGCATGTGGATAGAATGGAGCAAGTCTATCCATTGCTGTCTGCCAGGGAGCAGGGGCCTCCCCACAGGCCGGCTCCGCCAGCTCCTCGCCTGCACAGTTCCCTGTGCTTGAATTCACTTGGGAATTCGGGGAGGCATGCTGGGTTGAGGGCTCGTGCCGGGCCAGGGGCCGGGAGTGGCGGGTCACTGCACAGGTGCTGAGGCCGCTGGCAGTGACTGCTGCTAGGACTTCATCTCTGGACCCTGGGGAGCCAAACCTCCCGTCGTCCGGGTTGCTCTTCCGGGAACCAGGAGGGCTCACTAGGGAAGGGCAGGCAGCTCCGCTCTACCGTGTGTCCCGCCCTGAGGTAGCCTCCTGGTGAGGGTTCCTGGGGGATTGGTATCCACTTAGGGGAACAGCTTGCAGGAATGGACTTAAAAAATCCCAATAGGATTGCTTGATTTTTGAAAGGAGTTAGGAATTCAGGTGAGGAACTCAGGGAAATACGAGACTTATTAGCTTCAGGACCCAGTGCAGGGTTGGGCTTTTACATATGACTCCAGTATTGTACGACCCCTGAGACCTGAGGCTCGCCCCTTCCATGAGGCCGCCCCACCAAGGTGGATGGAATCAGACTGCCTTTCTGCCTGTGATGAGAAGTCCGGGGTGACTGGCCAGCACGCTCCGCTCTGGCTGTCCCTCTCCTGAGGCAGTGCGTCCTCAGGGAGGCGGTTCACCCCACCTCCTCCTTCATCGCTGTCACTCCTGAAGTCCAAGGACTGACCTGAAGAAGGCTGTAGGCAAATGCGTTGAGACTTGCTCTAATAATGTCAGTGGTCCTTGGAAGGTTAAAGGACGGGGTGACCTTGCCCTGTGGTGACGGAGACCTCCTGTCATTCTGGGTCAGCGGGGCTCTTGACCTCTATCAGGAGCTTCAGGTCCCTCCCATCTTGACTGATGGAAAACTTGCTCAAGAAGGAAGAAGAATTATTCTCCATTTTCAGACACCTACTGATGAGTTTGAAATAGAGACTAAATTTTTAAAAAGCATATTTTTATAATTAGAAAATCTCAATTTTTGTTTTTTAAGAAAACAACTTTCCAGTCATGCAGAGCAGTTACAGTCAGTCAGTTGAGTCGCTCCGTCATGTCCAACACTTTGTCACCCTGCGGACTGCAGCACGCCAGGCCTCCCTGACCATCACCAAATCCTGGAGTTTGCTCAAACTCACGTCCATCGAGTCAGTGATGCCATCCAACCATCTCATCCTCTGTCGTCCCTTCTCCTGCCTTCAATCTTTCTCAGCATCAGGGTTTTTTCAAATGAGTCAGTTCTTGACATCAGGTGGCCAAAGTATTGGAGCTTCAGCCTCAGCATCAGTCTTTCCAATGAATATTCAGGACTGATTTCCTTTAGGATTGACTGGTTTGATCTCTTTGCAGTCCAAAGGACTCTCAAGAATCTTCTCCAGCACCACAGTTCAAAAGCATCAATTCTTCAGTGCTCAGTTTTATTTATGGGCCAACTCTCACATCCATACACAACTGGAAAAATCATAGCTTTGACTAGACGGACCTTTGTCGGCAAAGTGAATGTCTCTGCTTTTTAATATGCTGCCTAGGTTGGTCGTAGTTTTTCTTCCAAGGACCAACTGTCTTTTAATTTCATGGCTGCAGTCACCATCTGCAGAGACTTTGTACCCCCCAAAAAGAAAGTCTGTCGCTGCTTCCATTGTTTTCTCATCTATTTGCCATGAAGTGATGGGATCAGATGCCATGATCTTAGTTTTTTCAATGTTGAGTTTTAAGCCAACTTTTTCACTCTCCTCTTTCACTTTCATCAAGAGGCTCTTTAATTCTTCTTCACTTTCTGCCATAAGGGTGGTGTCATCTGCATATCTGAGGTTATTGGTATTTCTTCTGGCAATTTTGATTCCAGCTTGTGCTTCATCCAGCCCAGCATGTCTTATGATGTACTCTGCATAGAAGTTAAATAAACAGGGTGACAATATACAGCCTTGATATACTTTTTGCCCAATTTGGAACCAGTCTGTTGTTCCATGTCCAGTTCTAACTGTTGCTTCTTGACCTGCATAGAGATTTCTCAAGAGGCAGGTCAGGTGGTCTGGTATCCCCATCTCTTGAAGACTTTTCCACAGTTTGTTGTGATCTACACAGTCAAAAGGCTTTGGCGTAGTCAGTGAAGCAGATGTTTTTCTGGAATTCTCTTGCTTTTTCGATGATCCAATGGATGTTGGCAATTTGATTTCTGTTTCCTCTGCCTTTTCTAAATCCAGCTTGAATATCTGGAAGTTCTTGGTTCATGTACTGTTGAAGCCTAGCTTGGAGAATTTTGAGCATTATTTTGCTACTATGTGAGATGAGTGCAATTGTGCAGTAGTTTGAATGTTCTTTGGCATTGCCCTTCTCTGGGATTGGAAGGAAAACTGACCTTTTCCAGTCCTGTGGCCACTGCAGAGTTTTCCAAATTTGCTGGCATATTGAGTGCAGCACTTTCACAGCATCACCTTTTAGGACTTGAAATAGCTTAGCTGGAATTCTATCACCTCCACTAGCTTTGTTTGTAGTGATGCTTCCTAAGGCTCACTTGACTTCACACTCCAGGATGTCTGGCTCTAGGTGAGTGATCACACCATCATGGTTATCTGGATCACTAAGATCTTTTTTGTATAGTTCTGTGTATTCTTGCCACCTCTTCTTAATATCTTCTGCTTCTGTTAGGTTAAACTTCTGCAGAGAAGTTTAGTTGACCTCAGAAATACCTGTAATGTGTTTAAAGCACTTGACACAGGTGATCATTACCTGCCTCATTGGAAGGAATTACAGAAATAAGACCAATCCTGTGGCCAAATCTGGAGAAGGAAATGACAACCCACTCCACTATTCTTGCCTAGAGAATCCCCTGGACACAGGAGCCTGGTGAGCTGCTGTCCATGGGGTCACACAGAGTCGGACACGACTGAAGCGACTTAGCATGTATGCTTGCGTGGCCAAATCAGAAGTTCATAGCTTAAGACCAAAATATGAAACATGATTTCTGGCTTAATTTTTAATGAAAGTCAGTTTTCTTAAACTTGACAAAAGATACATGTTACCAAAATTCAAACATTTTTTTCCCCTGAAGGTGAAAGTGTTGACTCTTTGAGACCCCATGCAGCCCACCAAGGCTCCTCTCTCCATGGAATTCTCCAGACAAGAATACTGGAGTGGGTTGCCATTCCCTTCCCCAAGGGATCTTCCCTACCCAGGGACTGAACCTGGGTCTTCTGCATTGCAGGCACATTCTTTACCATCTGAGCCACCTTGCAGATAAATTCATTTTTTATACCACATGTCAGATGGTGAGTTGTAATGGATATATAAGTTGTTGCCTCATGCACCAAAATGGGTAATTTCAAAGACAGGGTTTTATAGTTCGTAGCCCCACACTGGTTTCAGAATTCCAGGGGCTTTTGCATAGAGGTCTGTCCGTTATCTATCGATGTTCAGATCCGGAAGATGTGAGTTCAGCTGGCCACAACAGGGAGGGTGTGTGTGGGGCATTGCCGGGCTCGCCATGCACCAGCTCAGCTGAGAACTCAGCATCCTCTGAGGTTGACTACAGGGTGTCTAAGTCACTCTGCAGGGGTCGGGGGCTGGCAGTGGGGTCTGAACCAGGAAGATGCTGACTCCAGCCCTGGGAACTGTGCTTTGGGCATCTTGATATGACAGCTTCAGCCGGAGGTCTTGGGCTACCAAAATGACAGGACTTTTACATCCATCAAGAATACTGTGGGTTTTTAAAATTAGGGGCCAGGACTCAGCACTTAGGACCGAAAGGGCCTCTCCTGTGCTCCCCCACCTTCATCTGAATGACTACCATTTGTAGATGATTTTTAATTATCTCCTAAGACAACACATTTTGTGTGAGTAAATTACAAGTTTCTCGTATGAATCCCTGGAGGTCAGAAGGGCAGACAGGGTTCCTGGTCACGTGTGGCTCTTAGAACGCCATTACCTTCTTTCTGTGTATGAAGTAAGTTGTGGTCCGAGTGGAAAGCACGGCCTCGGGGCTGTGGGGTCACAGGTGTAACACGCACCCCTGCGCTTGCTCTGAGTCTTGAGGGCGTCCCGTGCATGGGGCACTGGGATTCTATGCTGTGTATGAACGGGGGGCAGGGGACATGTACGAATGCATGTCGTGGGCACCTCCTGTCCATACACATACGCTTGTCCTGTAGGACTTCAGTTCAGTCGCTCAGTCGTGTTCAACTCTTTGCGACCCCATGGACTGCAGCACGCCAGGCCTCCCTGTCCATCACCAACTCCTGGAGTTTACTCAAACCCATGTCCATCGAGTCGGTGATACTATCCAACCATCTCATCCTCTGTCGTCCCCTTCTCCTCCCGCCTTCAATCTTTCCCAGCATCAGGGTCTTTTCCAATGAATCAGTTCTTCACATGAGGTGACCAAAGTATTGGAGTTTCAGCTTCAGCATCAGTCCTTCCAGTGAACACCCAGGACTGATCTCCTTCAGGATGGACTGGTTGGATCTCCTTGCAGTCCAAGGGACTCTCAAGAATCTTCTCCAACACCGCAGTTCAAAAGCATCAATTTTTCCGGCGCTCAGCTCTTGATAGTCCAACTCTCAAATCCACACCTGACTACTGACTATACATACAGGACTATAGTCCAACTCTCAGATCCACACAGGACTTCACTTAGCAAACCCAAGTCCAAAGGTACAGTGATGAAAAATTTCAAGGTGACGGGAGTGTTGAACAGTCTGGGTTCCCTGAGGGCGGGCCTGCCAGGGGTCCTGCACAGGCCAAAGAAGCCTTGGGCGTGTGGTCTGTGGGGGATCAGTGTTCTTCCCTAGGGATCCTGTTAAAGAACCACAGGGTAACCACCAGCCTCGAGTCTTCTCTTTGAACTTTGAACTGTTCGCCAGGGAAACACAGCTTACCTTCAACATGGTCACTGGGTCCTGCCTGGCTCCTTGCTCAGTGTGCATCCCTGAGTTAGTGGCATGGTGTAATGACAGCTAGCCCCCACCCACCTGGTGCTGATCACATGTTGAGTCCTGTCCTATATATTTGATTCCATGAATCACTACTTCTCACAATAACCCTGTGAGGTGGGCATCATCAACCGCATTTTATACTTGGGGAAACAGCACGGAGAGGGTAAGCCACCTGCTCCAGGTCACACAGTACCCGGTGGAGCTGGCGTTTGGCCCTGGGTCACCTGGCCCCAGAGCTCATCCTACACATAGTGGAGTCACTGAGTCAGCTCCTTCCCCGGTGACGCAGAGGGAAGCCATTCATGTTTCCAGGCGTCCAGAGGGGACTGAGCACAGGGCAGAGCGCTGGCCTGCTGAGCGGTCCTGCTGCCCTAACAGGGT
>NW_011495018.1:1995528-1996289 GCF_000754665.1 Bison bison bison | reverse complement strand
CCCAGAGGGCCGGTGCCCGGACTTGTACAGGCCCTGCCCCCGGCCCAGAGGGCCGGTGCCCGGACTTGTACAGGCCCTGCCCACCCAACCCGGGACGGGTGTGCGCCCTTGGGGGTGCACGGGGAGGGGCACACCGAGCACGTGCGGAGGTGGGGGCGTAGAGGGGTGCCGCACAGACAACTTTCTGGAGGGCTCGACCGCAGTGCATCCCGTCCTGGAGAGGTCAGCCCCAGGCGCTCCCTGCCTCTGCAGAGGTAAGTCCCGGTGAGCCCCTCTTCTTGGGGGGTGGGTCCCTGTGCGCCTGCCTTCTGGAAGGGCCGGCCTGGGCGCGTCCGTGCTGGCGGGGTTGGTGGGTGGGTGAGGGGTCTCCTCGCCCCTGGGGACGCGCAGCCCCTGAGCCTGGCCGGGGGGCCGCACTGCCCAGGAGGCCGCGCGCAGATACCCGCCCTGTAACCAGAGGTCGGAGAGCGTGGCCGGCTCTGCCTGGCTGGGGCGGGTCCCTGCCCCCGGACCCCCGTCCCCCGCCCCGCGTGCCGCGGTCGTAGCTCTACAGGGACGCCCCTCTGCTCCAGCCACAGGGCCCGGTGACCGCAGGCGACACCCAGGGCCCCGCGTGACGCCCCGGGCAGGCCTCGGGGGGGACCAGGGCCGGCACTGATGGTCACAGGCGCCAGGATGTCCTCCAGGGGCTCTCACGCGTCCGTTCTGCCGCCTGCAGAATCGCCCAGGCCGGCGCGCTCGCTCTCTAGCCGCTCCTGGAT
>NW_011495018.1:1995092-1995428 GCF_000754665.1 Bison bison bison | reverse complement strand
GGATCAGAGGAGCTGCCTCCGTGAAGGCCAGTCTGTGGGAAGCCTGGGGCTTCTCGTGTAGAAACTGCTGAGGACTCGGCACAATGGGTGTCACAGGTGTCGTTTTTGTCGTGGGGGGAACAGGTGCAGAAATTTGCCAAAGTCTCCCCTCTAAGCGGGTGGTTGAGCTCCTAGGCCCCGCGCCTCTGGACTGCAGCACAGGGTCATCACCAGCAAGTGCTGTGCTCAGACTGGGCTCCCGGCCAGTAGCCCCTTGGCTCTCCAAGAGGCGGCTGTCGGCAAGACACCGTCTCTGTGCAGGGCGAGCCCCTCTCTGCCCAGTGGGTCCCGGCCGGG
>NW_011495018.1:1993703-1994753 GCF_000754665.1 Bison bison bison | reverse complement strand
GGTTGGGGGAGGCACCGGAAGCCGGAGACTCTCGCGAGGGCGCCTCGCGCACTTGCTTATGCAGGTATCGCTCGTCGGCCTTACCTCTCTTCAGGCTTCCGCCCTGGGCCCGACCGTGGGCCTCATTTCCAGGCGAGCACACGGAGGCCGCGGTGCCCAGGGAGCCGGGACGACGACGACTCAGCCCCGCTGCTCCCCCGGCCCTCGGGGGTCCCAGGGACCTGGTCCCTCGGAGGCCTCTGGTCGGGGCGCAGTGTCTGGGGAACAGGGCGCCCCCACAGGGCGGGCACCTGAGACCTCCGTCCTAGGGGGTCCTTGGGCGTCCCGGGGTCTGCACCTCTGTGGGGGAGCACCCTGCGACCCCTCCTTGCCCGGGTGGCCGCGGGGAGCCCCAGCCGGCACCCTCACAGCCCACCTGGTTTGTCCAGACGGCTCTTGGGGGGTGGGGCGCCTCGCTGCTGGTGACCCGCAGGGCCCTCCCAGGTGTGCTGCAGCGCGCAAGGACGGGCCTGGCTGGCCTCACCGCACACAGACCTCTGGCTGCTTTGGGTCAGCTTCCCCCGCCCTGAATCTTGTGTTTTAGCCTCAGAAGACCTTCCCTGTCCTACAAAGGGGGAGCTGAGGGACCTGGGGGGACAGTCGGGACCATCAGGGGTTAGTTGTTTTTTTTAAATTAATAGGCTTGATTTTTTTCAGACTAGTTTTAGGTTTACAGAAAACTGGGGCACAAAGTCCAGAGGGTTCCATATCCCCGTCAACACCCTGTTTTCTGTGTTATTAGCGTTTTACACCAGTATGGAAGATTTGCTATAATTCATGAACCAATATTGATACATTATTATCAGATATAAGTTCATACCTCATTCACATTTTCTAACAATATGGACTTAACAGAAGCAGAAGATAAGAAGAGGTGGCAAGAATACACAGAACTGTACAAAAGAGATCCTAATGACCCAGATAACCACGATGGTGTGATCACTCACCTAGAGCCAGACATCCTGGAGTGTGAAGTCAAGTGGGCCTTAGTAACCATCACTGCAAACAAAG
>NW_011495018.1:1992564-1993603 GCF_000754665.1 Bison bison bison | reverse complement strand
GGTGATGCTGTGAAAGTGCTGCACTCACTATGCCAGCAAATTTTGGAAAACTCTGCAGTGGCCACAGGACTGGAAAAGGTCAGTTTTCCTTCCAATCCCAAAGAAAGGCAATGCCAAAGAATGCTCAAACTACCGCACAATTGCACTCATCTCACACACTAGCAAAGGAATGCTCAAAATTCTCCAAGCTAGGCTTCAACAGTATGTGAACTGAGAATGTCCGGATGTTCAAGCTGAATTTAGAAAAGGCAGAGGAACCAGAGATCAAATTGCCAAATTCTGTTGGATCATCAAAAAAGCAAGAGAATTCCAGAAAAACATCTACTTTTGCTTCATTGACTACACTGAAGCCTTTGTGTGGATCACAACAAACTGTGGAAAAGTCTTCAGGAGATGGGAATACCAGACCACCTGACCCACCTCCTGATAAAACTGTAGGCTGGTCAAGAAACAACAGTTAGAACTGGACACAGAATAATAGACTGGTTCCAAAATGGGAAAGGAGTATATTAAGGCTGTATATTGTCACCCTGCTTATTTAACTTCTATGCAGAGTACATCATGCGAAATGCTGGACTGGATGAAGCACAAGATGGAATCAAGATTGCCGGAAGAAATATCAATAACCTCGTATATGGTAGTTGACACTATCCTGTGGCAGAAAGCGAAGCAGAACTAAAGAGCCTCTTGATAAAGATAGGAGAGTGAAAAAGCTGGCTTAAAACTCAACGTTCAGAAAACTAAGATTATGGCATCTCGTCCCATCACTTCATGGCAAATAGATGGGGAAACAATGGAAACAGTGACAGACTTTCTTTTCTTGGGCTCCAAAATCACTGCAGACAGTGACTGTAGCCATGAAATTAAAAGACGCTTCCTCCTTGGAAGAAAAACCATGAGCAACCTAGACAGCATATTAAAAAGTAGAGACATTACTTGGTGGACAAAGGTCCATCCAGTCAAAGCTATGGTTTTTCCAGTGGTCATGTATGGATGTGAGAGTTGGACCATAAAGAAAGCTGAGTGCCGAAGAATTGAT
>NW_011495018.1:1989519-1992464 GCF_000754665.1 Bison bison bison | reverse complement strand
AGCTGGCTTAAAACTCAACGTTCAGAAAACTAAGATTATGGCATCTCGTCCCATCACTTCATGGCAAATAGATGGGGAAACAATGGAAACAGTGACAGACTTTCTTTTCTTGGGCTCCAAAATCACTGCACATGATGACTGCAGCCATGAAATTAAAAGACGCTTACTCCTTGGAAGAAAAGCTATGACTAACCTAGACAGCATATTAAAAAGCAGAGACATTACTTTGCCAACAAAGGTCCATATAGTCATGTACGGATGTGAGTTGGACCATAAAGAACTCTGAGCACCAAAGAATTGATACTTTTGAACTGTGGTGCTGGAGAAGACTCTTGAGAGTCCCTTGGACTGCAAGGAGAGCAAACCAGTCACTCCTAAAGGAAATCAGCTCTGACTATTCATTGGAAGGACTGATGCTGAAGCTGAAACTCCAGCATTTTGGCCACCTGATGGGAAGAACTAACTCATTGGAATAGACCTGATGCTGGGAAAGATTGAAGACAGAAGGAGAAGGGGGTGACAGAAGATGAGATGGTTGGATGGCATCACTGACATGAATTTGAGCAAGCTCTGGGAGATGGTGAAGGACAGGGAGGCCTGGTGTGCTGCAGTCCATGGGGTCACGAGTCAGACAGAGCTGAGTGACTAAACAACAAAGTTTTTACCTAGTGTTCTTTCTCTGTCCCAGGGTCCCATCCAGAATCCCACATTGACTCTTAGGGTTGTGTCTCCAGAGGCTCCTCTGGGCTGGGCAGTTTCTCAGACACTCCCTGTTTTTGATAAACTTAGCAGCTTGAGGAGTGCTGGGCAGGTGCTGCCCAGGAGTGCCAGGCAGGTGAGACATGTCTCTGTTGGGATTTGTCTGAGGTTTTTGTTGTGCTGAGATGAGGCTAAAGGAAGGGGGTGACAGAGGATGAGATGGTTGGATGGCATCACCGACTCAATGGACATGAGTTTGAGTAAACTCCGGGAGTTGGTGATGGACTGGGAGGCCTGGCGTGCTGTAGTTCATGGGGTTGCAAATAGTTGGACACAACTGAGCGACTGAACTGACCTGAGATGGGGCTGTGGTAGGAAAACCAGAGCCAAGTGTGCTTCTCATCACGTCCTACCTAGAGTATGGTCTGCATGTAACGCTGCTGATGGTGACTTTGGTCGCCTGGCTGAGGTCTGTCACGCCTCCACAGTCAAGCCACGGTTTTCCCTGGTCAGTGTCCTCTGGGAGAAAGCCATCTGTACGGCCCACGTGTAAGGGGTGTCGTTAGGCAGAATATTGGAGTTCTACAAGGAGATTTTGGGAGATTTGTCTCTTTTCTCCATTTTAGTTTTTCCAATAACATATTTATGTCAGTGTGGACTCGGGTATTTATTTTACACTTAAAAGGGTAGCGGGCAGTGTGATTTAAGATTGAGAAAGGCTGGTGGCCTATACATGGCTTTCATTGTATGAGCCACTGTTCTTGTCTGTTTTAAATGTTTCAAGTGAAGTGAATGGGAGATGAGTGTAGGGCTGATGTCCTGGGGCTGAACCAGGCTGGTGGACAGTCACTTCCCCATGTGCCCCCTTGGCAAGGATGACTGTACCCGCCCCTTCTCCCTGGCCCTGCCTCTTGTCTGTGGTCACGGCCGGGGTGACTGGGATGCAAGCCTGCTGCCCCTTGGCATCCAGAACCTTCTGTTTTCAGGGTCCTCACTCAGCTGACACAGCTTGAGAGCGAGTCTGGGCCCTGCCGGTTCAGGCCGCCTCCCTTCCAGGTGCCCTGACTGGGCACTCGCCCTGCCCCGGCCTGGTCTGCATGGAGCCCGTGGGGGGCCGTGTGGCCTGGCAAAGCCCTGGGCTGGACCCTGTTCCTCATATGATCTTCGGTCAGGTCTGTGTGCCCCAGCTGGAACCCCTGCCGGGGTTTGGGCCATACGGCATCCTGAGTGAGGCGCGTCTGCAGGGGCCTGGCCCCTCTGCTGAACCTCCCGCCTCACTTGGATGGCTGCCCGCCTGTGCTGAAGGATGTGGACTCATTATCTTGTCTGTCTTGCGGGATGGTGTTAGCTTGGCAGTTAATAAAGGATTTTAATTAAAGAGGGAAGAATCATTTTGGCAAACTAGCCTCATTCACAAACTCAAATGACCCGTCAAAGTTATAAGTTGGGTTCATTTCCATCTGAGCCTCTGCTGTTTGCGGGGAGCTCAGCACAGAGCCTGGGGGTGATGCGGGCACCTGGGGGAGCCCGACCCTGCCTCCTCCACCCGAAGCCCAGGCAGCCATGCCATCCTTGCTGCTCCCGGCCTGTGGCCCCCGGCCCCCAGCAGGCCCCCACCTGCTCATCTCTTAAGGGATCCATCCTCCCTGTAGCCTTTTCTCTGAGTGCTGGCCGGCGGGGCTTTGACAAAACTGGAGATAACGGTAGGCTCACGAGCAAGGGTAAGAAGTAACAGGAGTCCTGGCTGTCCCTACCCGCTGCCCATGCAGGGTCAGGCTGACGGCCGCGACTCCGCCCTCTGACCTCCATCAGATCTCGCCTGTCCGTGTGCCCTGCTGTGTGCCTGTGTGTGTGTGCTCTTGGGGGTCCCCGTGCATGCATGCGTGTGTGTGGGCACGTGCACGTGTCTAGTTCTCTGCCCTTTACCACACGTGTGAACTCATGCACCCATGCCCACTGGCAGGACACAGAACAGCCTGTTCCCCACGGGGCTCCCTGCTGCTGCCCCTGCGTGCCCAGGGCCACCTCTCCCGCCCCCCTCACCTGGCCAGTGAGGCCCCTTCTAAGCAGATCACTGCCCTCCCCAGCTCTCGCCTTCCTCTCCTGATCCTTGACCCTCCTCGGCTCAGCCCATGGCACTTGGTGATGTGACAGTTGCAGCCCTTGCCTCTGCGCTGACCAGGGGGCTGGGCTCTCGCCTACCTGCCTTCCTGCCCCGCCCCCCCTCCCCGCCCCTGCTGCCTGCA
>NW_011495018.1:1987086-1989419 GCF_000754665.1 Bison bison bison | reverse complement strand
GCCCCCTACGCCTTGGTGCCTTTGCCCGCGTGCCCACTCCCTTTCTCCCGAGCGCTGGCTCCACTGAGGCACGAGGCACGTCCTGCTTGTCTGTGTCCAGCATCCGCGCGGGTCCCTTGGGTAAGTGTGAGGCTGGACCTCGACCACGCAGAGGGCTGGGGAGCCCCAGAGGCCACTGGACAGTGGCCATGGGAACTTCACCTCTGCTGAACTAGATGGGCCTGGGAGGGGAGGCAGGGGGCGCCATGCCAGGGAGGCTGGCCTCAAGGAGGCCGTGGTGGGAATCCAGGTGTGGGCAGCTGGACGTGGCTGTGGACAAAGCGGTGGAAGTGGTGAAGACCATGCTCAGGTGTGAGCCCAGGTTGGACAAGACCCCAGGGGCCGTCCTCTCAGCGCCCCCTGTGGGGGGCGGGTTGTGCATCAGTGTCCGATGGTGCAGGCCCACTCCTTGCTGGGCGGGCGGGTCAGAGGAGGAGCCCGCTCCCTCATCGGGAGGAGAGCAGCTCCCTTCCGGTGTGGTTCTCGGCAGCCTAAGTGTGGTCTCCTGGCCCCGCTGTTGCAAAGCCGCGCTGGGCCGGGCGGCCGTTTCCTGGTATCGCGGCAGGACTCTGGTTTCCAGGGCAGGGAGCCCAGCGTCTGACGAGACTCTTCCCTCCTGCGCGCTGCTGGATTTTGGTTTCGCTTTCGTGTAAGTTGCACGGTTGTTGGTGTCACTGCCGGGCCAGCGCGCACCCCGCCCTCCGCCACCCGCTCGGGGTCTCTGGTCCCGCCTTGGCCTCGGCTGGGGGTGATGGGTCTCACATGCATGGAGTACGTGGGGTCGGCTGGGGGCTGCCCTACGGGGCCCCTCCTCACCCCCCTGGCCAGCCTAGGCTTGTCCTCACGGTGGTCACAGGGCAGAGACGGCGGGCAGGCGTCTAGTGCCTCTGGAACCCGGGCTGGAGCTGTGCCCTGTCCCCTCCGCAGCTGCAGAGCCGGCCCGGGGGTGGACAGAGGGGACCTGTCTTTTCAGTGGGGCCGCTGGGCAGGGTCCACCGTGCTGACCGGGGCAGCTGAGCTTCCGGGGGGACGGCAGCCCAGGGTCCCAGGCACTACCTAGGGAGACAGGCCGGTGCGTGCGTGGGTGCACGTGTGCGTGTGTGGGTGTGCGTTGTGCCCACAGGCATGTGCACACACGCTTACGCATGCAGCTGTGTGGGAAGACGCAGCCCGTTTCCGACCCGTCTAGTGGGCCTGCCGCTGCCCTGGGCCGTCTTGTGGGGACGGCATCTGCGTCCAGACCCAGCCGGGCAGGAGCTGCCGGCCTGGGCGAGCGGCCTCCCAGAGCGCAGTCCAGCTTGGTCGCCCAGGGAGCCCCGGGGCTGCTCGTGCACGCCCCCTAGCGGTGGTGTTTCTGGGCGCGCGCTGGAGTGACCGTGCTCCGTGACCGATCCTCCAAGGGTTTGTGGGCGCAGCGGCCGCAGGTGCTCTGAGCCCTGGCTTGTCTGACTCTGCTTGGGTCGGCGTCCGGTTGCCCTGTCCTCCCCACTCTCTGCTCGGGGCGTCTGGGCCCCGCCTCCCTGGGCTCCGGGCAACGCTGACTGGGCTGCCTCTTCTCAGTGGACCGGGCCTGTGGGCCCTGAAGTCGGGGGGTAGGGGGCGGGGATGGTGCCCTGACACCCACGCCGCCCGCCCGCCCCACATCTTCTGTGTCGGCTGGAGTCAGTCGGGTTTGCTGGAACTTTCTTCTCCCAGCCCAGGGAAGTCGTGGGAACAGAGAGGATCTTTTATGAGGAAATAAAAATGGAAGCGATTTCTTTCAGTGCCTGTGGCTGAGACCCTCGGCATAGAACAGGAAAGGGGTAACCCTGCCCCCAGCTTCTCCACCACCCCTGACGGGAGAGCAGTTTTCTTAGTGTGGTCGCCTGGCTCTTGCAGGGTGACTTGTGTGGCCCACGCGGAGGAGCTCCTCCAGGTGGTTCAGGGGTCAGAACAGGTGGCCCACGGGGCGGGATGCTCTTGACCATAGAGGGCAGTGTCCCAGGGGGGTGAGTCTCACAGCCTAGTATGAGGGCTACACACTCTGCCCTGGAGGGGCTCTCTTGTCCTTGGGGACCATGCCCTGAGCCACCGTTATCATCATCGCCTGGGCAGGAAGGGGGTGGAGAAGCCCCCGGGACCCTTCATGAGGGGACCCCTTTCCTGTGCCCAGCAGGACATCAGACAGCTCCCTGGACCTCAGCCAGATGGGAGACGTGGCCCCTGAGTCCACCTCTGGCCCTGGGGAAGGGGTCCCATGAAGGCAGTGGCCAGTCTTAACTCAGCTTCAGGGCACCGGGCTCCCTTCCTGGTAG
>NW_011495018.1:1983181-1986807 GCF_000754665.1 Bison bison bison | reverse complement strand
GCCCGGGGCTTCCGGGAGCTGATGGCGGAGCTGGGTGGGCTGGCCACCTCGCCCTGCGCGGGAACCAGTCTGGAGGTTGGGGGAAGGGGATGGTTGGGTGCAGTCTGTCCACGTGGATCGGCGGGGTGAGGATGAGCACGCCTGCCCTTGCAACGTTCCCGTCTCCTTGAAGCAAGAGCTTTGTCTACACTGGAGAAGAATCAGAAAGGCAGCTAAGATCATCAGGGTTTTGATGCAGAGGTGTCATCCACGTCCGTTCTGAACCCTCAGCCACTTTCTCCAGCCACATGCACAGGATTCCGGGTGGGACTCTGAGTTATCTGTACAGCTCAGGGTCCGTCTGTGTGCATGGATAGTCTTACTCAAGGGTTTCACCCTCACGTGCCACAGGGCTCACAGGATTCCAGTTTATGGGGCTTTTTCAAATGTGGACGCCACGAGAACAAACAGTCCTGCCCCCATCCTCCAGGCTTCCTCCAGGCCGGTCCCCTCGTGGCCCATTGCGTGTCTGCCTGTGTTGTGTGAGATGCGCTTCTGTCTGAGTGGGTGGTCTTACAGCCTTCCGCAGCCAGGCCACTCAGCTGCAGAGGAGGTCACTGGCCCTGGCAATGGGCAGAAGGGCCAGCTGGCGAGAGCCCAGCGCCAGTACCCGTTGCCCATCCACTGTGCCAGCCGGGGCCCCAGAGCTGCGCTGTTCCCCCTGAAAGGCCACCCAGAGATGAGCACCATCTTTCAGAATTAACTTCTCCTCCCAGTGAGTGTCAGAAGTCCCATAACTTCATTAGGAGCGATCGGAAAACTCCATTTGCTTTTATTAGTTTGAAAGCTGCTCTCAGGGCCAACGTGCGGAATAGCCCAGGGGACAGGGAGGCTCCCAGCACAGAAGGAGAGTCCAGCCCAGTGTCAAGGTCACGGCTGCCATGACCTGTGCCCTGGCCCGTCGGATGCCTCTGACCTTGAGGCCACCTTGGAGGCTGAGGATCGCGTTCTGTTTTGTAAAACCTGCCTGCCTATGTGCAATGGAATATTATTTAGCATTAAACGGAAAGCAGTTCTGACACCTGCTACCGCGTGGATGAACCTTGAGGACATCCGGCTGAGTGAAGTAAGCCGGACACAAAAGGATAAGCAGCAGGTGATTCCGTTTCTGTGAAGTATTGGAAATAATCACATTCGTAGAGACAGGAAGTAGATGGTGGGTGCTGGGGCCTGGGGGAGGGGAATGGTAAGTTAGTGTGGTTTTTTTTGGTAAGATTTTTTTTTTCTTTTTTGGGTGTGGACCATTTCTAAAGTCTTTATTGAATTTTTTACAATATCATTTCTGTTTTGTGTGTTTTTTATTTTTTGGCTGCAAGGCATGTGGGATCTTTCCTCCCCTGAAAGTTCTGGAGATGGGCAGTGGTGATGTCATCAAGTCCAAGCTTGTAGTCCTCGCTGTATGATAGGCCAGTTGATGGAAGACGAGGTGTCGGGACAGCAGAGAGTGGCTTTATTCAGAGGCCGGCAGACCGAGAAGGTGGCGGACTAGCGTCCCAAGAACCATCTTCCCCAAGTCAGAATTCAGCCTTCTTTTATACTCAGAGGGGAGGGAATGAAGGTCTGCTTTAAGCTGGACTCTGGAGGGAATATTAATTTCTTCCTTCCTGAAGCCTTCACAGGTGGGTCTGGTCAGAATGTTTCCTACGAGCTAAGCAAGGGTATTTTAGCTTAATGCTCATTACCTGGGATGTAGGACTCCCAGAGATGGGCCATTATGAGTAATTTAAGCTTGTAGGCACTATCCCTCTAGTGATGAACTTGAAATAGGATATGAAGGCCCTTCCCTGTTTCAGTGACAGTTACACGGCCATGAGAACATATTTCATACTGAACTGTGCACTTAAAGATGATCCATTTTATGTTCTGGATTTTTCCCCATGATTTAAAGGATAGGAAATAATGCATTCTCTTCATCCTTGACCACTTGAGCCCCAACTAAACCTGGAAATGCATTAGCATATGTGATAAGCCAGCCTTAGGTCTTGGACCAAGCTGCAGCGTGGGCACGGAGAGCTTCCGCTGCAGACGTCCAGGCTGCCTGGGCCGTGAGCCTGGGCACGTCACTGGCCCATGAGCCTCTGACCTCCTCCTGGGACGGGGTCGGCCCTGTCAGTGTCTTAGCAGACTCGGAATCTGCATCAGATGCGCCTTTTCTTCTCAGTCCCCAAATTCCCAGGTGGCATCCCTGTAACCAGGGTGACCACATGTCCCAGCCTGGCTGGCCCATCCCAGTCCACACCAGCAGAGTGCTGGGTGGGCCTCTGGCCGTCCTCCTGGTGCAGGTGACGTCGTAGGGTCGTCCTAACAGGAGGTGCCTGAGTGCCCTGGCTCCTCTTGGGGTGCGAAGGTTTATGCCCTGGCTGCTGGGAGGCTGCAGCCAGTTCAGCCCTCTCCCGGAAGCGCACTCTGTCCGCCTGTGGTCACGGCAAGGGAACCCAGGTCTCCGTCACAGGGGCTGCTGGCGACGTGACCTGGGGACCCTCCTAGATGAGCTGGAGAGGTTGTGAAACCACCTCCTGGAAGTCAGCAGAGACCTGATGCCCCCCTGTGGGTTGGTGGTGTCCCTCTGAAGGCACACGGAGTGCCAGGGAGCAGGCAGTCTCCATGATGGGGACGGGTTAGTCCCATCTGAGCTGGGGACTTGCATTCCAGGGCAGGGGTAGAAGATGCCAGAGCCACCAGCGTCCACCCTGGGGGCTTGGACACAAGCACTCAGGCTGTGACCCAGGAGGGCACTGGGTCAGCCAGGATGAGATACCACCGGCCGGTGAGGGAGATGGCAGACCCGAGGAAGTGAGGGGACCTGAGGAGGTAAGAGGGGGACCCGAGGGGGTGAGGGGAACCCGGGGAGGTGAGGGGGACCCTAGGGAAGTGAATGGGGGGACCCTAGGGAGGTGGGTAGGAGGGGACTTGAGGAGGGGAGGGAGGGCAGTGAGGCACTGACGGTTCAGCTTGACCACTTCCTGCTCCCGAATCTTTTGATTTATCGTTTAAGTCGTAACATGCACACAACCTGAGCTGTATCCTCTTAGCCGTTTCGAGTGTACAGTGCAGTGATGTTAAGTATGTAATACTGTTTTGCACTCTTTGCCCCAAATCTCCAAGGTCCCAAGGTCCTGCAGGAGCCCCAAGGCCTCGGTTTTCATAACTCACTGTCCCATTTTGCTGACGGCTTTGTGGGTCCTTGATGGTCGGGGAGAAAGCCACAGCCTCCTCCTGGCTTCTCCACGTCTCCACAGTAACCTCCTGCAGTTGAGACCCATGGTGACCATTAGCTCGTAGGCCTTAATCGGTTTTTAACACATGAGAGAATCTTACCGTGACCCTCCCCCGAGGAATGCTCAGCTTTTTAGAGAGCTCCCAGAAAGTCAGAATAATTCCCACTGGTTGTTTTTAACTCTCTTGTTATAGGAGTCGCACAAGGAATAGTCAGCAGTTGGATGTAGTTTTTCTTCTTCAAGCCCTGGGGCTGTGTCAGCCCTGGAAAGCCCGGCCTGTCCACTGCCCCCTCCCTCCCTTCCACTCCCGCCTTCTCCCCTCTCCCTTGCCTCCCTGGGTCAGGGATTGCAGATGTGAGGCTAATACAC
>NW_011495018.1:1982009-1983081 GCF_000754665.1 Bison bison bison | reverse complement strand
GCTAATACACACGGCTCTTCACGTGCCGCCCTGTGTCTTGTGCCCAATGCCCTGAGCAGCAGATGTTATTAAATGCTGGCTGTGGTCCAAGCGCTGGTTGGTGGGTGCCCACTACAAGGCCCAGGGGCAGACCTGTGCTTTGGTGGCAGCTCTCAGCCGCTGTGCCTGGCTCGGGCCTGCCAGGTGGGCTCAGGGTTGGCGTCTGGTAGAGGATGTCTGTCCAGTCACAGCGGCCAGAAGCCCAGCATCCTTGGTGGGGCCTGGAGTTCAGGTGGTTTTCTGGACCATTGCCTCATTCATGAAAGCAGGTCCTCCAGGCCTCCGGCCACAGTGGGTGATGACCAGGGCCAGAGGCATCCTTACTGTTACGGGCACAGCCTGTTGGCAGCCTTGGGCTCCCAGCCATGTCCGGTGTGCCTGCGGACCCCTGGCCTGGCCCGCGCGGGGTCCTGCCCCAATCTGCCCTCAGATGAAGATGCTGTGGTACAGGGCTTCTGGCTGCCTGTCTTTCTGACCTTGGCTCCAAAACCCATTGAAACTCTTATGTTACAAACTCCTTAAATACTGTTATTTTATGTTGAGAATGCTGGCCAGGAGACTTAACCAGAGTCTTGAAGGTCATAAGGGTTTATGAAGCCAGTGTGGAAAGGTGCTTGTGATGAACACAGACTTCCTGGACACTTTTCTGTTTCTTGTGGATTTTCACTGTTCAACAGGCAATGAGATTTATCTCACAGTTTTGTTCTCATTTTCCTCTAAAGATAATTATGTATGATACACTTGGGTGTGCTGCGTTCCCCTTTCTGTGTTCCCTGACTTTGAAATGTGAAGGTGTTATAAATTGTGCAATAAAAAGCTGATTCTGTAGCGAATGAAACAGAAAGACTCTCTTTCTAATTGTATCTGTTAATCTCGTACACGTCTTCATTAGGGGTTTTAGTATATTGAAAAGATGCATCAAAGTTGGCAATTAAGGAAGCGTCCTCATCAATACGGGTTAGTACATTTTTCTGTGTCGGGGGCCAAGGGTAGGGTTGCACCCAGGACACAGCTCCAGTCTGCACGCAGTCCC
>NW_011495018.1:1981353-1981909 GCF_000754665.1 Bison bison bison | reverse complement strand
TCCCTGCCGCACTCTCGGTCAAAACGAGCATCCACTTCTCGGGGTGCGTGGACCAGAGGCTTGGAGCCGGGCGCTCATGTGCACATAGCCTCCCAGCATGACTAAGTGCTCACCCTGACTGTTCTGCAGACAGGGGAGTAGGTTCAGAGAGGTAAGGAAAGATGCAGAGTGCAGGTGCGGATCTGAGCCCAAACCACAGGCCTCCCTGAGCCCGGCGGGTACGTGCCCCAGAACAGTCAGGAAGCAGGGGGTCTGTGAGTCGTGTCTTAGTTCTGCTTTCCCTGCTGGGGACTCACGGTCCACGGCTGCCTCTGGTCCCCCAGCTGGTCAGTGGAGGAGCTGGCTCCACGCCAGGCCCTCTTCCGGCAAGTCTGTCCAGCACCATGGACAGAGGCAGGGTGAGGCGGCCCCCTGAGTGGGTGTGGAAAAAGACCAGGACCAAGAACTGAAGACCTGCTGCTGCTGCTGCTAAGTCGCTTCAGTTGCGTCCGACTCTGTGCGACCCCATAGACGGCAGCCCATTTCCTTCTCCAATGCATGAAAGTGAAAAGTGAAA
>NW_011495018.1:1976668-1981253 GCF_000754665.1 Bison bison bison | reverse complement strand
GACTCTTCGAGACCCCATGGACTACAGCCCACCAGGCTCCTCCATCCATGGGATTTTCCAGGCAAGAGTACTGGAGTGGGGTGCCATCGCCTTCTCTGAAATGAAGACCTACTTGCTGCTAAATGTAGACATTTGGTTTCAGGGTCTGAGAGTGAGGAATTAGGAGAAGTTTTAAGGGAAAAACACTTAAGTAACAGTTTATGGGTCTAGTCGGGGAAAGAATGATGGGAATTTATTTTCCTAAGGAGCAGTTATTTAATCAGAGGCTGATAAACAGGCTCAAGTCTGACTTGGAATTTTGAGGGGCTATATTTTCCTCCCGCCTCTGCCATGGTGAGCGGCTTAGCTCATGGCTTAGCTCATTCTGTCTTTCTCATTATTTTCATTCTGTTAATTAACTCAGCCAGCCAGATGTGACATTTATAAAAAGCATCGGGAATGTTCTGTGCAGAAGACATGCCTACCTGTGAAGGCGTTTTGCTGTAAGCAGGGGGTGGCATTTTCATGGAGAGGTGTCATGAAGGGGCCACGCGCTTGCCCCCACAGGGCAGGGGTCCTGAGCCTGGTGGGCCGAAGCTGGGTGTCCAGGCAGGGGCCCCCTCCTCTTGCGTCAGGGTGGGCAGTGCAGATGTGATGTGTTTTCCAGCAAGAGCAGGCTTCTGGAAGGAGCATCCTTGGGCCTGGGAAGTTCTGGAGTAACTTAATGGTCAGCATAGATGGCGTGTGCTCGGCCTGCCCTTGTGCAGCTGGACCACTTGGGAACTGGGTGGGTGGGTTGAGTCCTGATGTGTTACCAAATGATGGACACCTGCCACCTAGTTCAGGCAGTAGAGGGGCCACTGTAGCAAACACACGTGTACTTAGGCTGCATGTTCAGATGCTTCTGCGTGGCCAGCACCGTGTGCAGTGTCCTCACGCGTTCTGTGCTTGCTGTTCAGTTGCTCAGTCATGTCACATGACTCTTTGTGACCCCACGGACTGCAGCACCCCAGGCTTCCCTGTGCTCCACTATCTCCCGGAGCTTGCTCAAACTCATGTCCATTGAGTCGGTGATGCCATCCAACCATCTCATCCTCTGTTGCTCCCTTCTCCTCCTGCCTTCAATCTTTCTCAGCATCAGGGCCTTTTCCGATGAGTCAGCTCTTCCAATCAGGTGGCCAAAGTATTGGAGCTTCATCTTCAGCATCAGTCCTTCCAATGAGTATTCAGGACTGATTTCCTTTGGGATGGACTGGTTTTATATCCTTGCTCTTCAAGGGACTCTCAAGAGTCTTCTCTAGCACTACAATTCAAAAGCATCAGTTCTTCAGTGTTCAGGCTTCTTTATGGTCCAACTCTCACATTAGTACATGACTGTTGGAAAACCCATAGCTTTGACTAGACGAGGTGATGTCTCTGCTTTTTAATATGCTGTCTAGGTTGGCCATAGCTTTTCTTCCAAGGAGCAAGTGTCTTTAAATTTCATGGCTGCAGCCACTGTCCACAGTTAATCCTCAAAAAATTCTGTGAGGTATTGTTCTTTTTCCCTTTTCCAGATTTTCTTTTTTCTTTAGAAATATGTACTTGTTTCTGGCTGCGCTGGGCCTTTGCTGCCTTGCACGGGGTTTTCTCTGGTTGTGGCGAGCGGGGGCTTCTCTCCGTTGCGGTACGTGGCTCCTCGCTGCAGCGGCGTGTCTCATTGCAGAGCGCGGCTCTCGGTGTGTGGGCTTCAGTAGCTGTGGCTCCTAGTTGCCCCGAGGCTTGTGGGGTCTTCTCGGGCCAGGGATGGAGCCCTTGTCCCCTGCATTGGCAGGTGGATTCTTAACCACTGGGAGCCAGGGAAGTCCCTGTGAGGTATTGTTCTATAAGATGAGAAAGCTGACACTCAAAGAATGTAAGAATCTTGATCCAAGCCATGTAACTAATAAGCCAAAAATCCGGGACCCACAGATATTCTAAGTAATGGGCTTAACATATAATGTACATCAGTGAATATGTGGAATGCATTTGAGAACATACAAGAATGTGTTTATTGAGTGTTTTCTAATGTCAACTATTGTGGGATTTTCAGGAGCAAAGGTGAATGAGGCCCGGCCGCCTGGCCCTCAGGCCCCCATAGGACCAGGGTGGATGTGTGTCCACTGGGGTGTTGGGGACAGCCCGTGAGGGAGGGAGGGCAGCTGCTCTGGACACTGGACAGCCCCGTGTACCCCGAAGTCATTGGCACAAACAGGCTGCAGACGCCCTCTGCAGGGCAGGGGGTGGGCGAGCGGGCTCTGGGCTGGGCCTGGATGCATGCCCTGGCCAGCGCGGCTCTTGCCATGTGGCCTGCACAAGTTCTTGGCCTGTCTGTGGTTCTGCCTTCCCGCCCGTTACAGGACGTGGTGACAGTGGCTACTTTGAGTCTCAGTAAGTGTGGGCACCTGGCCTCTGAGCACAGGCCGGGAGGCGGCACACACACACGTGGGCACCTGGAGCTCTTCTTCGTCTGCACATGGTTTTGGAGACTGTTTCCCTTTCCTTTCTAAATTACAAAAGTAACACATGCTCATAAGTTCCAACACCATTTATTTAGTCGCTAAGTCGTGCCGTGAACTGTAGCCCACCAGGCTCCTCTGTCCATGGGATTTCAACTATAGATGTATTTTATTATAAAGGTCTGCCCCTTCCAGAGGGGAAGACCATTGTCAGCTGTTGGCAGATAGCTTCCTAGACCTTTTTTCTAGGTGTTTACAAATGTGGATCCACCATGCGCATTTACGTCGTTGGAACCCCTCAGCACTCATTATTCTGCATGTATCGCAGCATATCCTGGACTGGCTTGCGTCATTTGACATGCAGTGTGGACATTTACAAATGTTACCTTTTCCGTGGCTTAAGTTACCTCAATTTTTTAAAATTTACCTTTGGCTGCAGTGGGTCTTTGTTGCTGGGCACGGGCTTTCTCTAGCTGTGGTGAGCAGGGGCTACTCTGAACTTGCAGCGTGCGGGCTTCCCGTTGCCGTGGCTCCTCTTGTTGCAGAGCAGAGTCTCTGAGGTGCTGGGCTCAGTCGTTTGGTGCTTGGGCTCTGTTGTCCTGCAGCATTGTGGAATCTTCCCAGACCAGGGATTGAACGTGTGTCTCTTACGTTGGCAGGTGAATTCTTAACCACTGGACCACCAGGGAAGTCTGCCTCAATTTTTAAATCACTTTCTTACCTGATGGACATTGAGGTGTCTGGCCTGCACTCTCCCTACCCCCATATTTCATTTAGAAAGAACTTTGCGTCAGTTGTCCCTGTATGTCCATCTTTCAATTGGAGGAAGATCTGCATTCAGTGAAAGAAATACCAGCACATTCAGTGTCTGCCCAGTGGCCCAGGAATCCGCCCTGAGCAGTGCTCCATCTCTGAGATGGTCCGGGGGGCAGGCTGGCCCTGTTGGTGAGGTCCTAGAGGGGACTGCTGGGCTGTGGGTCCAAAGCTCTTTGCTCTTGGGAGAATTTTGGCAGTGAAATTAGGCATCTAAATAGACTTGTCAATGGTACAACAAAATGGTGAGAATTATATTAAGAGAATTAAATATTAATTGACAAATGGGAGTGCATCCAGGGGAGGATTTCCAGGCTGGTGAAAGATTTCGAAACTGTATTTTCACCAGCAGGGATGTTCAGCCTGAAAAGCATGGGGACCACCATCAGGACCACCAATCAGGGATCACCTACTGGAAGGACAGAAGGAAACCTTTCCTCTGTGGTTCCAGAGGATGGAGCTAAGGCTAATGGATCCAACTTACAGGAGGCTGACTTAGACTCAAAATGCACAGACCTCTGGGCATTCAGATATCTCTGCAGAAGCCCTGGGCTGAAAGTCCAAGCCCCAGTGGGGTGGAGGGAGTGGTGGATCCAGGCATATTCCCCTCTTCTCTGCTCCTGACTCAAGTGCCTGAGAAGTGAACTGTTATAAACAAAGGAGCCACGTTCAAAAGGAAGAGGAGAGCTTCCAGCCCCAGGAGTGGAGAGAAGTCCAGGGAGAGCAGAGGCTGGAGCAGCGGGTTCAAGGGAGGTGGACTGGAGGGAGTAGTGGGACCAAGGCTTTTGAAGCCCCAAATGCTTCTTGTAAGATCTGCTTTTAACCACACAACCTGCAGGCCAGGTTGAGGCAACTGCAAAATCGGGTAAGAGGGAAAATGTCCAGGGCATGAGTTGCAAACAGAATTACAAATCACAGGAAGAGACTCAAGAAGCAGCCAGGAGATGACACATGTGGGAGAAGGTGCGCTCCGTGAAACAGAAATAACAACCGTCAGAAAACACTTTAAGGCGGAGGGTTCAGAGTCAAGGAGACCGAGGAGGGGGCTGTGTTCCATTCCCTTGAAATGGAAAAGGAGGCTGTTGGGCTAGGTCTGGTCCAGTTCCCGGGAGGCAGACTCTGAGAGGAAGGCTTCTGTGCAGGGCGTTTATCTCAAGGGCTCTCAGAGCGATACCTGTAAGGGTTTGAGGGAAGATGGGACAGACGGAGGACTTGAACGCTGACGCAGCCACAGTGGAGGCCACACACAAGCCCACGGCGGTGGTGGGAGCTTTAGAGCTTGGGCGGCTCTCCGAATTGTCCTCAGGGAGGCAGGG
>NW_011495018.1:1975773-1976568 GCF_000754665.1 Bison bison bison | reverse complement strand
AATGGCAACCCATTCCAGTACTCTTGCCTGGAAAATCCCATGGATGGAGGAGCCTGGTGGGCTACAGTCCATGGGGTCACAAAGAGTCCAGCAGGACTGAGCGACTTCACTTTCTTTCTTCCTTTCTAGGGAAGATATCTCATTTCTTTGTTGATTAATACAGTACTTTTCCTGGTCCAGATGTGGTGATGAGATTTGTGTTTTTTGCAAATGTTGTTTCTCTCGTGTTATTACCTAATCAGATGGCTCCCAGCTATACAACACTTTGAAGCAGTTATTCTAAGTACGAGGAAATTTTTCTAGCTAAAAAGCCGTGCACGATAATGCTCATGTGTATTTCATCACTATTGTTGTCTGAAATCATTCACAGTTAAAAAAAAAATAGAAATCTGTTGCTTTGAAGAGGTAACAGAGCCTGAAACCAGTGGCAGCATGGAAGGCTCTGTTTGCTTCCCAGAGAGAACTGCAGGCCTGGTGCCTGCTGGACTGTTGGCGAAGTGGAGCTGGCCCCGTGGTCTGTGGTCGGCAGTGGGCACAGCGGGAGCAGGGCCGACACACAGTGTGACCCCCGCCCCTCCTCCCCTTGCCGGTTCCAAATTCCAGAGAACCAGGCTCCGTGCACATCGTGTGAGCTCAGGTCCACAGTCGGGTGGCTCTGAGGGCCCTGTCCTGTGGGTGTGGAGACTTAGGGTAAGTGGTGCTCAGGTTCAGTGTCGGCCTTGAGAAGAAGCTCTGGCCTGTAACCCACAGAGGTCTTGTTACGGAACCAAGCTCGAGTGTGCTCACCCTTGCTGC
>NW_011495018.1:1963343-1975609 GCF_000754665.1 Bison bison bison | reverse complement strand
CCCAGGCTGTGGGGAAGGAAAGTGCAGCGTTTATTGCAGGCCCCAGGCAAGGAGTCCAGGCAGCTCGTGCTCAGAAGACCTGAACTCCCTGAAGGCTTCAGGGGAAAGGCTTTTAAAGAGAGAATGAGGGAGGGGGTCTGTGGGGGTGGGGACAGCTCATGGACGCTTTTCTGACTGGCTGGTGGTGAGGTCACTGGGAGTCACCATCCTCAGCCTTCTGGTTCCAGCTGGTCTGGGGTCTGTTGCTGGTGGGCAGCATGCAGTCAGCTTCTCCTGGTGGGGGCTTCAGTATCTGCACAGCAGCTCATGGGACGTGGCTCAGAATATTACCAATAGCCCTTGCGTGTGTGTGAGTGCTAAGCCGCTTCAGTCGGGTCTGACTCTTTGCGACCCTGTGGACTGTAGCCCGCCAGGCTCCTCTGTCCATGGGATTCTCCAGGAAAGAATGCTGGAGTGGGTTGCCAGTTCCTGCTCCAGGGGATCTTCCCGACCCAGGGATTGAACACGAGTCTCTTACGTCTCCTGCATTGGCAGGCGGGTTCTTTACCGCTGGTGCCACCTGGGAACCCCCTGTCGCCCTTGAGGGAGATCTAAAGGCCCTTGGTTTGTTTAACGGCTGGGCTATTAGTGTTTTGTCTTGCCTGTTTTCCTTTCTTGCTGTATTTCTCACTTCTCTGATAATGTTTATTCTTGGGAACTAGGGGAATGCCTAGGAGGCTGAAGTTTCTGTACAGACAAGAGGCAGGTGGAGGATGTGGGGGCGGTGTCTGTCCCCAGAAGGCCCCAGCAGGTCCGGCTCTGTCACACTCTGAGTCTTTGGATCCTCTGCTGTGCCAGGACACTTCTGCCTCCCACACCTGCTCCTCCAGGAACGGTAACGCTGCCCCGGTGGTTCAGGAGAAGCAGGCTTCTGTCGTCTCTCTCCTCTGTGTGGCTCTTTTCCCAGGTGTGCTGTCAGGGCCGGAGCGTGACATCTGCTGTTTGTTTGCCTGCTGGCCACACCGACGCTTGTCAGCTGTGTGAGTTTTCCAGGGGCCACGGCAACGAATGGCTGCAGACTGGGCGGTGTAAAGCGTCGGGAGTTCGTCCTCACCCCGTCCGGAGGCCGGAAGTCTGCAGTCACCGTGTGGCAGGCCACGCTCCCTCCCCAGGCTCTTGCGCGAGGAGGGGCGTCTTTTCTTCCCTCTTCTGTGTCGGGAGGCTCCGGGTGCTCCTTGGTTCGTGGCCACATGGCTCCCGTCTCTGCGTCCATCTTCCCTGTGTCTCCTCTTCTTCTTCTCTTCAAAGGACACTTCTCACCAGATTTAGGGCCCTTGGACAGCAGGGAGATCCAACCAGTCCATCCTAAAGGAAGTCCGTCTTGAACGTTCATTGGAAGGACTGATGCTGAAGCTGAAACTCCACTACTTTGGCCACCTGAGGTGAAGAACTGACTCATTGGAAAAGACCCTGATGCTGGGAAAGATTGAAGGCAGGAGGAGAAGGGGACGACAGAGGATGAAATGGCTGGATGACATCACTGACTCAATGGACATGAGTTTGAATAAACTCCGGGAGTTGGTGACGGACAGGGAGGCCTGGCGTGCTGCAGTCCATGGGGTCTCAAACAGTCAGACACGACTGAGTTGGACACGACTGAACTGTGATCATTCAGGATGGTCTCATCTCTGATGAGATCCTTGAATTAATTACATTTGCAAAGACTCTATTTTCAAATCAGGTTAGCCCACAGGTGCTGGGATTAGGGTGTGGACACGTCTTTTGAGGTCTCTGTGTCTCCACTGCGTCACCCAAGATGCACGTGAGGCTGTGGATGTGAGTGCACCCCAGAGTCTGAGGGCTGTTGGTAGTTTCATGGTCGAAGGACGAGAAGGACACGGACTTTCTGGGCCAGGAGGGTCGCTTGGGCTAAATGTGTGAACACGAGGATGCAGAAAGGGCTCACTGCACCGGCCGAGGAAGCCCGCGGAGGTGTTGAGGGGGCAGGGTGGGCAGGACTGGGATGTCCACCATGACAACGGTGCTCCGGTGGCTCCGTCCTGAGTCGGACTCGACGGCCTCAGCTGGGTGAGCTGGGGGCGGCGGAGGAGGGGTGGGCCGTGCCTCCCAGAGCTGGGTGCGGGCAGGCCTCTAAGCCTGCCCCGACTAAGGCTTGGCTGGATTTGGGGTTGATGTCCCGGGTGGGAGGGCTGCCCATCAAGGTATCTGTGTGGACAGTTCCCTCCCTTTATTTCCAGCCTGTGGCCTTGAGCTGGGGAGCTTTTCCGTGGCTCCTGGGGGCTGCTGTTCTTCCGAGGTGGCCGCTGAACCATGTGGGGTCTTGTGGTGTGAGGAGGGGTGGAGGCCGTGGGAGGCAGTGGCCCTGGTGGCGAGAGCTGTGTCAGGGTCCCTGGAGATCCAGGTGAATGTCGGAGGGTGTACTCACCTCCAGCCCCTGGGCGCGCCCATTGAGGACTGCTCTGCCTGATCCCTGCCCTCCCGGGAGCCGGCTCTCCAGCCCTGGGGCGGGGGTCTCATCACCTCTCACCCGGGGCCTCCCGACCCCTAGGGAGCCGTCTGGCCAGGGTGTGCCCACTGGTCCCCATCTGTCCCTTCTGCAGGGGCTGCACTGGGCTTCCCTGGGCATGCGCACCCTGGCTTTTGGGGGCCCTTCCTCGGCAGAAACATATTAAAATTATATTTTACCACTATGGCAACCCATTCCACTGTGCTTGCCTGGGAAATTCATGGACAGAGGAGCCTGGCGGGCTACAGTCCGTGAGGTCGCAGGGACTCGGACAGAACTGAGCGTGTGTGCACACACACACGAGTTGGTATAAAGGCGAACGGAATGAAGAAGTGACGACTCTTGCTTATTGGGAGAAATGGAGTGATTCTGCGGGCCCTGGCCTGAGCCTGTGGCAGCCTCCCCACCTGCACCTCCCGCGCCTGGCTCGGGGCTCCTTTAGTGACTGGACGGCACTCTCGAGCGCTGGCCCCAGCCACCCTCTCTCCTGCCCTGCGGGGCCCGGCAGAAACACTGCAGTTTCTTTTTATTTTTAGGTTGAAGTGTTGTTGATTCACAATGTTGTGTTGGTTTCAGGCGCACAGCAAAGTGATTTACTCTCTCCAGATATACACACATCGTATATACGTATATATGTATTTCGAGTGATTTGCCACTATAGGCTGCTGTAAGATATTGAACATGGCTCCTTGTGCGGTACGGTAAATCCACGTTGTTGTCTGTTTTATGCAGAATAGTTTGTGCCTGTTAATCCTGGACTCCTGGTTTTCCCCTCCCCGTCTCCCTTTCCCCTTTGGTAACCATGAATTTTTCTATGCCTCTGAGGCTGTTTCTGTTTTGTGTATAGATTCACTTGTTTTATCTTTTAGATTCCACATATAAAGTGACATCATGTAATATTTGCCTTACTGTGTCTGACTTACTACCCAGGTAGCTCAGTTGGTAAGGAATCCACTGCAATGCAGGAGACCCTGGTTCGATTCCTGGGTCAGTAAGTTCCCCTGGAGAAGGGATAGGATACCCACTCCGGTGTTCTTGGGCTTCCCCGGTGGCTCAGATGGTAAAGAATCTGCCTGCAATGTGAGAGACCTGGGTTTGATCCCTGGGTTAGGAAGATCCCTTGGGTTGGGAAGAGGAGGGCATGGCAACCCACTCCAGTATTCTTGCCTGGAGAATCCCCATGGACAGAGGAGCCTGGCGGGCTACAGTCCGTGGGGTTACAAAGAGTCGGACGTGACTGAGCGACTAAGCATATATATATGTATGTGCCACGTTTTCTTTATCCGTTCCTCTGTTGATCGACATTAAGGCTGCTTCCTTGTCTTGGCTATTGTAAACAGTGCTGCTGTGCACACTGGGATGCATGTGTCTTTACCAATGTCAGGACCATGGTTTTCTCCAGATACACGTCCAGGAGTGGGATTGCTGGGTCACATGGTAGCTCTGTTTAAAGTATTATTATTTTTTTTGGCCAGCTAGTCCCCACTTCCAGAGCTTCACCGGCTCTGCTTCAGCCTGCAGTTGCACTGGCCTGCGCCCCTAACTGTCAATGCACGGCAAAACCCAGCACACTACTGTAAAGTAATCAGCCTCCACTTAAAATTAATTAATTAATTAAAAAAAGAAAAGAACCCTCCATACTGTCTCCACAGTAGCTGCACCAATTTACATCCCCACCCACAGTGTAGGAGGGCTTCTCTTTCTCCACATCCTCTCTGGCATTTATTATTTTTGGACTTTTTGATGGTGGCCATTCTCACGGGCGTGGGTGATATCTCACCGTGGTTTGGGTTTGCGTTTCTCTAATAACTAGCAACGTCGAGCCTCTCTTCGTGTGCCTGTTGGCCTCTGTGCGTCTTTTGTTGGCTTTTGTTTCTGGCTGTGCCACAGGACATGTGGGATCTCAGCTCCTGTTGTTGTTTGGCCACTCAGTCGTGTCCGACTCTTCACCACTCCATGGACTGCGGCACGCCAGGCTTCCCTGTCCTTCACCGTCTCCCGGAATTTGCTCAAACTCATGTCCATTGAGTCGGTGATGCCATCCAACCATCTCAGTCTCGTTTATTCCTGACCAGGAATCAAACTCATGCCGCTGCAGTGGAAGCACAGAGTCTTAACCACTGGACTGCCACGGAAGTCCTTGTATGTCTTCTTTGGAGAAATGTCCGTTCAGATCTTCAGCCCATTTTTTTTAACTGGGTTTTTTTTTTTTTTTTTGGTGCTAAGTTGTATTTGCTGTTCATATATTTTGGATACTAACCCCTTGTCAGTCACGTTGCTTGCAGATATTTTCTCCCACTCTACAGGTTGTCTTTTCATTTTATTGATGGTTTCCTTTGCTGTGCAGAAACTTTTAACTTTGATTAGGTTCCATTTGTTTATTTTTGCTTTTATTTCTTTTGCCTTGGGAGACTGACCTAAGAACACACTATGCTTTTGAATAAACAAATGTCAGAATGACTCCTGACCCCAGTGGTTCAGGCGCCCACCGAGGTTTCCCAGTGCTCGTAAGTCTAATGATTTTATTACTCTAGGAATTTGCATCACCCATTACCGGAGCAGTTGGGAACTTAATCGGCAAAATTAAGGACACATACTTCAGAGTGTGCAGTAAATATTCACTGATGGATTACCTTGGGCCAGTCCTGCTGGGGCACTGGGCACAGTCACCACTTTCCTGCCTCGATGTTTATCCTAGCGTGGGAGGAAGCTGCAGGGCAGCTGCCTCCCTGGGGGGGACTTTCTCTGGCCCTGAGAGGGGGATGGCTCTAGGGAATGGGTGGGGGTGAGTGGAATTTGAATCTGTGCAAGCAGGAAGGGGAGGGCACTGAACTTAGTCCGTCATGGGAGCATCTGCGTGAGAGCCCAGGTTTGGAAAAATGAAACCCGCCCTTGCTGACACCCTGATAAAGATACAAGTGGGGGGTGATGGTCCAGGGAAGCCGATGGGGCCTCCTGCTAACATGGCCTGGGCACTCGCCATGCTGCGGTCTGTGTGCCCGCAGAGCACAGATGGCAAGGAGGTGGCCTCCCCAGTAAGCACGCAGACCCTCGTGGGGGCGAGTGTTGCTCTGAACAGTAGGCAGGATTACAGGGCACTCCAAAGTTTCTAAGTCCATTTGCCCTTGAGAATTCTGAACTGACCTCCAGTAGAAGGAACACCAAGAGGGTTTTAAAAAATCGAGCAGAACCACAAGGACCTGTCCGTCATGGTCTTCTTGATTTATGCTCTGGGCACTCACAGACCCCCATGCCCACGCTGGCCAGAGCGTCTGAAGCGGTCCTTCCTGCAGGGTCCTCATGGGGTCCAGCAGTGGGGGCCCAGCCAGGTGTCCGGTCCCTCCAAGAGCAGCTGCTCCCCCCAGGGGCCTGCAGAGGGATTGTCCTCTTTCACACTGTGGATCCTTCTGTTTGGGGTTTTCCTGTGACGGGTGAGGAGAGCAGTAGGTGAACAGGATTGAACCTGCGGCTGAGCAGGGCAGGTGGCCCACCCAGGCCCTGGACGTTCACCTTTAAGATGGGTCCTTTTCCTGAGCGGGTCAAGAAGGGCCTGGAAGTCATCGGTACAGTCATCAGCCCCATTCCCTGACCCAATCCTGCCCGACTGTAGCCTGACGTCCGGACCAGGTGGAGTGGGACCGTCCTGGTGTAGGAAGGAGGCTGTTCTCAAGGAAAAGCTGCCTGATCAGCCTCACCCTGTGAATTCTGAGACAATCCCATCGCTGCATTTAGAGTCCTGAGACCTGAATGTGGGGAGCTGGCTCTTGGGAGCCATGTTTCATGAATTTGTATTTCAACATGTTTCCCTTCTAAAACCCAGTTGGTCATGTAGTTGATCGATTCTCAAAGGGGCCAAGCATCAGAGTCACTGGAAGAGCTTAAAAATGAGCATCTCTAGGCCTGTCCCAGAGGCTCTGAGGGACCTGATAATCTAACACAGAGCAATCTTGTCACCCTGGGCTACCCTGTGCCTGCTCAGTCGCTCAGCCGTGTCCGACTCTTTGCGACCCCATGGACTGTAGCCCCCGAGGCTCCTCCATCCGTGGGACTCTTGAGGTAAGAATACTGGAACAGCTGGCCATTTCCCATTCCAGGGGATCTTCCTGACTCAGGGATCAAACCCACATCTCTTGCATTGGCAGGAGGATTCTTTATCACTGAGCCACCTGGGAAGGTGGCTACTCTGTGTCAGAGATCAGATCAGATCAGTCGCTCAGCCGTGTCCGACTCTTTGTGACATGAATCGCAGCACACCAGGCCTCCCTGTCCATCACCAATTCCCGGAGTTCACTCAGACTCACGTCCATCGAGTCAGTGATGCCATCCAGCCATCTCATCCTCTGTCGTCCCCTTCTCCTCTTGCTCCCAATCCCTCCCAGCATCAGAGTCTTTTCCAATGAGTCAACTCTTCGCATGAGGTGGCCAAAGGACTGGAGTTTCAGCTGTAGCATTATTCCTTCCAAAGAAATCCCAGGGCTGATCTCCTTCAGAATGGACTGGTTGGATCTCCTTGCAGTCCAAGGGACTCTCAAGAGTCTTCTCCAACACCACACTTCAAAAGCATCAATTCTTCGGCACTCAGATTTCTTCACAGTCCAACTCTGACATCCATACATGACCACTGGAAAAACCATAGCCTTGACTAGATGAACCTTTGTTGGCAAAGTAATGTCTTTGCTTTTGAATATGCTATCTAGGTTGGTCATAACTTTCCTTCCAAGGAGTAAGCGTCTTTTAATTTCATGGCTGCAGTCACCACCTGTAGTGATTTTGGAGCCCAGAAAAATAAAGTCTGACACTGTTTCCCCATCCATTTCCCATGAAGTGGTGGGACCGGATGTCATGATCTTCGTTTTCTGGATGTTGAGCTTTAAACCAACTTTTTCACTCTCCACTTTCACCTTCATCAAGAGGCTTTTTAGTTCCTCTTCACTTTCTGCCATAAGGGTGGTGTCATCTGCATATCTGAGGTTATTGATATTTCTCCCGGCAATCTTGATTCCAGCTTGTGTTTCTTCCAGTCCAGCATTTCTCATGATGTACTCTGCATATAAGTTAAATAAACAGGGTGACAATATACAGCCTTGACGAACTCCTTTTCCTATTTGGAACCAGTCTGTTCCATGTCCAGTTCTAACTGTTGCTTCCTGACCTGCATATAGGTTTCTCAAGAGGCAGATCAGGTGGTCTGGTATTCCCATCTCTTTCAGAATTTTCCACAGTTTATTGTGATCCACACAGTCAAAGGCTTTAGCATAGTCAATAAAGCAGAAATAGATGTTTTTCTGGAACTCTCTTGCTTTTTCCATGATCCAGCGGATGTTGGCAATTTGATCTCTGGTTCCTCTGCCTTTTCTAAAACCAGCTTGAACATCAGGAAGTTCATGGTTCACATATTGCTGAAGCCTGGCTTGGAGAATTTTGAGCATTACTTTACTAGCGTGTGAGATGAGTGCAATTGTGCAGTAGTTTGAGCATTCTTTGGCATTGCCTTTCTTTGGGATTGGAATGAAAACTGACCTTTTCCAGTCCTGTGGCCACTGCTGAGTTTTCCTAATTTGCTGGCATATTGAGTGCAGCACTTTCACAGCATCATCTTTCAGGATTTGGAATAGCTCAACTGGAATTCCATCACCTCCACTAGCTTTGTTCGTAGTGATGCTTTCTAAGGCCCACTTGACTTCACATTCCAGGATGTCTGGTCTAGGTCAGTGATCACACCATCGTGATTATCTTGGTCGTGAAGATCTTTTTTGTACAGTTCTTCTGTGTATTCTTGCCATCTCTTCTTAATATCTTCTTCTTCTGTTAGGTCCATACCAGTTCTATCCTTTATCGAGCCCATCTTTGCATGAAATGTTCCTTTGGTATCTCTGATTTTCTTGACGAGATCCCTAGTCTTTCCCATTCTGTTGTTTTCCTCTATTTCTTTGCATTGATCACTGAAGAAGGCTTTGTTATCTCTTCTTGCTATTCTTTGGAACTCTGCATTCAGATGTTTATATCTTTCCTTTTCTCCTTTGCTTTTCACCTCTCTTCTTTTCACAGCTATTTGTAAGGCCTCCCCAGACAGCCATTTTGCTTTTTTGCATTTCTTTTCCATGGGAATGGTCTTCCTATTTCTAAAAAATCAAGGAATTTTTTTTTTTTTTGCCAGATGAATTTAAAAAGGAAGAAAGAAAAAGAGAAGCAGCGGAGACACCAGCAGCTTCCCTCTTTGAGGGATGTAATCGCCCAACTCAGGGGTCACCTGACCCACCTGAGTCCTTGTTGAAAAATGCAGGTTCCAGGGCCTCACCTTGGAACCACTGAACTGGCCTGACCTGGGGTGGGGGTTAGAATGTGTGTTTCTGACACACACCCAGGGATTCTGGAACCAGTGGCCCCTGGAGGGGACTCACATCAGGTCACGGTAGCTGTGAAGGTCTCATGTGCGGCAGCCCTAAGCATTTTCCCTAAGCCAAAGTTGAGATTTAGCTGCCAGGGCCCTGACAGGGACCAGAGGATGCCCTTTGAATGTGGGCAGGATGGAGCTAAGAGCCCCAGGTTTAGCCCGTCTCTCCTGCCTCCTGGGTCCTGCCAGCCTTCTGGTCCTCCACCCGGTGGCCCACGAGATGCTCACCACCCTGCAGGGGCTGGGAACTGACAGTGGAGACATGGCCTTCATTAATAATGCAGTTCAAAGGTCAGCTGCAAGACCACCAATTAAAACAGGATCCTGCTAACTTCTGACACAAAATCAATGCCATGAGCCTCAGCAGGAGCGGTCTGGGCAGGGGGCTCTGATGTGCCCCGAGGGCTGGGCCAGGTGGCCTGATCATCACAGCTCTCTGTGCAGACTAGCTCCGGCTCCATGTGGGCCTAGAAGGTCCGGGAGGGGCTGTCCCTGTGAGTCCTCTCTGGCCTGGCCTGGCCTGAGGCCATCTCTGCACACGTGGAGGCACAGCCCCAGAAGCTTGGTCCCCTGGCCTGGGGCAGTGGGTCTGCACTGGACGTTGGCTCCATGTTTACAGCAAAAACCTATCAGCTTTTGTGCTGACAAGCTCAGAATCCCCGAAGGTCTGAGTTGTCATGTCCCATCTGAGTTGCCTTCATTTCATCTCTTTCTTCACGTGCATCTATTTAGCAAATTTATCTGAGGCAAAGGTGATTTCCTTTTAGATGCCACACACTGAAACGAAAGTGAATGTTTAGTCGCTCAGTTGTGTCCAACTCTTTGCGACCCCATGGATTGTAGCCCACCAGGCTCCTCCATCCACGGGATTTTCCAGGCAAGAGTACTGGAGTGGGTTGCCGTTTCCTTCTCCAGAGGATCTTCCCGACCCGGGGATCGAACCCAGGTCTCCCACACTGTAGGCAGATGCTTTACTGTCTGAGCCACCAGGGAAGTCACACTGAGGTGGAGTGTAAACTGGGGTGACTTTCTGGAAAAAAGCATGCGTCAAGCAACCTGTGCAGACACACCCCTTGCCTGATCATTCCTCAACTAGGAATGGGTCAAGCTTGGGCTCGAGGTGCAGCCTTCAGGATACACATCTCTGCTGTGCCTGTGATACTAAAAGCAAGCAGGCAGCCTCAATGTTCTCTGTTATGAATTAGTCCAAATGGAATGTGATCAAGCCATGTAATGTCATGTTCTACAGCCAGTAAAATACAACATTCAAGAAGAAGAGTTAATCAAATGGGAGATTTTGTAATAAGTGACATTTAAAAAGGCATTAAAAGAGTAGATGAAGTAAATCTTATTTTGGTGATGATGAGAAAAAAAAAATATACTTGAATGTGTCTCCATGCAAATGTGTGGATGGTTCTCTGGAATGTGTGCACACACGTGTGTGTGTGTATGTGTGTGTCTAAGGGGAGGACAAATTCTCCTCTGTCTTCTTTGAGTCTCTGCTGGTTGAACCTAAGAATTAAGTGGACATAAGATAGACTGACAGGAGAAAATGTTACTGAATTTGTGCCTGTATATGAATCTTCACCAGAGAATGAAGGTGTGCAGAAGGGACCAGGCAGGAAGCTTTCACAGCTTTTAGTCGAAGAAATAGGAGGTTTGTGAAGAGTTGACGGGACAGAGGGGTCTGGGCTGGGGTTGTAAAGCGTGAGATGTAACTAGGAGCCAAGGCCTTCCCTGGCGACTCGGTGAAGAAGCCGCATGGAATTCAGGACCGCAGGTCGGAGCCCTGGGTCAGGAACATCCCCTGGAGAAGGAAATGGCAACCTCTCCAGTACTCTTGCCTGGAGAATTCCATGGACAGGGAGCCTGGTGGGCTACAGTCATGGGGTCCCACGGTCAGACACGCCTGAGCAGCTAAATGACAAGGGTTCATCTGACAGGTTTGTGTGTCCAGGCCTCTCAGCCCCTGGCGACACGGGCGCCTCCCTTCCCGGGGGCGCAGGGGGGACCTTCCAGGAGCTTTGTCTCCTGATTCCAGCAGAGGACAGAGGGTCAGTGTCCTCCCTGCCCTGGGTCTCCGTGCTCTGAAGTGGCGTGTTGGGGGCGTGAGCCCTGCTTCCCTTCAGTCTGGAAGTGCTGTCGTGTGCCAGAATGAATTGGGTCATTTCTCGGTGGCAGGGTCACTGACTTCAATTTTCTTCTGTGTTTTATCAATTTTCTTTTGTGTTTTAAATTTTTCTATAATAAAAGTGCAGATTTAAAAATTGTGATACAAAAACAGCCCCAAGTAGTTAGGCCAGTCCCTTTTGCTCTGGCAAATGTGATGATGGGGGAGGGTAGTGGTGTTGGGGAGCCACGCTGGTACTGATGAAGGGAGGGGCCAGAGACGGTGGCTGGAATGAGTGTCCTGTGACCCTGACCGCCCCCCGCCATACTCTCAGTGGGAAGAGGGGAGACCCTCTCGCTGGGCCAGCGTGGCTGCACCTGCTGCTGAGCCTCCTTTGCGTGCTGATGTCCAGTGCCACCCCTTCTCCTGGGGGGCCTTGGGGATCCTCCCAAGCCCCGCACTGGGAGCTCTCCCTTTCACTGCCCCCTCTGAATCTGCATCTTCTCTCTGGCTCACATTGTCTATTTTCCTCTTCCTCCTCTTGTCTTGTCCCCCCACCTCTGTTTTCTTTCTTTGTTAACAATTGTAAAATATGTATAACATAAAATTTAACCATTTGAAAATTTTGACCATTCTTAATTGTACCATTCAGTGGCATTAAGCACATTCACATTATTGTGAAGCCGTCACCACCATCATCTCCAGATCACTTTCTGTCAGACACTTTGCCCCCATTAAACACAGGTCTCCGTAACCTAGATAGTGTATTAAAAAGCAGAGACATCACTTTGCCAACAAAGGTGGATATAGTCAAATCTATGGTTTTTCCAGTAGTTATGTACAGATGTGAGAGTTGGACCATAAAGATGGCTGAGTGATGAAGAATTGATGCATTTGAACTATGGTGCTGGAGAAGACTCTTGAGAGTCCCCTGGACTGCAAGGAGATCAAACCAGTCAATCCTAAAGGAAATCAACCCTGAATATTCATTGGAAGGACTGAAACTGAAGCTGAAGCTCCAAAACTTTGGTTACCTTATATGAAGAGTGGACTTATTAGAAAAGACCTTGATGCTGGGAAAGATTGAAAGCAAGAGGAGAAGGGGGCGGCAGAGGATGAGATGGTTGGGTGGCATCACCAACTCAATGGACATGAGTTTGATCAAACTCCAGGAGATGGTGAAGGACAGGGAAGCATGGTGTCCTGCAGTCCATGGGGCCACAAAGAGTCCGACATGACTGAGCGACTGAACAACA
>NW_011495018.1:1954206-1963243 GCF_000754665.1 Bison bison bison | reverse complement strand
CCCCTCCCCCCCCACCATCCACCTTGTGTCTCTGTGAGTCTGCTTCTTCTATGAACCTCAAACAAGTGGAATCTCAGTATTTGTCCTTTTGTGACTGGGTTATTTCACTGAGTATAATGTCCTCACGGTTCTTCCCTGTTGTAGCAGGTGCTAGAATATCATTGATTTTTAAGACTCAATAATATCTTAGGTTGACTGCTTGACACATGATCCGTGAGCCACTTTGGGGAGCTCACATTGATTTGCATCCTTAAGGATGTGCTTGCAGAGGACAGGTGTCTCAGGCCAAGTCTGAAGGGATGCAGAGAATAAACTGCATCCTGTTGATGAAGGGAGCCCAACCTGGAGGGGTGGGTGTCTATTGGAAACGCTCTCAGCTTCTGGCCCCGCTGGCCTGGGCCCTGGAGGCTCGTCAGTGGCCCTTGAGCATCCAGTGAGCTGGCCGTGAGCGGCCTCCACGTGTGGTTAGTGAAGAGCTGACCACGTGCTGGACACAGTGACTTCTGCGATGGTTGGGATTGGTGAGCATCACGGGCTCAAGGGGCTGGTTTAGGGTCTTTGAGAACTGGTCTGGTGGACCGGGGCCATGGGCGGAGTGGATGGATGGGCCAATGAGGGCTTTGAATTTGGATACCTTCCTGTAGCAGGCCTGCCAGCGGCTCTGTCATCCATCACCTCGGCAGAGAACTTTCCAAAGCAAATATCCATCTTCAAGAAGAGCAACTCTGGGCTCCCTGACAGCATGTAACCAGGGAGACATTTGTTCAGGGCTTAGAAAGTATTCATGCCATAAACTTCCTGCAAAATCAGGGGCTGTTACAGACTTATCGAAAGGTGTATCTTTTTAATAATGTGACGATGTTCAGTGATTCTCTGACTTGGCTGCCGGCCCTCGTCCTTGGTGCCTGCCTGCTTAGGGGGTGGGGTGTCCTGACAGCCGGAGCTCAGCACAGGGCTTCCCGCCCGCAGCTCAGGGTGGCCAACGCGCACGTCAACAAGAGGTGCATTTCGGCAAAACCTGGACCTTTGGCCAGTGAAAACAGGGGAAGCAACACACATTTCCACCAAAGAGAAGGAGGAGGGGACGTCTGCTTAGGTTTCATTTCATGAGTCGTCGGAGATGCTGAAACAGGGAAGAAGGTAATGGGCCGGGTCAGGGACGTGGCGTCCAGGCTTCCACTTCACCCGTGGGCACTGGGGGTCTGTGGGAAGGCCGGCACCTCTCACGTGATCAGAGGCGAGTCCGTAGCAGCATGGCTGTCCTGGCTGTCTTCCAAGTCACAGGTACCGTCGATGTGCACTGTTTAGTAGCCTGGACTTCAGAGTGCTTGAGGTGCATGAGCGTCTCATGTGTGTTTGTGTGTGTACATGTATATTTATATGTGTGTGTGTGCATGTGTGTTAAGTTGAACAAACACTCAACAATTGAAAAGTGAAAGTGTTAGTCACTCAGTCATTTTTCAACTCTATGGACTGTAGCCCGCCAGGCTCCTCTGTCCGTGGAATTCTCCAGGCGAGAATACTGGAGTGGGTAGCCATTTCCTCCTCCAGGGGATCTTCCCGACCCAGGGATTGAACCCAGATCTCCAGCATTGCATTCTTTACTGTCTGAGCCACCAGGAAAGCCTGTTGACCTGCAGAAGCCGCAGTTCCCTATGGTTCAATCTAATGTCTCTTTGCGAATGTGTGTATTTTATATCACATTTCAGAAACATTTGTTTTTCTGACTATGATAAAAGCTGTTGTGAGAGTCTGGAAAGCAAAGAAAGGTTAAAGGAGCAAATGAAGGTTGTCAGCCCCCAGCAGCTTGTGTTGTCGCCTCTCACCTTCTCTCGTGTGTTTGTCCTCTTACTCGTGTGAGATCGTGGGGGGATCCTCCGCTGGCTACAGCTTTTAATTCCCGGGCGGCCCATGGTTCTCCGTGCTCCCCCAGCGGTAGTTCTCCACCTTCTTTCGCGTCCCCGACCCCCTCTCCTCCTCTCTCTGCCCTCTTGGGGCCTCTGGAGGCGGCCTCTCCTGGGTCTTCTTCCCCTATTGGCTGGTTTTCACTCAGGCTCAGCCAATGAGAGGCCAGCAGGAGAGCGGAGGGCGGGGGCAGAGAGAGGTCCAGTGTTTCTTGCGGTTCCTTCTTTGCTTTGGTGCCGGTTCCCTGGCAGCGTCTCCCCGGAGCAGCCTGCCCTCCTCACGCCTGGATGTCACCTGGCCCCTCCTCTCGGGTAATGCGCGTGCTGAGTGGTGGCCATGGCCCGCCTCTGGGTGCCTCGCCATTCTCTATTTGACCCTGTAACTAGTAGTTAAATCAGAGACTCTTCATTTGGACCTTGTGGGGTGAATTCTCTCTCCTGGTTGACACGGCCCTGTTTCAGATGCTAACCCATCCGGATGTCACCACCACCCAGGGTCACAGCGTCACAGCGTCGTGGAACTTCTCCTGCTTGTACTCTGTCCCTGCGTCGTTCACACCTGCCGAGGCCCTTGGTTCAAGGAGAGGTCGTGTCAGCATGATTTGACCTGCAGGTGCGCTGTTCTGGCTGAAATCCCAAACCGCAGCAGAGACCCGGAAGAGTTTGCGTGGACTGTTGACCTCTGAGAGGCGGTGATGCTTGGCAGCTGACAGCCACATGTCCTGTGGAAGGACTGTGAGCACATCAGGGGCTGGGATGCCCCGCACCCCCAGGGAACGATCCCAGCAGCTCTCCGTGAACCCAGAACGACCGGCCTACAATCCCGTATTGATGGTATGGTTTCATAGATGTGGTAACGGATGCTCCTAGAGTTGAAGTGACAGTACTCAAAATGTGATTTGCAGCCAGGCAATTTACATTTTATGTCTTTTAAGAAAGTACTCCGGAGTGCCGACTGTATGGTCGGTTGTCCTCGGGTCGGTCGTCCTCGGATCGTTCCCATTCCCCAGGTCGCATATCCCGTGTGACGCAGAGTCCCCGAGGGCCTCCCCGTGTACCTGCCCGAGTGCCTGGTCTGCGCCTCTGCGTCCCCCAGATTCGCAGCCCCCAGTGGTGGTGTCAGGAGGTGGGGCCTTTGAGGGTGGTGGGATCAGTGTTCTCGTAAACGTGGCCCTGGGGAAGAGGACTTGGGGAGGAGGAGGCTGCCTGCAGCCAGAAGGGGGCCCTCACCCAGACCCGAGCGCAAGGGCTGCGGGTCTCAGACTGCAGCCTCTGGATTGCTCGGAGAGAACTGTCCTTCGTGAGCCGCCTGTCTGCGCTGTTCGCTGATGGTGGCTCCCAGGGGCTGACACCCATCTTCCCTGGGAACCAGGCCTTGGCCAAGCCATCTGCAAAGGTCCAGAGGACTGGGTTAGTCCAGTAGGTGTCGGACCTCCCAGTCTTTACTAGTGGGTTTACTTATTTGAATATATATATTTTACAAAGAGTTCCATCTGGTCGCTGACTTGGATTCTGGCAGAACCAGAGCCCGTGTGAACACTGCCTAGTGACCAACACAAAATACCTGGAGAAGGAGGCGGCAGCTGGAGGCAGAGGGGCTGAGGGATACCCTGTGAATTACCTCGTTTGGTGCTCATGAGCCAGAGAAGACGGAACAGCTCTCGGCAAAACCTGCCTTGGAAGGAGTCTAAGGATGCCCACGCTATGTGCTTTTTTTTTTTTTAAAGAAAATGTTCATTTTGGAATAGTTTTCTGTGTACAGAAAAGTTACAGAGATGGCACAGAGCATTCCTGCGTACTCCTCGCCCTGTTTCCCGTGGAGCCAACACCTTATGCTATGTGGTGTTTTTTTAATCACAACTCAGAAGCGAGCGCTGGCACGCTACGAGTGACTGAACTCCAGGCTTCGCTTGGCATTCACCTGTTTCCCCGCAGGTTCTTTTTCTCTTCTGGAATCCGGTTCAGGACGTAAGGGTAACGCTGCCTGTGGTTGTCGAGTTTCCCTGGGCCCCTCTGGTCTGGCGCGCTTTCTCTTTCTTTATCTCGCTTTTAGTGAGCTCCCCAGTTCTGAGGACCTCGCTCATGTGTTTTGTGCTTTCCCATAAGCCACTATGTTTTTTGGGATAAATACCACTCACGCTAAGCACCCGTCCGTCGCGTTGGAGGGTGCGTGCTTTCAGCACGGCCTCCCACTGCTGATTTGAGCCTTGATGCGTGTTTACAGGTGTGTTTGCCAGGCCCTCCTTGGCTGCCCCCCGCCCTGGTCAGGTCACGTTCCCTCCCATCCAGACTCTATTCTGTGGGAGCACGTGGGCTCAGAAGCACTCTCTCCTTTCTGGAGGGGGAAGTAACCACATAAATTACTTGAACTTATGTAAGGAAGACGTCTGTCTTCTCCCCGTTTATTTATTCAAATGTTTCTTTACATCGGTTGGGACGCCTGCGTATTTAGTTTACACTTTTGGTTATAGTTCCATTTTGCACTATTTATTTCATTCCTCAGGTTGGTGCAGCTTTGGCCACCACCTGTTCCAGATGCCGGGTGAAAGGGTCGTGCACATGGCACCTTCCGGTCTGGCTTCTCTCACCAGGGTCAGTGCAGTGGGCACACAGGTCAATAGCTTGTCCCTTTCTGCCCCTGAGCGGAGTCCATTTGCAGACGTGCCTGAGTTTCTTCATCCCGCCATTTATGTGCCAGTTTTTGGAGATTATGAGTCAAGCTGCTATAAACACCCTGCAAGGTGTCTGTGCGAAGGTTGGTCCTGGGTTCTCTGGGATAAATGCCCACCAGCCCGGTGCTGGGCTGTGCCTCTCGGGGGTTGAGGCGGCTTCCATGGCGGCTGGAGAAGTTGCGAGGCACAGAAGAGGAAGGTGTGTCTGAGTGTGTGTGTGTGAGTGTGTGTGTGAGTGTGTGTGTGAGTGTGAGTGTGTTGTGTGAGTGTGTGTGTGAGTGTGTGAGTGTGTCTGTGTGAGTGTGTGTGTGAGAAAGTATGAGTGAGTGAGTCTCTCTGTGTGTGAGTGTGTGAATGTATCTGTGTGAATGTGTGTGTGAGTGTGTGAGAGTGTGTGTGTGTGAGTGTGTGTGTGTGGACACTGTCCTGCTCAGCCCCCAAGACTGAGGCGAGTGGAGGGCTGTGACAGGTGTGGGGTCACCCTAGGGCACCCCTGGAGGAGGAGTGGGCAGGCCTGCTGTCCTCCTTGGTGGGCATGACCACCCACAGTTCCTGCCAGGGAAACTGAGGCACAGAGTCTGGTCACTCACCAGGTCTTGCTCCTGGTGAGGGTGTGGCTGCGGCTGAGCCAGATGGCTTGGCGTGGGGTTCACGCCCTCTCCAGCTCATTCTGCCACCTCTGGAGGCCTTGGTGCCGGGCCTGGGGCTCTGGAGTTGTCCCAAAGGGAGGGGGAGACCTTTTCATTCCGGGACGAGCATGACTGTCTTTGCAAAGGGCCTGGTGGGTGGCTGGACCGATGGGAAGGGGTGCAGGCTGAGGGGTTGGTTCAGGGTGGCCACGGTGGTCCATGTTGGTGTCAGGGCTGGGCTGGGGGGTGGTGGGTGGGTGGGTGGTGAACGTGTGTTGGGGGTGAGGAGGGGTCACTATGAATTCCTCCAGGCAAAGACATGTGTCCATTTCCTAAGATTGCAGGTATGAGGAATTGAGGGCTTCCCTGGCAGCTCAGTGGTGAAGAATCCACCGGCAATGCAGGTGACGCAGGTCCAATCCTTGGGTCGGGAAGATCCCCTGGAGAAGGGAAGGGCAACCCACTCCAATATTCTTGCCTGGGAAATTCCACGCACAGAGGACCCTGGCAGGCTACAGTCCATAGGGTCGCAAAGAGTCAGACACGACTGAAGCGACTTAGCACGCATGCGTGAAGAGTTGAATTGATTTATGCAGCCTGGCTGCATAACAAACCAGAGGCTGGGGGGTTTAATGCCACGGTAATGGATTTTCCCATGATTCTGGAGGCTGGAAGTTGGAGGTCAAGGTGTGGGCAGGCTGGGTCCTCCTGAGGCCTTGCTCCTTGGCTGACAGTGTCCTCCCGTGATCCTCCCCGTGTGTCTGCATCCTCATCTCCTCTTATAAGGACTCCAGTCATAGCGGATTAGGGCCGCCCTAGCGACCCTGGTTTACCATGACCTCTTTAAAGACAGTGTATCCAAATGCAGTCACACCATGAGGTTCTGGGGATGGGTGTTAGTCAGCAAGTCATATCTGACTCTCTGACCCCGTGGACTATAGCCCACCAGGCTCCTCTGTCCATGGAATTCTCCAGGCAAGGATCTTGCAGTGGGGAGCCTTTCCAGTCTCCAGGGGATCTTTCCAACCCAGGGATTGAACCTGGGTCTCCCGCATTGCAGATGGATTCTTTACCGTCTGAGTCACCAGGATAAGGGCTTCAGCGTGAATCTGGGGACGCTGTTTATCCCCTGACACTTAGGAATGGGGTTCGAGGAGTGGAGTCATGGTGGCTGTTCAGGCCTCAAGTTGAGGACAGAGGTGGGGCTGGCGACTTGGGAGTGGGCGGGTCACAGTGGGACGGAATGGAGCCTTCCAGCAGATCCTGGACCACAGCCCTTCCGTCCTCACGGTACGAGGTGACCCTCCCGTCGAGAGGTGGGCTGGGTTCTCTCTCCTCCACCTTGGGTGGAGCCATGGTCCGATGGAAGTGGCACCCGTGACTTGTGCGGCCGTGTCATCACAGTGGCGCCCTAGCTCCTGGCTCCCCGGGGGGAGGTGCTCCGGACGCCCCATCATCCTGCGGTGGAGGCAGGGAGGGTGTGCGGGGAGCCGCGCCCTCCAGATGTGTTGCTGAGAGCCGTCCAGCTCTGCCCCCGAGAGAGGACGATAAATCGGGCTGTTGTCTGGAGCCCCTAGAGTTGGGGCTGATTTGTTATGCAGCGGTGGTGGCTGGAAGCACTGTTTTCTCTCCAGCTTCAAGGAATGAAGTAAGATTTATTGTCTGGTGCTTTTAAGCTTAGTTAGGCCGAGACACAGAAGAAATGAAATATGATCACTTGTGCGTGGTGCGTGCTTTTCACACTCCTGTCACTTCAGGGACAAAGTGCAGCCAACACAGCCCGAGTTTAGAAATGGCAGAGTTTTAAAACGCGACGCTCATTAATCAAACCTAATGGTCTCTGTGCTTTTATGTGAGTCTCAGAATTCAGTTTTGCTAATTGTCTTCTTTTTAATTTGTGATTCTTCTATGGAAGTTAGTCAAATAATCTCACCATCTATGGTTGGAATGAGACCCTTTGGTATATAGATTTCTTAAGTATAATTTTTAAAAAAGCACATGGAGGGAAGTTTGATTAAATAGACTTTTATAGCCTTGGTTTTCTAAACAACAAAAGTTAATTACAGCGGGGTGTTCGCACTTGCACAGAACTCTTCATCCGCAGAATTCTGAGCAGTTTACTGAAACTTGAAATGTTAGTCTGGCATTTACTCAGTATGCAAATAAAGTATGTAAAATATTCCATCAAGCACTTTAAATAGTCAGCCAAACATATCTTTTTCATTATTAGATCAGGAAACTCAAATACAGTTACTCTTTATTGGTTTAATTAACATATTGAATATACAATTTGGTATAAACCTATTCTTTTCTCATCAGAGCTTGGAACACCGGCAACTGTTTTGTGGGATTTGAAATTCTATTCTTTAAGGTAAATAGCTGTGTTTTCTATTAATGACCTCGTTATTTATTTAGATCAGACAGGAAGGCAGCCATGGGATGAAAACATTCATTTAAAGGCCGGTGGTGATTTTCTGTTTGTTTGATGCTGAACTAATATTGGCCCTCTAAGAAGTTAATTTCATTCTTTCTGTTTTGATAGAAACCTCCAAAGCAAATTACCGTGGGCTGCTTCTGTTCTTGAAGGGCGTGATCATACTCTCAAGGTCTTAGCTGTGGAAATCCCACACCTGGGCTGCCTGCGCTGGGGAAGGGGGAGGTCCGGGGGGCACTCCGTCAAGGGCATTTTGGGTCCTCCAGGGGAATCAGCTCTGGGCAAGGAAGGGGAAGAGATATGGGGGCAGAGGGCGGGTCCGGGCGTAAAGGAGGCCCCCTCCCCGGCCACGGCCTGTCTGTCTCAGACACCAGCACACGACCTACTCCCACGGGAGGTTTTTTCTTGGGATCTGGCCAACACTGTCCCCCCAGCTTTTAAAAATGCAGGCTATCCTCGGGAGACTTTGTGCTGGTGTCATTGACACTCCCTGGGCCTGGAGTGGAGAGAAGAGGGTGGCCTAGGAGTCGGCGGTCCTGGAAGGGGCGTGTGGACGAGGGGGCAGCGGTACGCGTGCTGGGCCAGATCACGCCAGGCTTGCCCAGGGCCAGATGCCCACGGCCGCACCTGCCTCGCCTGTCCCCTGGCGGGGTGGGCACACCTGGCTAGGGAGGGTCCGTGATGCTCTGTCCTGCCCCAGCCCCAGATCCTCCCCACAGTCTCCCTGAAATCCCACAGCAGATGCCTTCGGGTCCCCATTGGGGCCAGGTGGGTGGGCGGACACTCCCCAGCCCTACCCATCCCCGTGTGCTCCACCTGCTGAGCGCCCCCAACTCTGGACCCAAGGTGTGCTGGTCCAGGCCACCTGCTCACTTGCTCAGACATGTCTCCCTTCCAGCTGTGCGCCAAGCTGATGTTCCTGTGAAAACCACTTAAAGGAGACTTTGCCTGGAAGCATAAACCAGGTGGGGGCGCCCCAGGTGGCGCCAGCGGTGAAGAACTCGTCTGCTGATGCAGGAGACGCAAGGGATGCAGGCTTGATCCTGGGTCGGAAGATCCCCTGGAGGAGGGCATGGCAACCCACTCCAGTATTCTTGCCTGGACAGTCCCATGGACAGAGGAGCCTGGAGGATCAAGGTCTTGGCTGTGGAGTCCCACACTACAGTCCCTAGGGTCGCAGAGTCTGACATGACCGGAGTGACTTGGCACGCACACAGAAGCCAGTCAGGCAGTTAACGCTGCTTTCATTCAGGAGGGGACCAAAGGGTGCTGGGCCTTGCCTCTCCCTCCCTCCCTCCACTGCTGCTGCTGCTGCTAAGTCACTGCAGTCGTGTCCGACTCTGTGCGACCCCATAGATGGCAGCCCACCAGGCTCCCCCGTCCCTGGGATTCTGCAGG
>NW_011495018.1:1953067-1954106 GCF_000754665.1 Bison bison bison | reverse complement strand
GCAGCCCGCCAGGCTCCCCCGTCCCTGGGATTCTGCAGGCAAGAACACTGGAGTGGGTTGCCATTTCCTTCTCCAATGCAGGAAAGTGAAAAGTGAAAGTGAAGTCGCTCAGTCGTGTCCGACCCTTAGCATGGACTGCAGCCCACCAGGCTCCTCCGCCCATGGGATTTTCCAGGCAAGAGTACTGGAGTGGGCTGCCGTTGCCTTCTCCGCCCTCCCTCCACAGTGGACCCTAAAGAAGTTTCCAGATACTGAAAACGCCTGGGGACGAGTTATAATTTTCTGTGTGCTCTGTAGCACATGACTGTTTCCCAGGACTCTTGCAGACATGACTTGTATTTTGTTGTTTCTTGAAATAGAACTCAATCTGGTTTGGCTCCTAATCACCTGGTTGGCGGGTGGGAGGTGGAGTGGGGTCTGGGATTTCTGGAGGCTCCTCCCTGTCCCCTCAGATCTTACCAGAACCTGGGACAGGGGAGCCCCCCTCCTTCTCATTCCCTTCTGGGATCCGGGGCTGCTTACTGTTCAGGCGCTCAGTCCGGGCGAGGCGCCGGGGAGGCAGCCCCTGCCCCCTCCTCCATGACCCCGGGCTGAGGATGGGCCGTGTCGTTGATCCTGCACCTGCAGCCCTGCCCACAGGTCACCACGGCCCCATCCTCCCACCTCCTCTCCGGGGGCTGGGGGCACAGCCTCTCAGAGTCAGGAACCGCAAACCTCAGCCGTGCCATCCCGGGACACTCCGGCTCTGTCCTCCCCGGCGGGCTGGGAGACCCTCGGGGGGGAGGGGAGGGGAGGCTGTCCGTCCCTGGACTAAGCAGCACGACAGATTTTTGTGTTAATATACTCGTTTCTGGTGGCTGCAGTAACAGACTTGGAGGAGTGACCCCACAGAGATTATTGTCCTAGAGTTCCGGGTGGGTCAGAGTCCCACGTGGGTCGGCAGAGCGGACTCCTTCTGCTGGTGACCGCCGGCTCACTCCTTCTGCTGGTGACCACCGGCTCACTCCTTCTGCTGGTGACCACCGGCTCACTCCTTCTG
>NW_011495018.1:1950099-1952762 GCF_000754665.1 Bison bison bison | reverse complement strand
TATCTGGCCCGCCTCCCCCTCTTGGGAGGATGACGGCGTGCACCCCGCCACCGCCCCCATTCCCCCCGGGGAATCTGAGAGCATCTCCCGGTCTCAACGCCGTTGTCTTCATCACATTCGCAAAGTCCCTTATGCCGTGTGAGGTCTGTCTGGGGGCCCGGCCGGCGGCTTCCCCTGGGGTCTTTGTTCTGCTGACCACATCACTCCTGTGCACCTCAGCCTGTGACGCGCCCGCCTTCCGCCTGCTCCCGGGGGCTCCGTCCCTGGCTCTCTCTGCATTCTGTCTGGACCTGTGGCCTCCCTGGGCCCCGGGTGAGTCCCGACTCCAGGGCATTGCCGGCTGCCCTTTCTGTTGGATCCTTGCCCATCCCTTTCCCGGGTGGGTCTCATTTGGCCCAGCCTGGACCTGGCCCCTGGCAGGCCCCTGTGCCTTCTGGCAGCACAACCAGGCCCCCTCTGGCACTGCTGAGCCCCGGCCTGGGCCCACCCCTCACTGGCAGCCTCTCCTAACTGGATCTTAGGGATTTGGTTTAGGCGGGATTGTGGCTGGAGAAGCGGAAACTATCCCGAGAAGGATCTTGACATGGAGGCTGCCAGCCTTTTCACCTGCGTTTTGATGACAGGACGCTGCAGGTTCAGGGAGGCTGTTCAGCCGCTGGGGTCCATCTGGGACTTCGGGGCTGGGGGAGCCAGGTGTCCCTGCCCTGGCCAGGCTCTGGCCCCGTCCGCTTCCAGGTGCCCGGAGGCAGCCAAGGCCCCGCTGCGTGAGCTCAGGCAGGTGGCAGGGCATGACTCAGTGTGACAAGGCGACTTTAAGGACCACGTTTTCTATCTGCTGGAACTCGCTTCTCTGATGTTCTCATGTCAGATTTGTGTCAATGAAGCCCTTGCATTATTTATCAATCAACTTTCGATTCTTAATCATGAAGGAAGAGGTAATCGGAATTTTTTTTTCCCCTGGGGTCATTCATTCTGGTTTTCAAATTAAATACATTTTTCAGCTTAATCCAGAAACCAGGAGCTTGCGTGAGCTGACCCTCGTGTCTGTGTCTGGTTCTCAGAAACACAGGGTCTGGGCTGATTTGGGGGCTGGGGTCAGGGCAGCTCCCCTCCACTCACTGCAGAGAGAGCCAAGGCCTTCCTGATTTTTTTATGTCCTGTATTCTGGTGCGTCCCGCTGACCATCTGTTTTTATAAGTTAACACTGTTCGGTCCAGTTATTTAGTGATTGAGGGAAAAAAATAAGCACCGGCCCCAGGAAGATGTGAACTCAAAACCCCTGGTTTACAAGCGTTAGTCGCTCAGTCGTCTCTGACTCCTTGCGAACCTGTGGACAGTAGTCCACCAGGCTCCTCCGTCCATGGGATTCTACAGGTAAGAATACTGGCGTGGGTTGCTATTCGCTTCTCCAGGGATCTTCCAATCCGGGGATTGAACTCGGGTCTCCTGCCCTGCAGACAGATTCTTTACCGTCTGAGCCAAGTGGCTTACAAGACCACTGCTCTAACCCTTGAGCTGTGGCTCAGTAGGGATACTTAGGCTTTTTTCGAGGCTGTGCTCTGCGTTCAGAACGTCAGTGTCGTCTCCTCTTGTTTGGCGACTGTCGTGCAGCTTGTTTTTCTAGTGGCTCGAAACCGTGTTTTCCTTGTCCTTTGCAATACATTTCTTGTGTTGGAGCAGGCACCTCTCCCCAGTTGGCGTGTCTCTGTAATACAAACAGAAGAGCTTTTAAAATTAACAGGACATCAGAGACTTAGGTTTGTTGTAAAATTTCTCCAGGAACACAGTCTGCATACAAACGCCCAGGCTCCAGATTTGGCAAGCATCCTTTGAACACGGCCGCTGTGCCAGCCTGGCCGTGGGCGCTTGGTACCCCCACTCTTTTCACCCCGGGGCGAGTTCAGGGTGGTGGGCACAGGTATTCTGTTTCCCAGGGGGTTGGGGCAAGGGCCCTGCAGCAGAGGCAGAGGCGGGCTTGGAGCCGAGCTGGAGCTGACAGCACAGCTGAGCACCCTGTGAGCTTCACCCGGGAGGGCAGGGTGACTTCTCTGGGGTTGAACTGCTTTCATAGTTAATTTTTCTTTCCTTTTACTGAGATACAGTTGACATATAACATATTAATTTGGGGTGTACAGCATAATGATTCAATGTTTTTATGTATTTTGTTTTATCTCTTGGGCTTCCCTGGTGGCTCAGATGGTGAAGCATCTGCCTGCAATGCAGGACACAGGGATTCAATCCCTGGGCCAGGAAGATCCCCCGAAGAAGGAAAATGGCAACTCACTCCAATATTCTTGCCTGGTGAATCTCACGGACAGGAGCCTGGGGGGCTACAGTCCATGGGATCACATAGAGTCAGACACGACTGAGTGACTAACATGTCCACTTTCATCTTATCTCTGCTGCTGCTGCTAAGGCGCTTCAGTCGTGTCTGACTCTGTGCGATCTCGTAGACAGCAGCCCACCAGGCTCCCCCGTCCCTGGGATTCTCCAGGCAAGAACACTGGAGTGGGTTGCCATTTCCTTCTCCAGTGCATGAAAGTGAAAAGTGAAAGGGAAGTCGCTCAGTCGTGTCTGACTCTTAGCGGCCCATGGACTGCAGCCCACCAGGCTCCTCCGTCCATGGGATTCTCCAGGCAAGAGTACTGGAGTGGGGTGCCGTT
>NW_011495018.1:1949837-1949999 GCF_000754665.1 Bison bison bison | reverse complement strand
GCAGGCTGACTCTAGCCACTGTTTCCCCACCTGGGGGAGGTGGTTGTACACACACCAAGCAGGCTGATCCTAGCCACTGTTTCCCCACCTGGGGGAGGTGGTTGTGCACACACCAAGCAGGCTGACTCTAGCCACTGTTTCCCCACCTGGGGGAGGTGGTTG
>NW_011495018.1:1930587-1949737 GCF_000754665.1 Bison bison bison | reverse complement strand
GTGTCTGACTCTTAGCGGCCCCATGGACTGCAGCCCACCAGGCTCCTCCGTCCATGGGATTCTCCAGGCAAGAGTACTGGAGTGGGGTGCCGTTGCCTTCTCCGCATCTTATCTCTACTATTTGCTTATTAGTTTTCCTCTTTCTTTTATTTTTCATGATTGCTCTATGATTTACCTATAGTGTAAGAAAAAAATTCCTTTCTTATGGCATATTTCTGCTGGAGATGAAACCTGTCAGCTTTTGTTTGTTTCAACGTCCGTATTTTACCTTTCTTTTCAAATATATTTTTGCTGCTGAGTGTAGAATTCCAAGCTGACGTTTTTCTTTTAGCAATTCACTGAAAGAAAAATCCACTGTGCTCTGGATTTTATAGTTTTTGATAACAGCTTGACCATCATTCTTACCTTTATTCCTTTGCACATGGGTCCCCCCCACCCCCACCCTCCCCCGGCTCCTTTTAGGAATTTTCTCTTTGGAACTAATTGATAGCAATGTGATTACCACGTGCCTGTGTTATTTGAATGAATTAATTGCTTGGTTTATTTATTCATTTGTTTACTCTGTTTGACGCGTGTCCAGCTTCTTGAAACTGTGGGTCTATACATGTCACCTAATTTGGATCACTTCCAATAGTGATTCCTTCAAATATATTTTCTGTCTCCCTCTCTCTCCCCTCCTCACTGGACCCCGTCACATGTACATTAAGCCACCTTTCTATTGTTGCAGGAGCCGCTGAGCCTCTGCCCACGTTTGTTCTCTAGGCTCATTGTGTAGTTTTACTGCTTTGTAGCGTATTCAAAAGCAGAGACGTTACTTTGCCAACAAAGGTCCGTCTAGTCAAGGCTATGGTTTTTCCTGTGGTCATGTATGGATGTGAGAGTTGGACTGTGAAGAAAGCTGAACGCCGAAGAATTGATGCTTTTGAACTGTGGTGTTGGAGAAGACTCTTGAGAGTCCCTTGGACTGCAAGGAGATCCAACCAGTCCATTCTGAAGGAGATCAGCCCTGGGATTTCTTTGGAGGGAATGATGCTAAAGCTGAAACTCCAGTACTTTGGCCACCTCATGCGAAGAGTTGACTCATTGGAAAAGACTCTGATGCTGGGAGGGATTGGGGGCAGGAGGAGAAGGGGACGACAGAGGATGAGATGGCTGGATGGCATCGCTGACTCAATGGACGTGAGTCTGAGTGAACTCCGGGAATTGATGATGGACAGGGAGGCCTGGCGTGCTGCGATTCTGAACTGAACTGAGTCAAGTTCACAGATCTCTTCTTTGGTGTCTTCTCTACTGTTTGCTTCGTCCAGAGTACTTTTAAAATAGCGGATGTTGTGTTTTTTCACGTCCAGCAGTTTTACTCAGATCTTTAAAAGTGTCTTCCATGCCTCTTCTCATTGTGTTCCTGGTTTCCTTCACTCCCCTGAGCATGTGGAGCATGTTGATAACCGCCGTGTTAATGTCCTTCCTGCTGATCCCGTCTTCCCGGTATTTGTTTCTGCGGATGGATTTCTCTCCTGGTTACGGGTCACAGTGTTCTGCTTTTGTGTACATGTTGATTTTTGCTTGGGTTCTGGACGTTTTCTGCTGAATGCAGTTTCATTTCATTCCTTTAGAGAGTGTTGGACTTTTTCTGGCTGGTATTTAAATTACTTGTGGACTGAATCATAAAGAAGGCTGAGTGCCAAAGAATTGTTACTTTCGAACTGTGGTGCTGGAGAAGACTCTTGCGAGTGCCTTGGACAGCAAGGAGATCAAACCAGTCAATCCTAAAGGAAATCAACCCTGAATATTCATTGAAAGGACTGATGCTAAAGTTCCAATCCTTTGGCCACCTGATGTGAAGAGCCGACTGATTGGAAAAGACCCTGATGCTGGGAAAGATTGAGGGCAGGAGGAGAAGGGGACGACAGAGGATGAGATGGTTGGATGGTGTCGCCGACTCAATGGACATGAGTTGAGCAAGCTCTGGGAGATGGTGATGGACAGGGAGGCCTGGCGTATATACTGCAGTCCATGGGGTCACAAGGAGTCAGACACGACAGTGACTGAAAAACAATGGATTAGTGTGACCTTTCTGAGGTTCACTTTTAAGAGTAGGTCTATGCGTCTTTTATTTCAGAGCTATTTTAGCTCTATTTTAAACAATGGCCCTCCTGGCATCTGTGCTGAATGTCCAGTCTTTAGTTAGGTTTCTCTCATCTGATTGGAGACAGTTGGACAATTTTCAACCCTGGCTATGTGATGGGAATTGTTTGTTGGACAGCGCCTTGAAATCCTTCCTAGAGTGTTGGTCTTGTCCAGCCTGGTGGGCTCCATTTGGCTCGATGTGGAGCTGGGCATTTAGCTAAAGACTCAAGGGAGCTTGCTCTTGGCATAGCTCCCTCCTCTCTGGAATTCTTGTCCTAAATTCTAGTTGCGTTGTCCTCCGAGAACTCTAAGCTCAACTCAGAGAGACCACTGAGCCCTGTTTGGGCTCCCCACGAACATTCTGTGAGCTGGGGTGAATGTAAGGTTCACCCCATTTGTTTCTCTTCCCTTGGGATCACAGTCTTGTGTTGTCTTTTGTCCATTTTTTTTTTCTTTCTCGAAACAGTCATTTAATGTATTTTGTCTGATTTTCTGGTTGTTTCCGGTGGGAGGACAATTCTGGTAGGAGTTAACCCTTCATGGCCAGTAACAGTTCTTGTTACTTTTGAAAGACTGTTCAGAGTCCTTTATTATTGAAATGCTCTCGTCTTCTGGGGATGGGGGTGGCAGCTGCCAGCGCTGGAAGTGACCCGAGGGCCGCAGTCCCAGCAGGGCCGGGGGCTGGCGGTTTGCTGTAATGCGTCTGGACAGTGTGGGGCTTCCTCCTTGAGTCCTGCAGGCTGTTCTGTGATCCTCAGTGAACGTCCAGGAACCTCCATCGTGCTTCAGAGGAAGAAAATTCAGAGTGGTCTTGGGTGTAGGAAGCTCCGGATACACTATTTCCTCTTTCCTTCTTTACATTTTAGGAGAAGAGAAATGGTGTATTTTCTCCTGAAAATGTGTTTGGTGGCCCTGGTGGTGGCAGCAGTATATTTTGAAGGCTTGTTAACTGCAGAGAAATGAGAACTAAATTTAAGTACAAAAGCAAGCGATTCTAAAATGCAGCTAGTTTTCTTTTATTGCTCTTATGAAACACTCAAAGTCAAGTCTGGGTACTGGGTAAGACCATGAACCCAGAATTCCTGGAGTCTGAGTTTATATCTTAGCTTCCCGCTTTATTGGCTGTTTGATCTTGGACTGATCATCTTTCCTGGCTTCAGCTGGCACATCAGTACGATGGGACCCTAATAACAAACACGTCCAGGAGGCTGTCATGAAGCTTGAATGCGCTGGTGCGTGCAGAGTACTGGGCGTGTAGTAAGTGTGCAGTGAATGTGTGCTGGCCACTGCAGACACTGCTGTAGGTGGCCACGGATGTTCTATCTGTCAGGTAGAGTTTCAGGATTACTTAGTCACTGGGCTGACTGTCATAAGGAAAGACGGAACACATGGGCCTACTCGGCACGGTGGCTCCCAAACACCTCGCTGGACTGGCTGCTCACAGAACACCTGGGGAGCTTGTGAAAATCCAAGTACCTGGCCCCACATCAGCCCAGCTGGATCCGAAGTTTTAGGATGTGTGTGTTTGTTCCATGGGCGGTCCTGATCCATGACTAGGTTTGGAAACATCAGTTCAGTTCAGTTCAGTTCATTTCAGTCGCTCAGTTGTGTACGACTCTTTGCGTCCCTGTGGATCACCAACTCCTGGAGTTTACTCAAACTCATGTCCATCGAGTCGGTGATGCCATCCAACCATCTCATCCTCTTTCGTCCCCTTCTCCTCTCACCTTGGAAACATCAGTTTACACAAAATGAGTTTTTCTTATTTGTTTAGTGTTTAAAAACAAGTGGAATTTTGAAAGAAAAAACAATAAAAGATAATACTAACTGCCAGAATTATTAGCACAAAGCCTGGAATGGCAGGATTTCTGTCTCTAGCCATTGGGCGTAGAGGACGCATGGTACAATGAGACAGTTATATTCTTTCATTTTTGAAGGTGCTTCCTAGCTTTGTTTTCTGCCTTTTTAGATGGTCACTTTGGAAGCAAGCAGCTGGTAGATTTAGGCCAAGAAATCACAAGAGTGGGTAACTTTATTAAGTCTCTCAAACCCACGTGCCCCGTGCACAACTTGCCCTTTGTCTTCCTTGCAAACACTCAAAAACTTTTTCTCTGGGAGTGTTTTAGAGCAAATTCCAAACATCCCATGATTTCTCCCATGAATACTTTACTATCTATAACATACAAGGACTTAGAACCAAAATTTCATTATCACATTCGGCAGAATTAGCAATGATTTGTGCATATAACCGGTACCCAACCCATGTTCAGTTTCCCCCAAGCTCCTAATATAGTGCACTTTTACAGTTGGCTTGTTTTTAATCAGGAGCTAAGCCTGGTACTCATGTTGCTTTATCTGCCACGTCTGTTGAGTGACTTGGTAAGTGGCGGCCCCTCTTCCTCCTATCCACCCTCACACCAGTGACTTTGATGGAGCTGGGATGTTTGTCCCGTGGCACCTCCAGACTCTGGGTTCCGTGATGGTGATTTGTGCTTTTGTTTAATGCATCCTCTTGTCCTTTTCCCAAGTGCTGGAAGTTAGAGTTGACTTTAGCTCCAGCTTCATGTCTGTCCTTCGGTGAAAAGGAGATTCCCCAGGGGCGCTGTGTAAATCAGACTGGAGCTGCACATTCCTTGTTCTTGTTCTTCTCCATCTCCTCTTCACTCTCTCACACCCCTTGCAAATTATTGGTTGGGAAAACCCATTTTATTGGTCCTGTAGGGCTTCCCACAGCTTGGGTTTTGTTGACTGCATGCTGTGTGTGAGATATACATTCCCCTGCATTGCCTGTAAGCTGGTAATTAGATCTCAAACTTCACTCACATTCAAAGTTGTGGGGGTTTTCTTGACCAGAGGGAGATGTGGGCACTTCTGTTAAAAGGTGATGGTGTGTAAGTCTCTCTCTTTTTATGATGTGTTAAGCCATCAATGATAAGCCCAAATCTGTTAACTTACTAGGGATTGAATTTCAAATGGTTAGAGTTCTTCCTTTGTTAGATGTACTATTTCTACAATAAGAAGTCTCGTTAATTTTTTAGTTAAAAGAGAAAGTTCATAGAGGAAGGCAGAATAAATGCTTGATCCATTTCCTCTGTTTACTGTTAATATCTTTCCGAATAATGACCTGGTTCTCTCACATGTTCCAAAGGTGACCAGTGACTCAAGAAAATGATCATCATGAGCTCATGGCTTTGAACAGTTTGATGCATTTAACCTGTTGCAGTTGTTATCTTTATTGATTCTGAGATTTGTTCCATCTTGGGACTATGGGAGCATCTTCACGCTGGATTCTGAGTCCTTTTGACCTGACCCCAATCTTTGATAGCATCTTTGCTATCTGCTGACATAAAGTGTTCCAGGCACATCTTATACATTTTCCATCTCACTGAATCAGGTATTTGACAAGAAGGATTGTTTAGTTTTCGTGTGACCTAGTTTTACAGGAAATAGGGTGTAGGGGTGCTTAGTGCTACTGGATTAGTGGTTGTTTTAGGCTTTTTCAGTAGTCAAGCTAGGAAGCACACAGATGTTTTTAGAGATAAAGAAAAAGATTCATACAATCGTTTCAGTTAAAATTGAAGCCTATAGGATTTTTACCTAACTGTGTTTCTCTTGCGTCTCTCTCTTCCTGTCTCCTGTGCTGGAAATTCCATCGCCCAAGCGCACCAGCGTAATTACTGGTTTACAAGACACGTGCACCATGACGGTCCCAGAATAATACCACCGCAATCACCCTCACCTCCAACACCGCCGCCCCTGCTAACAATACGGCTCCTGAAACCAGTTTAAAAGGTTCTGGCGGTTCTTTTTCCCTTAGACTATATCCCACTAGGAAGTACAATTACCTTGCAGTGACTGAAACTTATTACTTATTTAAAATAACTCCCCTCTAAGAAGTTATGCCATTAACTCAAAACATAGTTATGTTCATATGACTCAACTTTGAATTTTAGGGACTGATTTTAAATTTAATTTTGGTTGATAGACATATGAAGTATCTACTTGTTTTCAAAGTCAAATCTATGAAACCATGTATATTCGCAAAGAATGGACTTCTTGCCTTGTTGCTTCCTCTCTGTTCTGTCTCCCTCCAAAAGTAACCATTAAAAATAGCTTTTAATTTTTAAATGAAATACATTTAGAAATGTATTTATTATCTGTTTTATTTTCACAAAACATAAAGTGACTGGATGGCATCACTGACTCGATGGACATGAGTTTGGGTAAACTCCAGGAGTTGGTGAGGGACAGGGAAGCCTGGCGTGCTACAGTGCAGTTGGACACGACTGAGCGACTGAACTTATTTTCATATGTTCGAATATATACTTAGATATTTTTAAAAAGGTCTCTACCTTTTTAAAGATTTACTTAATTTTTGGCTGTGCTGGGTCTTTGTTGCTGTGCAGGCTTTTCATTTTGGCGACTTCTCTGGTTGCCGAGCACTAACCCTAGAGCACGTGGGTTTATCCGCCCAAGTGAGATCTTCCTGCATCAGGGTTTAAACCCGTGTCTTCTGCATTGGCAGGCAGATTCTTTACCACAGAGCCACCAGGGCAGCCCTCTACCTTTTTTAAAAGAACATACCATATGTATTTTTGTCCACCCTGCTTTTTTCCTGCAGTAATATCCTGGAGATTATTCCACGTAATTATATAGAGAAATTCTTCTGTTTTACAGGTGTGTGGTATCCCATTCTGTGAATGTATACCATTGTTTAATCAAACAGTCCCCATTAATGAAAATTCAAGTGAGTTTCAGTGTATTCTATTACTAATTGTACTTCTCTAAATAGCTTGGGGCATATGTCTAACATGCATCAGAGTAGATTTATACAGTTGCAATTATTGTAGCAAAGAATCATCGCATATGTAATTTTTCTAAATACTGCCGTACTCCATACCCTCTATAATGTATTGGCATGGTGATTTTTAAAGTCTGTCATTTCTTCTGCACTTACTAACTGGATTACCAATAAAGACTGTTCACCTTCATTAGCTATTTGATTTAGCTGAACTACAGTCCCCACGGAACAGGTAAGATAGACGCTTTATTCTTTCCTTTTTATAAGTTACAGTTCATACAGATGAGTTGGCTTAAACCTCATCATTTTCAGTATTACCATGAACCCATGAATTTATATCTATTGTGATTTAACCCTTCAGAGTCACTTATATTTTAAAATTATACTTGTTATTTTGGAATAATTGTAGGTTTATAAAAAAGTGGCCTAGGGTCACTATACCCTCTTCACACCATTTCCCTAATGCTGGCTTCCTGATGTTATGTGGCCATTAGTCAAAATTAAGATAACAACGTCGGTATGTGATCATGATAGCTAAAGTCCAGATTTTATCTGGATTCCTCTGGTTTTCCCACCATCACCCTTTTTTTCTGTAGGATCTAATCTATCACACTGTGGTTAACATTAATCTTTTCGGTGTTCATTCTTTTTCCTATCCAACCAGCTCCTAACATTTAGGTGAAATCCTGGTGGCTTTTGACTGTGTGACTGTGTCTAGGCTGATAAAATGGTCTCCAGCTCATTTGGAGGATTTCTTGCTCTAGACCTGGAATGAACTGTTCTTCTAAGGCTCTTTTGTCCTTTTCAGTGAGAAATGGCACTTAGAGACCATAATCTCAGAGCCGAGGGTGCTCACTGCTACTCTCTTGTCCTTCACTTTTTAGGCCTTTTCAACACACAGAATTGAGAAATACATGCTTTTTAGAAAAGAAAAGAAAGTTTATGAGTTCATACCTATATCTACAATTCCAGTTAAAGATCATAAGGTCTTCAACTTAATGACTTGACAGTAATTTTATATTTGTTTCTCTTTTGCACTGAAAATCTTGGTCCTTAACAGCACAATTACTATGTTCCTTATTGTATAGGGGCTTCCCAGGTGGCTCAGTGTTAAAGAATCCGCCTGCCAACGCAGGAGACGTGGATTCCATCTCTGGGTGAGGACGATCCCCTGGAGGAGAAAATGGCAACCCACTCCAGTGTTCTTGCCTGGAGAATCCCATGGAGTGAGGAGCCTGGTCAGCTCTAGTCCATGGGGTCGAGAAGAGCTGGACATAGCCGAGTAACTAAGCACACACAGGCACAGGCTTATGGTGTATAATCATGGAGCTCCTTATTGTGATACAGAAACCAAACAGTGTTAGTAGAGATAAGTTAGGTCACAGTGTGAAACCCCAGAGGGTTGCCACAACAGGGGTTCACTGCATGTTTTCACTCTGCGCCCGTCATGGTTGGCTGTGGTTCTGTCTCACTCAGAGCCCAGATTCATGTAGCCCCTCTTTCTGAAACATGGTTCATTGTTCTGGTGGAGAGAAAACAGACTCCATGGACTACATGCTGGCTTTTAAACTTCTTGCAACATCATTTCCACCTGAATTTTCCAGTTTGCCTCCTCAGATTGTGTGGCCCATCCTGAGTTCAGCAGGGTGGACCCTGCAGATCATTTAGCCTAAGACCGAAGCCAGTGGGGCAAGGGTGTGAAGTGCAGCTGCAAGGGGGGGGCACAGATAATTGTGACTAATCCCCGTGAATGCGACATTATTAAAAAGAATAAGGTGACCAGATGCAGTGTAAGCGTGCCTTTTGTCTGAAGGCTGCTATCAAGCTGAAGACTGAATGGTCAAGCATGTGCTTCAGGTTCATTCAAAACTTTTTCTCTGTGTGGTTGTGGCACCAACTGGATTTACTGTGAAGTTTGTTTCAGTTTATTTTTTGATTTGGGGGACCACTTTTTAACATTTTATCCTTTTATTTATTTTTCATAGGAAGCATTTATGTAGCCCCAAATTCAAAATATAAAACCAGGAATATTGAGGAAAAACCTACCTTACCTCCTTTTCCCCTACTCTTTTCTCTACGTTAGAGCTGATGTTTTTTTTATCAGATACAAAATTAATTCGTCATTATACATTTATAATATATTTGTAGTTTATAATGAAATTAATAAAATAAGGTCATCCACTCATTTTATCATTCCTTTGTTGCTTTTGAAAATGCACGTATTTTCACCTATGTTTTGGGCATTAAGACTTGAGCCCCAGCTTGGAGGGGACGCTCAGGTCCACCCGGCCACCACACTTCCAGGCAGCAGTGGGTTGACCGTCACCCTCTGAGTTTCTCAGCAGGGCTGACTTGAAGCCCGGCTGTGGCGTCTCTCTGTCCTGGGGACCATCTGCGGTTCAGCCTGGTCTGAGAGTGCCCCATCACAGAGGCCGTGATCCTGCTTCTGCATCTGCTTAGGAGCAGAGGTTGGTTTGAGGGGAGGGAGTCGAGGTAGGTCTGGCATCATCAGAAGTGGAGCTTCCTGGACGTGTAGCCCCAAAGTCCTGCCTGGACTGGCTCGCTCCAGTTCTTATCTTCCTCGCCCCTCCCGGGTCCCCTCCTCTAGACCCAGGGCTGCATAGCAACCCCACCCACCGACGCCACCCCCGCTACGTGAGCGCACATTCATGGTGAAAGTGGCTGTCTCCTTGCTTCCTGGAGCTGGAAGAGCTGTGAGAGCTCTGATTCTCTGAGACCAAATGCAATCCTTTTACAGCCCAGTAAAACCCATTTATCCTGGATTTGGAGTTCGATGCACACCAAGCTCTAAGAGGGTGGGGAGGTTGGTACAATAGAGTTTGTGGTTGCTCAGACCGCATCCTGAAAGACCGTGCTCGTTAGTGAGCTTGTTCCAAAGGGACCCTCTTCTGCCATCCTTCCAGGATGTACCAGGAGCTGCCTGGGAGCATCTCCCCTTCCCAGACTGCAGGATGATCCCGGCCAGTCAGATGTGCTCAGAGACAACGTCTGTCTCATCTTCCGGGCTGAGCACAGGTGTCTCAAAATGTCCATTTCAGCCAACAGAGCTGACTTTCTTATTAAAACCTGGGGTGAAGCATTGGCTGATATTATCTTGTTTGTATCACGCTCTCTCTTGAAACCAAAGGAGTAATTTATTTTAACTTCTGAAGAAAGCACTTCTTGGAAAGGCTGGTTACGTTGGAGTGTTAGCAGGCTTACGGGGACTTTGAGATAAGAGCCTCGTGGCTCTGCTAGATTTCATATGGTTCTTACCGCTTTTATTGATGCAGTCCAAGGGGGGTTAGATGTTTGCAGTGAGAGAATTAGCAACTTCGGGCACTGAACCATTTTGTACTGAAATGTTACTGGTCGTGGAAGAGAATCAGGCACTCCATTCCACCAGCAAGGGTGGATTTTGATCGAAATTTGTAACTGTTTGCCCACTGACTGACCACCTCTTTGGGGTCCTGATTGCCCCTGGATTGCCTTTGTAGGAGCCACCTCAGCTTTTCGTAGAAAAGTTTCACGGATCTAAGTCCAGGCAGATGCTATATGACTGGACTGCCATTATTCTGCATAGAAATAATCTCTTTTGTGCCCAGGGAGTTCAAGAGAGTCTAGTCTATATTTACAGGGAAATTTTACCTAACAGAAAAACTGTGTGTGTGTGTGTGTGTTGGGGGGGTAGGTGGGGGACTGGGTGATCTCGTCTCCTCCTCCCCTTATATAAATTCTGCAGGGACACTGGTCCTGTGAGTTTTTCACCTGGGGTCATGTGCCCAGCATGCTCCATGGCACCCAGTCACGGCAGAGACTGAAGAACTTTTATGAATAAGTTAAAAAGTTTTCCCATGGTTCTGTAATCCTGAGAGAGCTCCTGGGGCCAACTGCAAAAGCTCCATGAAAACCACTTCCAGCAAATGGTCCAGTGATCTCGCCACAGAACTCTGCTTGATCTGGTCCAGGTGCCATCAGAGCGCTGCTGTTAAATCCGATTCTGTCAGACTCCAAGGAAACGATGTGACAAAAACGCTGTAGTTTTAATTCTCGCAAAGGCTTATCTACTCTCTAAATGTGGGCTTTTTTCCTTTTATTAAAAAAAAACAACCTACTAGATATAGCTATGTAAAAATTGCTTGTTCAGAACTTTACAAGCTACAAAATGTATTATTGCAATCTGTAGTTATATAATAAACAGACATGGAACCATGTAACAATTCCCAGTATGAAATAATCATAAAATCCAATATTACTTTTTCCCCGGCATAGCCTATATTTTTTAATAAACTGTCACTTCTTCCCTTCTCCACAAACTCCAAGTTTCCTTTGCAGCCTGAATATTGCGCTTTGTCTCATTTTGAACGTAACAAGGAAGGGCTGCTTCTTCCCAGTGAACTGCCCAGGGATTTGGGATGATAAACAGGTTTGCTCTTAAATCAGCCAGAACTTTCGGGAACTGTCCAAATGCTGACTGCTTCTGGGGAACCCATGGTTTATAGCTACATAAGCTGTGTGAATTCGGCTGGCTGTCGCTGACCACCTCTGCATGTCACATGCCCTGTGGAAGAGACCCCGCCTGTCACTGGCTGGGATGTCTTCCATGGTCTGGGACGCCCCTGGCTTTGTTCCCCTGGTATTTCCAGCATTGTCACCAGCCATGCTCCAGTGTACCCCACAGTGCAGCCCAGGGGACACGCTTTTGACTTTGGATTTCCTCTGCACCAATTTAAGAAAATAGTTAGGGGCTGGAAGGGGACATTAAAGGAGGTGTTCCAGTGATCTCAAAGGCAAGAAGAGTCTTCTCTTTTGCAGAGAAGAGCTTGTCCTCACTAGGGGTTGATCCCCTTAGCCCCCCTGCCAGCCCCAGTCTGTCCTCAGATGGAGGAGGTGGTTGTGCACACACCAAGCAGGCTGACTCTAGCCACTGTTTCCCCACCTGGGGGAGGTGGTTGTGCACACACCAAGCAGGCTGACTCTAGCCACTGTTTCCCCACCTGGGGGCAGCAGGGCTTCAGGATGGAGACTGCCTCCACCTTTTCTAGTCCAATTTTAAATCCTCTTCTTTCTCTGTGTCCAAATGTTTGCTTTGACTCTGGGGAGGGATGTTTTCTAACCAAGAGCCTCCCGATTTGTTCCGAGTGAAATTCCTAATGAGATGGGTAGGCTGCGGGCTGGTTATTGATGGAGGTAATGGTGAAATTAATAGTAATGGTCATAAAAGTAGGAGCTTGTGGCCAGTCCTGGGGGAGGCCTGCCTTCGGGGGATCCTGCGGTTGACTGGGAGGCCTGGCCTGCATGGGAGTCACCTGCTTGTGGGGCGTGGGGTGACAAAGCCGGCTGGTGCCCAGCACCCATGCCACTTTCTCCGAGAGGGCCAAGGGGGACTCCTGACCCCCCTCTGCCTTACTCCTCTGTCTCTAACTGGTTTAGGACTCGGGGGGCAAGTGGGGATTAGCCCCCCAACCTCCAGTGGAGGAGCCAGCTGAGGCCAGTCTCTGAGTGCTCAGTTCAACAGAGGTCAGGGTCACAGTTTACCATGAGGGAGGGTGGTGGGGAGGGGCTGGGGGTCGGGGCTGGCCCTGGGGACTTCTTGGGGAGTGGAGCGTGGATGGGATCCTGCAGGGTTGTGTGACTCAGGCAGAGAGCAGCCCAGCTCAAGGTTGAGCTCACCCACCCTTGGGAGCATGAGAAAGACTGAGGCAGGAGAAGCTAGAGATTTGCAATGAGACAGTGGCAGCAAACTGCATACCTTGTCCAGGTACAGATCAGAATGTCCCACGAACAGCAGGTTAAACTTTTTCCTCTGAATATGCATTAATTCAGAGAAAGCCAGAATGTACTTTTTACTAGCTATTGAGAGCTGAGTGGACTTGTCTAGATTTAATCTTAATTTATTATCTTAGTCTTCGGCACATGGGCTGGGGGGTGGTGGTGGGGAGAGTGAGGGGTGGCTGTATCAGTCACTGGGTGCTGTGTTCTCATTAAACTGAAAGTCGCTCAGTCGTGTCCGACTCTTTGTGTCCCCATGGACTATACAGCCCATGGAATTCTCCAGGCCAGAATACTGGAGTGGGTAGCCTTTCCCTTCCCAAGGAGATCTTCCCAACCCAGGTCTCCCACATCTCAGGCAGCTGAGCCACAAGGGAAGCCCAAGAATACTAGAGTGGGTAGCCTTTCCCTTCTCCAGGGGATCTTCCCGACCCAGGGATTGAACCGGGGTCTCCTGCATTGCAGGTGAATTCTTTACCAGCTGAGCCACCAGGGAAGCCCGTGTTCTCATTAGGCAGACAGCACTTTGGAAACGGGAATGATGTCACAGATGGGCTTATAGTTCTGCAAGACTGGCTACCACTCTGTCTGCGCCAGGGAGGTGGGGGAGCTCCAGGCCCTTGTGTCTTTAGCGCCAGCCGTGTGTCAGCCCAGCGTTTGATAAGACCTGCACTCTGATCTCCCCTGGGAAGCAAGTCTTCCTGACCACCCCCTCCATCCCAGAAGGGAAGACCCCATGAGGAGTGAACACAGCCCAGCAACTCTTAACATGGACCAAACGCTGCACCCCACCAGACTGCAGGCTGGGCCCCCACCTGCCCCATCGAGTCCACGACTTCGCTCATCGTAAGCGCTCAGTGATGTTTGTCACCAAGAGCACAGCTCATTGATTTTCACCAGAGTGGTAAACAATTCAATAGTCATCAATTTAGGAGTAGAATATACAGGGCCCTCCTCCCCTCGCAGAGCCCGAGTGTCCTCCTCAGAGGCAGCCGTGGTCCCTGGCTCCCCAGTGTCGTTCCAGATACCTGTTTGCATATTAAAGCAAATACATTTGCATATGTGCTTCACTTAATGAAACCTGGACGTGTCCGCCCTCTCCTTCCACCTGTGTTTTTCCACAGTGTCTTGGAAATTGTTCCACATTCACACTTAAAGAACTACCCCGTCCCCTTACAGCCTGCCTACAGTCGCAGTCAGTGGGTGTTTCATCGTTTGCTTTAATGACTAGCGGTTTCCAGTCCCTTGCAATTTCAAGCTACCACACAGTCAACTTGACGGTACGTACGCCGTGATGCCCAGAGCCCAGCATTTCCATGGTACCGCTCCAGGACTGAAATTGCCGGGCCAGAGGGCAGAAGCTCTTAACATTTTGATGGATGTCGCCAGTGTGCTCTGCAGAGACTCTGTATGAGGGTGTCCATCACCCTCCCGCTGGCGTGTCCCCCCCGCCCCCGCCAGAAGGCAGACTGCCCGTCCCTGGGGCCTCACATTAGGACTTCAGGAAATATCGGGTGCCTGTGGTGATGTCTTGAAAAGTGAGTTTTTAACGTGGGTTGTCTCTAGAAATTCAAATTGCTTCAAGCTGCTGGTGTTGTGTGTGTTACGTGACGTTTTGAATCAAGTGACAGGTAAATCCCATGAGTGCTGACTGGCGTGTACTGAGTACTCAGCAAGTGGTGCTTTTCCCTTTGAAGGGTGACCATCTGTGGCTCTTTTCCAGAAGAAGGCAGCGTTAGACTGAGGTGTGTTGGGCAGGGGTCTGGGGGCCAGCTCCAGCCAGGCCCTGTTGGTGGGGGCACCACATCCTGAGTCCAGGTGACTCCCAGCAGCCCTTGGAGGGGGTGGTGTTACCGGTACCTGTAGGGGTGCAGCTGGGGCCCCGAGAGGTCAGGTGCCTTCTCAAGATCACGGTCAGTGGACAGATGAGACCCCAAAGCCTGTGCGGTCTGTCCCACTCCAGTGGTTGTCCAGATCAGCCGTGGACAGCAGGGGCTTTTGTGTGGAGCAAGCCCTCCAGGACCAGATGTCTGGAAGCCTCTTGTTTGGACACGTATAAAGTTATCCGCTGACGACTGCCGAGCGCCCGTCAGTCCGGTGGGGTGGATGGAGAGATGCGCGTAGATTGCATTTAAGCCTCTATTTACCTTTCTATTGGTCCATCCAACAGGTCTCAGGGCTATTTCCAAATTATTTAAGTTAGGAAATAAAACTGGAAGGAATTCATGTCCATGCCCGATTCATTATTGATAAAGAAGGGAAAGCTCCCCCGACGAAAGTAGTAAGATCTTCAAAAAAGTAACTTTAACATTGACACAGCCTCATAGATTTTAGAGGGGATACAGGGTCACTTTATGCCAAGCTCCCCAAGCTTCCAAATGAGGCAGAGAGATTCATAATGAAGCCCAGAGGAAACAACTCTGACAGCCACAAACCTGCCTTTTCCCCGTTATTAAGTGGATATCTTCCTGAAGAATGAAATACTCAGGAGGATGCTTCTCCCTGCAGTGTGGGGACTCCTGAGTGACAGCTACGGCTCGCGGCCCTCCTGGTCGGGGCCAGCAGTCACTCTCCGTCCCCTGGGGGAGGGCGGCCGGCTCGCCTTCCAGCCCAAGCTGTCCCCGGTGCCAGGGGCGGGACGTGCTGGCCGTCTGTTCCCAAACGGGCTTGGCTCCCGACACACCCGCTTTCATCTGAAGAGAACCGTGAACGTTTGCGAGTTTAGTGTAGATCCATCGCACAGAAGCCCGGCTCTTCCCGTTCACACAAGTGCCCAATGTGCCCGTGTCCTGGGGCCGCCCCAACAAATCACCACAAATGGGCTTAAAACTGCAGGCACTTCTTTGCTCGCAGCTCTGGAGGCGGGGTCCAAAGTCAAGGAGGGGCAGGCAGGACTGGGCTCCCTCTAGGGCCCCGGAGGGCTCCTTCCTGCCCCCTCTGCCCCCCAGAAGCTCCTGGTGGGTCTGACTTGTGGCTGTGTCCTCCCAGCCTCTGCCTCTGTCCGCACACGGCCCCCTTCCCCGTGCGTCTCCTCTCCTCATAAGGACTCCAGACCTTGGGTTTAGGGCCACCGGACCCATTGTGACCTCAGCAGAACTGATGACACCTGCCGAGACCCTATCTCCAGATCAGATCACATTCTGGAATTCCAGCTGGACAAGAACTGGGGGGACACCGTTGAATCCACCGTGCTCTGTGCTGTGGTCAGTCGCTCAGTTGTGTCCAGCTCTTTGTGATCCTGTGGACTGTAGCCTGTCAGGCTTCTCTGTCCGTGGGACTCTCCAGGTGAGAATACTGGAGTGGGCTGCCATGCCCTCTTCCAGGGGATCTTCCCCAGCCAGGGACTGAACCCACATCTCTCATGTCCTGCAATGGCAGGCGGGTTCTCTACCACTGTGCCGCCAGGAATGCCCCATTCAGTCTGCTACACTCAATGAATAAAATATTTAGCTTAAGGATGGGTAAGCTAGGAAAAATATCTTTACACACAAAATTTCTTGAAATAAGGAATTTTGGTGTCTTGAATGGGGATGCCTGTCACTTAACTGTGGTATTGCAGGAGTGTCCAGCAGGCATGGCAAACACAGGGCAAAATGCTTATTTGCCTTAGACACCTGTGGGGCTGCACGCACAGAGCCACACGTTCTGTTTCTCTGGTCCAGAGCAGCCGCAGGGCTTCTTGTCAGTAGACATAGGATCGGGGCCCTGGGCACTGGCCCTACAGGACTCTATCCTCAGCTTATTATTATTAATTTTACTACTTGAAGTGAATTTCGAGTATAAGCCATTTGAACTCATTGTGACTGCTGAGTCCCTGCAGGGAGTGTGCTTGTGACAGGGTGGGTCAGCACCTGGGCGTGGTTCTCACCCAGCCCTCGGTACTGTCCCCCCACCGGGGGCTGCTCTTAGCAGCTTCAGCGACAGCTCCTTGTGCCTTTAGACACACGCATGCATGTACGTCTTCATAATACAAACCATGAGATTCTAATCCTCCAAAGCCAGGTTTGAGGATTCTTTCTGCTATTTCCCTTTCAGTGTAACAGTAAAGTAGTATTTTGTTTGTTTTTAGAACCAACCGGGCTTTTCTTCAGCCACAGTTTAATAACACAGAATTATAATGGTGCAAATAATATGAAATACTACATGCCCTAAAGCCTGCACAAATAAAAGCTACTTTTATGAAGACAAGGTGGGCAGGAAACTGGCTTGGATTTAAAGCTTTGCTGCCAGAGCAGGGAGGAGGCAGAAGCCATGATTCCATCAGTCAGTGTGGAAGAGGGGCCTGGGGGTTTCCCACACTCCCCCAGCTCTGCTCAGAAGCTCTGCCATCTCTGGGGTCTCACTCCCTTCTCTTCCCAGAGGCCGGATGGTGCCTTGTGCCTCTGAATCAGTGGGCTCGCAGCTCTTATTTCACACCATCAGATGAAGGGACTGCTCCTCCTGGGGTCCATGAGCCAGAACATTCCATTTTCTGGGAGCTCCCCTGTGATACATATATATATTTAATCCAGCACATCTTTCGGCCTGTGGGATCTTACCCAATCAGGTATCAGGTTAATGGAAGCACTGAGTCTTAACCACTGGACCACCAGGGAAATACCTGGAATTTTTAAAATGCTTTGTCAACTGTGTCCAAGTTAAGTAGTAACAATGATATATAGTTTTTGTTGGTGTATATAGATGCACACACTGGAGAAGGAAATGGCAACCCACTCCAGTATTCTTGCCTGGAGAATCCCATAGACAGAGGAGTCTGGTGGGCTACAGTCCATGGGGTCGCAAAGAGTCGGACACGACTGAGCGACTAACACATATATATGCACACAAAAAGAAAAAGATTCATTCTTAGGAGGGGACGGGATTGTAGGTTCATCTGTAATGTTTCACTTTTTTCAATTTTTTTTTCAATGGATATAATGTATGGGGTATAAAAGTCACAGATCACCACTAAATTAATAACCAGAACAGCAGTTGCTGCCCCAAGCTCTCTCTTTAGATTCGTGCCCATTTCCAGGCAAGACTATTGTCAGTCTGTTGAGCTCTTTCTTTTGAAATTAAATTCTGTATATTTAAAATGGGCTTATATTTTTGATTGCTCCATTTGGAGTATTTATGGACTTTTCGTTGACTTTACTATTTGATAATTCATTCTTTGCATTAAAAATTCCCTTGGTATCTCTAATTTTCTGGAAGAGATCTCTAGTCTTTCCCATTCTGTTATTTTCCTCTATTTCTTTTCATTGATCACCGAGGAAGGCTTTTTTTTCTCTCTCCTTGCTATTCTTTGGAACTCTGCATTCAAATGGGTATATCGTTCCTTTTCTCCTTTGCCTTTCACTTCTCTTCTTTTCACAGCTATTTGTAAGACCTCCTCAGACAACCATCTTGCCTTTTTAATTTCTTTTTCTTGGGGATGGTCTTGGTCACTGCCTCCTGTACAGTGTCACGAACCTCTGTCCATAGTTCTTCAGGTACTCTGTCTATCAGATCTAATCCCTTATCTATTTCTCCCTTCCACTGTATAATCATAAGGGATTTGATTTAGGTCATACCTGAATGGTCTAGTGGTTTTCCCTACTTTCTTCAATTTAAGTCTGAATTTGGCAATAAGGAGTTCATGATCTGAGCCACAGTCAGCTCCCGGTCTTGTTTTTGCTGACTGTATAGAGCTTCTCCATCTTTGGCTGCAAGGACTATAATCAATTGGTTTCAGTACTGACCATCTGGTAATGTACATGTGTAGAGTCTTCTCTTGTGTTGTTGAAAGAGGGTATTTGCTATGACCAGTGCATTCTCTTGGCAAAACTCTATTAGCCTTTGCCCTGCTTCATTCTGTACTCCAAGGCCAAATTTGCCTGTTACTCCAGGTATTTCTTGGCTTCCTACTTTTGCATTCCAGTCCCCTATAATGAAAAGGACATCTTTTTTTGGTGTTAGTTCTAGAAGGTCTTATAGGTCTTCAAAGAACCATTCAACTTCAGCTTCTTCAGCATTACTGGTTGGGGACAGACTTGGATTACTGTGATATTGAATGGTTTGCCTTGGAAACGAATAGAGATCATTCTGTCATTTTTGAGATTGCCTCCAAGTACTGCATTTCGGACTCTTTTGTTGACCATGATGGCTACTCCATTTCTTCTAAGGGATTCTTGCCCACAGTAGTAGATATAATGGTCGGTTTAGTTCAGTTCAGTTGCTCAGTCATGTCCGACTCTTTGTGACCACATGAATCACAGCACGCCAAGCCTCCCTGTCCATCACCAACTCCCAAGTTCACTCAAACTCATGTCCATCGAGTCGGTGATACCATCCAGCCATCTCATCCTCTGTCGTCCCCTTCTCCTACTGCCCCCAATCCCTCCCAGCATCAGGGTCTTTTCCAATGAGTCAACTCTTCGCATGAGGTGGCCAAAGTACTGGAGTTTCAGCTTTAGCATTAGTCCTGTCAAT